>NC_072780.1:18282704-18616901 GCF_022539595.1 Amphiprion ocellaris | reverse complement strand
AGTCTAGCATATCGCTTTTGAAACGTCACAGTATAGCATGTCGCCCAAAAAATGTCATAGCATAGCATGTGGCTCAAAAAACGTCATAGTATAGCATGGCGCTCTAAAAACGACATAGTATAGCATGTCACTCTAAAAACCTCATAGTTTAGCCTTTGGTCCAAAAAACGTCATAGTATAGCATGTCGCTCTAAAAACGTCATCGTATAGCATGTCGCTCTAAAAACGTCATTGTATAGCATGTCGCCCAAAAAACGTCACAGTATAGCATGTCGTCCAAAAAACGTCATCGTATAGCATGTCGCTCTTGCAATGTCACAGCATAGCGTGTTGCTCTAAAAATGTCATGCTATAGCATGTTGATCTAAAAACGTCATAGTATAGCATGTCGCTCTGAAAATGTCATAGTATAGCATGTCGCCCAAAAAACGTCATAGTAGAGCATGTTGTCCAAAAAACGTCATCGTATAGCATGTCGCTCTTGAAACGTCATAGTATAGCATGTCGCTCTAGAAACGTCATAGTATAGCATGTTGCTCTAAAAACGTCATATTATAGCATGTCGCTCTTCAAATGTCATAGTATAGCATGTGGCTCAAAAAACGTCACAGTATAGCATGTCACCCAAAAAACGTCATAGCATAGCATGTCGCTCTAAAAACGTCATCGTATAGCATGTCGCTCTAAAAACGTCATTGTATAGCATGTCGCCCAAAAAACGTCACAGTATAGCATGTCGTCCAAAAAACGTCATCGTATAGCATGTCGCTCTTGCAATGTCACAGCATAGCGTGTTGCTCTAAAAATGTCATGCTATAGCATGTTGATCTAAAAACGTCATACTATAGCATGTCGATCTAAAAACGTCATGGCATAGCATGTCGCTCTAAAAACGTCATCGTATAGCATGTCGCTCTAAAAACGTCATAGTATAGCATGTGGCTCAAAAAACGTCATAGTATAGCATGTCACTCTAAAAACATCATAGTATAGCCTTTGGTCCAAAAAACGTCATAGTATAGCATGTCACTCTGAAAATGTCATAGTATAGCCTTTGGTCCACAAAACGTTGTTTTGTCCTGGCTGTCTAAAGTAGATGAGGAGCAACACCAAAACAGTCCAAATGCTGGTTTCCAGAGGATTAGACGAGTATTTATTTGAAAGAGGAAGTTTGCAACAACACAACATGTGAGGGGGTTAAAAGCAAATGGGTGTTAATAAAATAAAAATAAATAAACAGAACTGAAAGTGAACTTCATGTTGACATTGATGGGCATTCTAACCAGGAACAAAGTAAAAGATAATCAATACGAAAAAAAAGCTCTTCCTGTTCACCTCTTCAAGCCCAAAAACACACCGCAGTAGCAGCCTAAACTAAAACTACCAATGGGTTTCCTGTTTTCCTTTCTGAACAATTCAAAGGTCCCTCTCTATCTCCCCACACATCCACCAACCACTGGAACACATCTCCAAAGTTCTGCCGGGCCAGCTCAGCTTCCCCTCAGAAGAAGTTCCACCAGATGAAGGAGCCTTTTGAGAGGCAGCTGACATCGTGATTGGACTGTACTTTGGTCTGTTCCAATCCAGCTTCAGCTCCAGAGACGGCAGGCGGGACGAGTCAACGGAGGCCGGGTGGACGAAGGCATGCAGCTGAGTACAATCCAGAAAACAACAGAGGAGGAGTGCAGTGGCCCAGGGCCAGAACAAACAGAGTAGCATCGTATGTCTCTGAGAAAATATCATAGTATAGCCTTTGGTATGAAAAAACGCCATCATATACATCGTATATTGTACAAATAAGTCAAAGGAAAGAGACATACATTGTAGAATTGTAGTAATTGTGGGCTGACTGATTTTCTGATTAAAGTATTTTATTTTTTACTGATTTACGGTAATAAATACATTTAAAAATGGTGCTACTTTGGCTCTGAATCTTTATCTACCTGTGGTCGCTCTGTCTTCTGGAGTGATTTGATTGGTTATACGTCACGAATAAAACTCCTTTAACTTAACATCTGTAAACAAAACAAAAACGTATCAACAAAGTTTTCTAATAAAGTTTGTGTTCTTGTAAGTTTAACTCCAAGATTTTAAATACTTTCATTTACTGCAAATGAATATCCAAATGAATATCCTCCAAATGTCTCACAAATAATCAATATCAGCCTTAAAAACCCACAAAACACCCCTCTATACTCGACCACACTTAGTACAGTCCGGTTCCCCCTTCTATAAATCTGCTTGGAATCTTCCACTTCCTGTTTGTCAAAGTGGCCCTCTACCTGGACAGGTTTTGTTGGAGCTCATGCAGCAAACATTTTGGGTAACTGCACTTTAATATGGATGGATGACACTGAATTAGAGTCTGTTTTAATGACACTGAGTTAAGATGTGTAGCTCTGTCATTAAATAGTAAATTATTTCTCAGAATTCACAGAGGAAAGTCTGAAATGTTTGCTAGGTTAGCGTCCCACATGTACTTTGGCTCAGCTAAAGCTAACTCTCTCCAACTTCTGGATCTCTTGAGTTGCTTGTTGTTAAAATATCTTGCTGTAGGTGCTGAAGCTCAGAAAGTCTGAGATGTTTGTTCAAAATAAGCTCATTCTCAAGTCTTATCTAAACTGTCCTCTTTTGTTTGAACTTTCCCTAAACTTAGGAGTTAATGACAGAGCAGCACATTCAGACTCATTTATGTAGTGATTAAACTTCAGTGTCATTCATTGATGTTAAAGTGCAGTTTTTCAAATGTTTGTTGCACATGCTCCCGACCAAACCAGTCCAGGTGGAAGACGATGTGAAGAGAAAGCTCCAGAGGATGAATATCACACATTTACATTGGAAATTAATGTCCTTTAATTAGACATTGTCATGCAAAAGTTGGATTTCCCTTTAATGATGTTTAAATCTTTGTTGAGTGTTTTGTTGATGTTTGTTTCTAAATGTTTTTTGACACTCGGCCCCAAAGATTAAAACCTTCTACGGCTCACAAGCTGCAACAATTCACACATTATCAACTATCTTTCTGACTAAACTAAGATAAAAAGTGAAAAACTGCCTGATTCCTGCATCATGAATGTAAATCTTTTTGGTTTTTATGACAGTAAACTGAATATATTTGGGTTTGACATTTTATAAACCAAAACAAGAAATGAATTACTGGAGAAAACAATCAACAGATTAATGGACAAAGAAAATGTGTTTTCCAACATATATGGCTGAATTACTCCAACATTACAAGATACATACAATTTGAATTCAATTTTATTTATATAACGCCAAATACAGGTCAAATTGTCTCAAGACACTTTATATTTTTTGTATGACAAAGAAATTTAAACCTCTTGACTAATCCAATTTATTACTTGGTTTTTAAGAGACTAATCAACAACTAAAATAACTTTCTCCACTAAAACTAATAAACATGAGGTCAAATAGAAGGAACAGTTTTAAATACTGCAGTCCCACAATGACAAGAATAAAGTTTGTCAACAAAAACTAAATCTGCTGGTGGATTCCATTAAAGTCCTAATAAAGGATAATAAAGTGTGATACTAAAGGTTTGTGGTGCTAAAAATGTCAGTAAAGATATCAAGTTGAACATCTGGATGGAGGTTGATAAAAGTTGACCTTTCATTTCTCTGGAGCCGACTCCATGGATTTTATGGATGGTGGTTAAAGACCTGCTCTTCTAGTCGTCTTCCTTCTAGTCGCTGTAAAAAGTCAGTCCATCCTGACTGACTTCAACATCTCTTCATGACAGCTTGTTCTGCCTCCGACCTCGTGGAAACTCCAGAAACTCGGGAAAACCCATGGAGACTCGAAGAACTCGTGGAGACTCGAAGAACTCGTCGGGCGGGGGAAGGTGTGGTGGGTGGTGGGGGAGTAGAGGGGGGAGGCCGCCACCCACCTCCCCGCCTACTCTCCGCCCTGACTCCACCCAGACTCCGCCTTGGCTCTGCCCATGTGGTCACTTCACGAACTACGATGCCAAAGGGACGACGAATTTATTTCTTTTCATCTGATCTGTAGCTCAGTGAGTTAAGGATTTGCCTATGGAGCTGCAGGTCGCTGGTTCAAGACCAGACACTTCTTAAATTTTTATCAAAATCCTGACAAAGACAAAGAAAGAAAATTGCCAGTGGTGGGTCTCGAACCTGCGACCTTCCAGTTGGTAGTCTGTCTTCTTATCCCCTGAGCTATTCGCTCAGATACTAATTCTTCTTTTTTTTGCGCATTTATCATCTATTTTTTGACGTTTTCGAGTTCTTTTTTTAACTTGATTCTCGACTCCACCGTTTTTCTCAGGAGGTTGGACTTCAGCCTTTGTGCTGGAGGGTTGAACCTTCAGTTCCAAGACTTTCCAAAGCCTCCACACCTCCCGAGTCCTTAGGACCTGAGCGTTCACACAGTCTGAGGGCTGATATTTTCTCAGTCCCACAGTAGTTCTCTGTTAGACTGAACTTTCAGACAGTCCAAGGACTGATATCTTCTAAGTTCCTGAGTACTTCTCTGTTAGTTTGAACCTTCAGACAGCCTGAGGGCTGAAATTTTCTAAGTCCCACAGTAGTTCTCTGTTAGACTGAACTTTCAGACAGTCCAAGGACTGATATCTTCAAAGTTCCTGAGTAGTTCTCTGTTAGTTTGAACCTTTCCACAGTCTGAGGACTGAAATCTTAAAAGTTCTTGAGTAGTTCTCTGTTAGTTTGAACCTTCAGACAGTCTGAGGACTGAAGTTTTAAAGTTTCTCAGTACTTCTCTGTTAGTTTGAACTTTATGGTTAACAGAAGCCTTAAAACTTGTGACCATGAGTCTTGATTTCACATTTAGACCATCCGAGTTCTTCTCAGACCTTCACCTGTGGGTTTTTTAGAAATCCTCAACAAACTTTGATTCTCTTCACTGAACAGTAAAGTTTGTGGCGATCAGAAGGTGACATTAGTTTGATAAATCCCTTCAACTACTAGTAGACTTTATCTGGAAAGCAGTTTTCTGAAATTAGTTCTTAGTAAATCTATCCACAATCAAACCAAGAACATAGAAAGAGGAAATGTTTGAAGGAACAACTTGTTTTCGTTTCAGACTAGAAAATGCTTTAATACCTTTATCTGTTTTTGCTCTTTTTGATCGTTTTGTCTCTTCTGTTTAATTTGATCTTCTAAAGTCTAACTGGTGTCTTTTCAAATGTTTTGTCTTTAGTTTGATTCTTCTTAAATGTTTAGTTTTGCTCTTTCCTCACCTTTTATTCTTTTCTAATGTCTGATTTGATTTCCAAATATTTTGTCTTGTTAAGGTTTAATTGTTGTTTTTTCAAATGTTTTATCGGCTTGTTTGAAAAATTTCCTTTTCTTTCCCAATGTTTAATTTTTCGATTAAATCTTTAAGGTTTTTCTTTTTAAATGTTTTACCACCTTCTAATGTTTTTCTTTTTAAATGCTTCATTGTATTTTCTGTTTAATTCCTATTTAAAGTTTTATTGTCTTTAAGATTTAATTTTCTAATTCAATGTTTTGTCATTTTAAAGGTTTAATAATCTAATTTAATGTTTTGTATTTTTTAAAAAATGTTTAATATTCTTCTTGTTTAATTTTATTTTCTAGATGTTTAATTATCTAAAATATTTCATCTTTAATGTTTGATATTTTGTTCAGAACATTTTGTTTAGAACATTTTGTTTAATTTCATAATTACATGTTTTGCATCTTCTGTTTAATTATTTAATTAAAGATTTTGTTTAATATAATTGTATTTAATGTTTAATTTTCTTTTTAAAAGTTTTGTTGTATTAAACGTTTTTTCCTTTGATTCATTGCTTTTTAAAAATGTAGTTTATTTCTTTAATCTTTTCTTTCTGTCAAGATTTTAACCTCAACCTTAGAAATGAAACAAACCCTTAAATCACAATGAAAATGCTTCTGTTGTCACAATCATGAGTTAGTCAGTTATTCAGTTTATCAATTCAGCTTTATTTGTTTAGCACCTTTCACACAGATGACAAAACTAAACAAGCAAAGAGAAAAAACTATGCCAAAACTATGATTAAAACTCAAAAACATAAAAAAAAAGATTTAACATCGTAATAAAACGTGTCCAGGGGATGGAGGGAGTTTATTGAAGTCTTCTTGGGCTCACATGGCAAATCATTTAAAATATAAACTTGATATTCAGTCTAAGGAAACTGGAAACTGCAGACTGACAGAAGAACCAACTATATCTCCTGTTTTCTCCTTTAATCAGTTGACTCTTCTTGTGCTTTCAGACCAAAGAACTACAGACTCTTCACAACCTGCTCAAACTCTTGGTACAGGACCTCACCACACGGGTCAAGAAGGTTTCTGTCTCATTTCTACTCTGAAGCTCACCTTCTCCTGCTCAAACTGCTGACAAATGTTTCTGCTGCTCTAAAGTCTGGTCTCCAGAACTTCCTAAAAATGCTCAGAGTCTCTTCTGCTGCAGGTTGCTTTGTAGAACTGTTCCAGAAAACCTCACTAAACCACATGGAGGGGCCTCAAGATAGTCGTCCAAATGAAACCATACAAAAACCAAACTAGTACAACCCAAACGCTAAAGTCTCCTGCAGCCTACCAGAGAACCTCTGAGAACAGAGAATCAGGACAGGAACTCTTACCTTCTGGACAACCAACGTTGGTTCACGAACAAGAATACAGAATGTGTCTGACCAAAAACCTCTAAAGACTCACTACAGCCAAGATAAAGACACAACTCAGCTGTACCAAATCCACTAATCACTGCACACATTAGCACCATGTGCTAACTGTGGGTAAAGAACCACATTTACCAAGACAACTATCCAGTACAAAGCCCTAAAACACACCAAGAAACACATTAAAGATGATTTTACTGCTGGAAGCTGCAAGCTAACGCCTAAAGAACAGACTAAAGCAACGGAGTCAAACCCGGTTCAGTGGTGAACAGAAGCAGAGGAAATGTTTGTCTGCAGCTAAATAAAGCAGGAAGACACTGAGCTGCTCAGGTGTTCCTGATAACACCAAGCAGCCACCTGGACAGCCAATAGGAACACAGCTTCCTGGAAGTCCAGAGGGCTGGGTTAGTAAAGGAAATTTAGTTTAAAGTTGAGACAGAAAGTTAACAAAAAGTTGAAAACCACCTTCTGATCCCTGAAATCTGAGTTTTCACACAAATACGCCTGAACATGTCAAACTGATTTCATAGTAGAACCATCATTGTAAAAACGTCATAGTATGGTGTGTTGCTCAAAAAACATTAGGACCCGATTGTCTAGGGTCACCGAGGAGCAACACAAAAACAGGACAAACGCTGGTTTCCAGGGGGTTAGGCAGGTATTTATTTGAAAGAGTAAGTTTACAACAACACAACATGTGAGCAGAACAATCACAAAGTCTGTCTTTAGTTCAGCTGAAAATATTAGCTTTTGTCTTTTTTTATTGACCAAACTTTTCAGGAAGTAGATGAAGAATAATTAAAGCTCTCATGTAAAAGTCCAACTTATTTTGGATCCTTCTGGAGAGTTTAATCTTAGAGTTTGTAAAGCTGTTGAGTTTTTAGAGTCACATGGATTGTTTTGACATTTAATAACCGAGTCCTGAAATAAAATTACAGTTGTGGATTTCTGTCATTTAGTCTGGACTAAACAAATAACAGCAGCATAAATCTCAAACGTCATTATGAGGAGTCTGGATTGAGGTTTCTCACTTGATAATGATCAAAACATGAAATTTAGGTTTATTTAAAGGAATATTCCACCTTAAATCTTTGAATGTTGACCTAAAAGGTTGGTTTCAGGAAGTACTCCACCTACAAGGTCCTCAAACATCCACCTTAAAGGAACATTCCACCTAAAATCCTTGGACATGCACCTAAAATGTTGGTTTAACCGAGTATTCCATCCAAAAAAGACGGTTTGGAAGAAAATTCCACCTAAAATCCTCCAATGTAGACCTAAAAGGTGAGTTTAATGGTATATTCCACCTAAAATTCACTACTGTAGACCTTGTAGGTTGGTCTGATGGTATATTCCACCCAACATCCTTGAACCTAAACTTAAAAAGTTTGTTCAAAGGAATATTCCACCTAAGATCCTTCAATGTAGACCAAAAAATCTTCGTGTAAAGGAGTATTCCACCTTAAATGTAGACCTAAAGGATGGTTTGGAGTAATATTCTACTCTAAAATCTTCCAATGTAGACCTAAAAGGTTGATCTGATGGTATATTCTACCCAACATCTTGGAACATTTACCTAAAAGGTTGGTTTAATGGTATATACCCAGAAGAACCCTTGAACATCAGGCTTAATGGTATATTCCACCCAGAATACTTGTACATATACCAAGAAGTCAGTGTAAAGGAAATGTAGACCTAAAAGGATTGTTTAAAGGAATACTTAAACAATTATTTTAATTATTTAATAATCTGTTATCAGTCAGAACCCTGGCAAACTTATTTTCATCAGTTTTTTAGTTGAAGTCACAAATAAAGGAGCTCTTGGTTTTTCCCAGCGTTAGTGAGTCAAAAGCTGCTGTTTCAACACAGAACGTTCACATGCATCCACAAACCTCTCAGCACTCAAACACCCACAGACAGGCGGCCGGCTGGACCGAGGCTCGGTGGCGTCCTCAGACCCACGAGTCGGGGAGTCGGTGAACTTGTTGGTCCGGTTTGAAGGCCTCCGTGCGGTCCAGTAGAAGTCCACATAGTCGGTGTTGGCTTTGAACCGCAGCAACTGGCCTCCATCAGGTGGACCAGCTCGTCCTCGTAGGGCTCCTCCTGTAGCCTTGAGGGAACCACAGGAACATTCAGTAGCTGTTGGAGTTCTTCCTGTCAGGCTCGTGGTAGAACGGCTCTGAAGAATCTTGTACTTGTCTTATCTGGAACAATCTAACAGCCTAAACTGTTAACAACGGTGTAAAGAAGCAAACACACAGGCATTGATTAGGACACAAACTAGATTTATTTTAGAAAACAAATCAGCTTAGAGGCATTTGTTCACACGTGGCTGAATAGGAGGCCGTCCAATCAGATTTGAGGTCTTCACTCTGTAGGTTGGTTGTTTGGTGAGACTCTTGGACCTCCATCAGCTGACGTGGATGTTTGATGGTCTTCTTCTCTAGTGCCAGATGATTCATCCATGAATTCAGCAGCTACAGACTGAAATGAAGCTCATGCTGCTGTTATTGAATTCCTGTTCCAGATCAAATGTTCAGAGCTCACCTTGAATGCAGCCGTCTGCTGTCTGATAGTTTTTCTCATTGTAGTCTTCAATAAAGTCTTTTTCCTCATGTCAGGATGTGGTGAGACTCTTTCTCAGTCTCTGCAGACGTCCCTCATTGTGCATCTCCAGAGAAGAAACAGAAAAACTGGTCACTGCTTCAGCATCACAAACGCTCTCCAGCATTGAGAGTGTTTTAGGAATTCATTCATTGTGTTGTGAACTTTGAAGGAGCAGAAACTTTACAGCTGCCAAAGATATGAGCTCCAATTCTGGATGTTTTAG
Organism: Amphiprion ocellaris; assembly: GCF_022539595.1. Taxonomy (NCBI): domain Eukaryota; kingdom Metazoa; phylum Chordata; class Actinopteri; family Pomacentridae; genus Amphiprion; species Amphiprion ocellaris. Next base: position 18,607,410 of record NC_072780.1, on the reverse strand, counting down.
GAAATGAAGTTCATCAAATGAACACTTGATTTTTGCTGATAACTCATTAAATTACTGAAGAAATCTAACATTAAAAACCTGTAAACTCTCAGGCAGCTTTTGTTAAAGTTCGTCTATAATTCTATCATCATGTTCTGGAACCAGGACTCTTCAGACGTTCCTTCAAACAGATACTTGTGTGTTTCTATTTAAGGCCTCAGGTTTGAACGTACAGCAGAGGATTAGAAAGGAGTGATTTTAATATTTAAATCAGTCCAGTAAATGTTTGGTGTGAAAATTATTAAAATTTGATTTAGATAGATTTGTGTCAAATAATATTGTAGTTTCACTTAAATATATCCAAATTAGTTCTGTGTATTTAGAGTTTAAAGAATATTTGATTTCTTAATACCAATACTGTAGGGTCTGACCCTAAATATTATAATAATGATGTCAATTTAAATAATATTGTAGTGCAGAGTCAAACTTTAATCAGCTAAACTTACATAATAAATATCACTGTACAATCTTAACCTGAACATTTATATCACTGAGATAAATTTACATAAATCTTGATATTCTAAAGTCTTAACTGGAATATTTCTAACATTAATCTTTTTGTATTGTGCTGATAAACAACAATAACCCGACTTTCAGATAATATTTATTGTCTGTGATTGTGAGACTAAATTCCTCCACATTCTAGAACTTTAAATGCAGCAGCTGTAGGAATAAATAAAAATAAAATCTGTTTATTTCCACATTATGCATATTTATTTATTCTTAATATTTTAGACTGAATGGTAGCTGGCAGTAAAAACAAACTCATTTGATCATTATGATCAATACCTTCATGATCAATATCAGGACAGATGTTACAACTCCAGCTGTTGCATTAGACTGCAGTTATTCACAGAGAGATTAAAACATCACATTCCTCATAAAAACTAGATGGGACTTTTATTAAATAAAGTGTTGGTGAATAAACAGTGTAAAAAGTGCAAAGCAGCTCCATTAAATCAGGAGATGTGAGACTTCCACAGCATGGATCACCATCTGCTGTGTTGATTCATAGCTGAATGTCAGAATGAACTGAGATAGAAAAGCTGCTTTGAGCTGCAACATTACGGTCTGACAATCCAACACCATCACAGTTTTCATCTGGTTGTTTTGCTCCAACATGCTGTGAAGTTCAGTTTTTACCTGAATCAATACAGAGATTCTATTTTCAACCAAGACTGGAATAAAAATTAGAATGTTATGAGGTTATTAATGCAACTAAATCCTTTCAGATGGAAGGATTTACTTCTAACTTCTAATTCAAGTTTCAGTTGGAGCACATTGCATTCACAAAGAAAAACAGCGATACCTTCATAGCAACATTTAATAAACCTAAAGCTTCCCTGTTGGCACATTGGTGGAGTTTGTTACTGAGCATCTGAACCTTAAATCCAGTGAGACGACCATCTTCAGTCAAGGCCAGTCAGAGAACTTCAAGACCTTCCATCAGCTGGACCAGATGTGGCATCATCTCCCTCTGAACATCTGGATGACAGGAGAAAAGACAGAAATCAAACACAGATCACAGAAATACAATTTATTCACTTTCATCATTTTATAAAAGTAGCATGAACTTTATTAAAACTTGACAACATCAGTAATGAAAGTAAATGTTTTTATCTCGTGTTGAAGCTAAATTTAAAGTCACTTTTAATGACAGTTTATTCTGAGAGGAGTGAGAATGGAGCTTTTCTTTCCTTTTTAGAATATTCTCTCAAAATATTCTGTTTATTATTGGCTTTAGAAGCATTTTTCTTTACTTATTTATTTTTAGATACCTCAGACTGATGCACTTTGCTGGTTTGCAGATAATTTAATGTACAATGACAATAAAGATCTTCTATTAGAACATATTTTGCTAAAACAAGAACTGCAAACCTTCTCAACCATCTCTCAGGCTGCAAAATTCCAACTGCGACAAAGAATTATCTGATGTAGTTATTATTATAATCTTTACTGAACCAGCCCTGGAATTAATAAAAATCTGTATATGGATATGATTTTCTCTGATGGGACCACTATGGAATCTGTAGTAATTATTAACTATCCTTTGAAGGGAAAGATTAGGTCTTCTTCAGGTGGATAAAAAAAAATGCTCTCCCTTAAAAAAAAATGCATACAACAAAGTAAATCTCTTCTGCACTGCACACATACTACACTTTTGTATAACTCTGGATGTCAGAGTAAAGGCAGACAGATCCACCAATCAGCCACAACATTCTGACCACTGACAGCTGAAGAGAACAACATCCATCATCTTGTTCTAATGCAACGTTCTGCTGGGAAACCTTGACGTTCATGTGGATGTTTGACATGTACCACCACCTAAACACTGCAGGACAAACAACCCCCTAGTCTCCATGGCAACAGCAGTCCTTGATGCCAGCTGCCTCCCTCTGCAGGACAAATTAAAACTGCTCAGGAGTGGTCCGAGGAACACGACAGAGCTAAGCTGTTCACCTGGGTTCCACACTCCCCACATCCAGATCTGATTGAGCATCTGTGGGATGGTCCAGGATCAGCCTGGTCTAGGTAGGACCCACCCTGCAACCCACAGGATCCACAGAAACCACAGGACATCCCCAGAGGTTCTGATGAACCACTGGGTCAGAGGAGTTTTAGCAGCATAAAGGGACCAACACAGTATTAGTCAGGCAGTCAGAATGTTAGACTGTTATATTGTCATGCTGATTATATGATCAGTAAATGTTACCATCAATTATAACGTCCACATTGATCAGGAAAAAAAACTATCAGTTCATTCAGAAACTGTGGGGTTAAACCTAAAAACACAGACATCAACAGCAGTTTGTTTCAAAGCAGAACACCAGCCGGTTTTCATTAAAGAAGCTTTCAGAGCAACAATTAAATGACAGTTTTGTTCTCATTAAGTTCAGAGTCAGCCAAAATAATGTACACACATCAGGAAAAGAAAAACTTTTATACATATTTCATTTGCATAAGTACTTCTACACATATAGATTCCTCTTTCTAAGTTTTATCAAATCACCATAACTCTGTGTCCTGTTGTACGATGTTTTCCCAACAGATGGCATTACCTTCATGAATGGAGCATCAACAAGTGACATCTACAACACAACAGAAATGTCTGGAAGCCAGTGGCCACCACTTTGAGCACCTCTTGTAATTGTAGAGGCCAAAGATAACTTTTATTAATCTCGTGATGTCTGAATAAATTTGGAATTGAATTATTTATGCAAGTTTTTCTTTTCCTGATGTGTGTACACATTATTTTGGCTGACTCTGTATAATGGGTTTCTGACAGGTCACCAGGCAACATCTTTTTATAATAATGACAAACATACCTGCATTCTACAGGAGTGATTTTCCTCATGTGCAGGTAAAGATGTGTGAGGAGCTTAGAGATGACAGGAGCAGGAGTCATCCTCACTAATTCAGCTTCCACCTAGAAACAGAAAGACCACAAACAAATACACTGATATACTCTCAAACGTTCAACCTCACAGCCTCAAAATATCTGTTTAGGAAGTGTTGTGTTTCTAAATTCTGCTGAAAGCATTGACAGACATTCTCTTACAAGGTTGTGTAAAAAGCAGCCTGTCCTCTGAGCTACTGAGAAATCTTCCTGAACAAAGTGTCTACGTGTAAATCAGCTCAACAGAAACTAAAGGCTCAGTCAGAAATAACAGATATAGCAAATTATAAACAACTTTCTTTGTTAACTCAGACTTTCTGCTTCAACCTCACATAAGAAGGGAAGTTTAACTCGTCAGGTGACTGAAAATGAATGGCTTGTGCAGTTCTAGATCCAAAAGTAGGATGTTTCAACTCATGTTTTACTACAAATACATGCAATAATAAATAAATACAATGGCTGGTTGTTAGTTTATTCACTATTAATGTCATTTTATATACTGGATTGAACTTGAGCAGTGGAAGAGAGAAGGAATTTAATGAAATTATGGAGATTCAGAGAGGTAATGTTGCGCAATGTTAAGTTTAGCGCGGTTTAATTCAAACCAGCTGAATGTTAAACTTCAGTGCAGCTGACCGAGTTTCAGTTAACCTTAAAGAAAAATAACTTTTTTAAAAGCTAAAATACACAGCAGAGAAATACAGGTTGAGAAGGTCATTCTAATAATGAGGACAGCTGCGACAGCAACTAACACAGGTGTTCAGCGGTAAGTTAGCCACCTGTGCTAATTAGCCCGCTAGCTAACTTAGCCGCTTAGCTAGCTAACTTAGCCGCTTAGCTAGCTAACTTAGCCGCTTAGCTAGCTAACGCATCTGGACCAACTGCTCAAACACGACAAAACAAAACTCTTCACAAGTCGCTGACTTAACGTACAACAAAACAACGCTACTGGTTAGAAGTATTTATCTTCTTACCGTGTTTTACTCCAAAAACAAGGTCAACAGCAGCCAGAAATGCTACCAGACGTGCCGACTATAGATATACACAGAAGACGAGCTCCGCTAGCGCGCCGTCTTCTATACATATCTATGGTCTGACCAATCACCGCTCTCTGGCTCTCAGTCAGTCTGGCTCCGCCCTCTGAGAATCTTGTCGTTTGGCTCCACACTTGAGTTCGGTAAAGTTGGCACGATATTCACAGATTCGGACTTCCGGCATCAATAACTCATGAGGTATACGTTGTAAAATCATAAACAATGCCTCTTTCCCATCGTTGTAAGCTAGACAATGTGCTACAAGGCCAGTTTTATCAAAAGTCGCTGTCTTTCAAGCTGCAGAAATAACACTGATGTCAATGAACAGCTGGCTGTGCAACGAGTGAACAGGGACCGTCTGCAAATAGCAAAACCGCTGCAACAGCGAAGAGAGGCACTACACAAATATTACATTACTGAACTTTTATACACTGTAGTGTCACCAAATTTACTGCAGCCATCAATTGTCTCCTGCTGGTCACACTACAACTCTTGATTTGACACTAAATACAAAATCTGAATTTTAAGGAATTTTTATTATTTTATATGCTTACAAGGATGGGAAAGAGGCATTGTTTATGATTTTACAATGTATATCTCATGAGTTATTGATGCCGGAAGTCCGAATCTGTGAATATCTTGCCAACTTTATCTAACTTACATATTTTAATACCTAATAGCGATAAACTGCAGCCATTACAGGGTCGTTCACAGGACTAATATACGATAGCTAGCGAACTAGCATTAGCTTACCCTCATATCATAGTTCATATCCTCTTGTCTTCAACTTGATACTGCTGCTCGTCTCCCAAACTCTCCTGTGTGTCTCCTCAGTGTTTCGACTCGCAGCTCTCAGCTTTCTCCGACTCTTCTATTACTTTGAATCTGACAGAAAGCCACAGACCGAGCAGCAGGTGAACCATCGCCTCCATGTCCGTTGTTGTGTTGCGTTTGTGTCGCACACAAATGACGGTAAGGGACTTTCGGTCCGCCGTGCTATGACGACTCCACCCACGATGAGGTGGTACTCAATGTGATGGAAAAACAACTAAGCCGAGTCCAGTACAGTAGTGGCGAGCCGTACCGCGCCGAGTAGGTGCTAAAGGAAACGCTAAAGGAAATTTTGTCTTGCACCGCGCTGTATCAACATTTGGGGTAGAGGACCGAGTCTTTAGCGGTTGCCAATAAAGTTTTGTTTAATCCAAACCAACGTAGAGGTGAATAGCGCCACCCAGTGTATCGGAATGTGTTCACAAGCTCTGCATCAATCCATTACCTGCAATCGATTTGCCTTGACATGATGTGCAGGGTAACCAATCAGGTGTTAGGATCCGCCCACCGACTTTCACGGGCGAGGTTGACAGATAAAATAAATTCATGATCCCCTGCAACACAAGGACCATAAAATAATTAATAAATTAGTGAAATAATAATATATGTTTTTTTTTAACCTAAAATGAATTTCTATTTTAATGAGTTAATGACATATTTAATAACACATTTATGTATTTAATTCCAATTTTAATTAATTAATGACATGTTTAATTCCAATTTTAATTAATTAATGACATATTTAATTAATTATTTAATGATGTATTTATTTATTTAATTTTGGCACTTTTAGTCCTCCATGTATTTCAAGTTTTAAAAAAAAGTTTGTAGGATGTGTCATGTTGCTTTTCTCTCCACTTAGGAAAAGTAAATTTGCTTGTTTTGCAAATGGCTGCAAAAATTAGATTTAAATGTGTACTGAATAAATAGCTGTTATAAGTGGAAGCCTCTGTTTTGCTTAATAATTTTGGTTTCCTGTTTTTTTTTTTGTTAGTTTGTTTGGTTTCTTTTGATGAATGTGACAGAGTTCCATACTGAGTTTAAGGGATGTTTGCCTACCACACCTAATATACTCTTTCTTTGTCATTTCATTGTAGGCGCTTCCTTGGTATCAACCCTGAGAGGGGAACAAAGGCCAACCAGGAGAAGGTGATGTCCAAGAGGTCAGGAAGCTGCTCCAGAAGAAGGCATCTACTGTAAATCCCCATGTAGTCACCCTCATAAACAGACTCATGGACTCTGAGTGGGACTTCATGTAAACCCACAGCTCCTCTCCACACAGGACCTCACTTTCACAAAGGAAAAGCCCAGTCTGCAACCGGATGTTCATGCTGTCATTCTAAGGTAACAAGTCTCAGTATTGTGTTAGGTTCAGTAGAAAATACTTCAGTTCCAGGTTTGTTCCATAACTTGGTGTTTATTGAACATGATCATGAGTTATGAAAGACTGATTCTGAAGGCAGGGTACCTGAAATGTGATGTGCAATTTTTAAACAGATTGTTGACAACATGTTAAACATCATTAATTTTTTTTCTAGATTTTATTTTGCAAGACTTGAATTACTTGAAATTTGTTAGCTGCTGAATGTGTTCAATGCAGTATTAAATAATTTAAATGATATATATATATATATATATATATATATATATATAGATATATATATATAGATATAGATATAGATATCTTTCGTTACAGTTCAGGAAAAATGGAAACCAAACTCAGTGTACCTGAACTAGAACATGCACAATGGGAACCTATTCACCATGAGGAAATGATTGTATGTTACTAAAATTTAATGGGTTAAATAAGTCAGTTTTTGAAATATGTTTGATACAGAATTGGTTTTAATAAAAGCTGAATGTTGAAAAGTCATCTCTTCTCTGAGCCATTTCTATGCTATGCTATTTCCCGGGGCTTTCATTTTGAGATGTGACAGTTTTAAAGCTAGTTTTCAGCAATGTTATCACTTCATATCATCACATTCTCTGATATCAATTTTACAGTAATAAGCTGTTTATGAAGATTACAGTACAAACAGCAAAATAGCAGTATAATGGCATCAAAATACTGACAGTAATATACTGTAAGCATAAACTCTAAACATCATAATACTGTAATATTTTTTACAGTAATAAACTGTTGTTATAGGATACGGTAGGTTTAATGTAGAATAACAGCTTTTGCAACTTTTGCTGCCAGCTCTTTACTGTGAATTTACGGGGAAATTTCTTAGAGTGTGGGATAGACTCCAGCCCCCCACAACCCTAATGAGGATTAAGTGGTGTATAAATAATGGATGGATGTGTGATTTTATTATCTGAAATTCATGAATTTATTAATTACTCTGTGACAGCAGGAAACAAATTAGCAAAGAAATTCTATTAACCTCCTTTTAATGGTTTGAATTTGGTCTACTCAGCACGTAGAGGAAAGAAACATCAAAACCTCATTGTTTCAGGGTTACAAACTTCATGTTGCCAAGTTGTAGAGTTTGTTTAGACAAAACCTCCCTTTTCAGCAGGACACTTACTATTACCTCTCTTGAAATAACTTTAAAATGCCTTATTATGACCTTTTTATCCCAGTACAACTGAGTCATAGCCCGGGGTGGATTTGCAGTGCAACTGTGTTGAGAAACGTGTCACGTAAAGTGTCAGCTTCAGGCTATGGATCAGGAAGCATTTCTTTTGTCAGCTGATTGGAGCTTCCAGAACCTAGGGAGCTGAAGCATTGATTGTGGCCTTGGGGGGCGAGTCGGCCTCCTTCTTCAATCAGTCATGGAGAATCTCTGGGCGCTGTGTGAGGCCCACTCTGATATAGTTGGTCTTGTGGTGGTGAACATCCAGCTGCCTGTATTCCACTCCCTCCCCCACTCCATCCATTTGAGCAACACTTTTCCTGTCAAGGAAACCAGTCTAATAGCTCACACATGTCAGTGAGGCTCATCAGGGGCTCATCACTCTCGACTGTAATGACTGTTTTTCCTTCTCTGTCTCTTTGTGCGCGCTTCTCCCCGTTTTTATGCCTCGTGCCTGTGACAGCCGTGGCTCGAGGCTTTATTTTCAAGTTGTCGTTCGTCCATCTTATCCCAGTAAAGGCAATATCTTGAGATTGCCAATAGGGATTTTCTTTAAATCTGGTACAAATGTCCACTTAAACGCGAGGATGTACTGATCACAATTTGGTTCAAGGTCAGTGTGACCTTACAAAACACATTTTTGGCCTTAATGGAAGAATTAATATACCAGTTCGGACAAAATTTCACACAAATGGATAAAACAGAAAAAAATGATAAGGTGATGACATTTTATATCCAGAAGGGTCAAAGCTCACCATTACTGTGGCATCAACATGGTCTGTTAAAACACTTTCCAGGCTCAATACCATAACTCAGGAAGAGAAGTGGAAATGGTGACCATATTTTACATTTGGTTAGATACTGAATTTGCTACACTAATCTTGGGAATCCAGCCAACATCCATATTTGAAGCATTGTCTGTTGTCATGTCTGCAACTTTGTGTCCTATTAGAATCTCTATTGGCTGTTCATGTCAAAACACGAGGAATTTGTGTCTGTTTACATTAGTCTGGAAAGGCATTTATGTTAACGGTAACTTGACTCTTTGCTGGAGGCTTGCAACCATGAAGCAGTAACTCTAGTTATTATTTTACTGTCTTACTGTTGTCTTAAGGTCTACCGCAGAACAAAGCTATTACTGAAATGCAATATTGAGAATCATAAATCACATGTCAAGTATATGGCATAACCAGAACAGTTTGAGCTGCACTTTTTGGCACAAAAATCTCATTATACTGAGTGTAAGTGACACCACACTCAGAAGCTTGCTGTAAATCCAACAGATGAGAAATCAAGTTCAAAACATAAACTTGTATGTCAAAATGGAACTATCAGGGTAACAAGTGTTTAATCTGAAATGGTTAGCTGGATCAGGACAATTATTCTACATGAGGCTCTAAAGTACTCCCATTGCTTCACCCTTTCACCACTGTGAAACCATTAGGTATGATATGTGAATGTGGTTAGATAACAAGTTATCCAAAAAGGTTTTTCTGGTACAATCAGGAGGCTGCTATATATATATATATATATATATATATATATATATATATATATATATATATATATATATATATATATATATATATATATATATATATATATATATATATGAAAACTCAAAATAACTGCTGAAAAACCATCTGCAATTGTGTAAGCAATTTTAAGCAGTGACTTCTCATGTGTGCAGTCCACCATTTCCTTAGTGATAGTGTTCAAATGGCATATCGAAGGAAATTCCAGTTGCTATGCTATATAATCTGAAACTGTCTGACTTTTGCCTTTGAGAAACTTTGTTGAGTTTATGTCTTTTTGCTCAAAAACATTAAAAATATTATAACTGCATACTAACGTGTGATTTCCCAGTAACCTTCATGTCATCATGCTGCATTCCAGCCAACTCAAATATGTATGACCACAGCTTGAAAAATATAATAGACTGTTCCTGAAGTCAGAATCTGACTAATAAGTTTATTCACCCCAATTTAATTTCAAGAAGCAGATGCTTTGACGCGACACAAACTGGCAGCGCCCCAGCCTACATTAGCAAAAGATGTAGGCTTTACAAAATACACCCATTATTCCTTCACTAATCTGTGCTGACAAACACTACAAATATCTATTCCTGCCTTCCATAAGATCATTTCCTTGTAGTCAGTCATGCTGATTATTTACTGTCACAGATGCTTCCATCCAATTTGTTGGAACTTGAGATGATCTGCTGCAAAAATGTAATAAACTGCTGAAATCCAGTTGTGCAAAGCCTGAGATACTTTACTAATTGATGCCAAAAAGGCTTCTACAAAGTATTAAATTAGGGTCTGAAATCTTTTGTAAATGAGAGGTCTTGTTTTTTGTTTTTTTTTTAATTTAACTTGTAACCTACTGGGTGTAAATTGTAGATTGATGTTTAAAAAATGGCAACAAAAAATACAACACATCTTGAAGCAACTGTACATTTGAAGTTCTGAGTTGCTGAAGGCTTCAGAGCTCAGAATTCAGAATGTGCAACTTGGAATTTTCTGACCTTCAAATTCTCTTACTATTCTTTCATTTAAAATGTATAACAGCTAGCCATTTGTATCTGAGTAATATTTGATGTTTGGTATTCAGCCTAAATGTTCGGGTCATGATCCAGTTAGCTGTCAAAAAAAGAGCTTTCTCAGATTCGGGCTTAAAGCCTGACTGACATCATTTCCAGATGAGTCAAATTTTCAACATATTAAAAAGCGCTGTAGTTCATTTATATCACCCTGTCAGATTGCTGGGTGCATACTTCAGGTATCAGCAATTACTTTGGCAAGTATAGTGTTATCAGAACTGATATAAATGAACTGCAAAAATATGTCTCAAGTTGCAATAACCCAGACAAATCCTTTAACCGCTTACGCCCAAAGCTTTTTTTTAGAACAAAAAATGCACCTAAAAACATGGATAATAGACACAACTACCAGTCCTTCCATATATTATCTTCCACCATCTTCCATTTGCCAAAGTGCTGGTGGGCAAGAGACTAAAGCCCCACCCCAGGCCTGTGTGAGATCTGAAAAAATATACAGAAAACTTATAAAACCTAGTCAAAAGTGTAAATGAGAAAGTAAATAATAGTCTCATAACAGTGAGATAGTTCATTAGGTGGCTATCCATTGCAGGAACTCAGGGCAGGTACATTGTGGCACATATATACAAACAACCTCATAATTAGTCCATTCAGCCTTTCTGTTGACCACAACAACAAACTCCAGTTCTATAGGCACGTAACAAATAGAACAATGGAGGTTTACTATGTCAGCCTGTGTGGTGAAATTTACCTTATTGATGGCGATGTTCGGGAGGAAAAGACTTAATGAGGACATTGAATAGGCAGAAAAATAGGACTTGTCCTCTAAATTTAACCAATCTGCGTATGTCTTTTCTGACTTCACCAAATAGTGTCAAGACTCAGAAAGCAGTTTTCCAAGGCTGCTAAGAAAGTACCTACCCCAGAGTAGCTGCTTTTTTATTCTCCGAAAACAGTGCTGGAAGTAAGTCCAGTTCAGAACAGGCTCAAAGGTTTGGGTCAACCGACAACAGCTTTCTGATGTTAATAAACCTGTTCTACAATTTTTGAACGCCAACTCTTAATTTGTTGAAACAGAAATAAAGTACAATAATGTTATATTTATTTTAGTCATCGTAGTACTAGATGGCCTCTACAACGAATGCGCCACACTCTACAACCTTCCAGTATGTCCACAGTGTGCTACAGTGTACCGTGAAACAAGCTTGACTAACATCAGCGTTAAATCATCTTGATAGAAAGTTGATTGAACAGTCACACAGTCATACAGCTCCAGGTGGAAACTTCTACCACTGACTGGCAGAAAATGCAAAATGATTTTCTGTCTTCAATTTTCTTGTTTCACTATTTTGCCAGTTGGTCTCACATTTAGTGTCGCTGAATTGGCAGTGTGCACTCTGATGACAGAATACATTACAGTCTGCTGCTATGTGAATGTATCTACTGTAGGAATAACCTTAAAAGAAGGAACAAGGAAGTACTGGAAAGAATGTGAGAGCATTATTTGTTTTGTGCATGTAGGCGTTATGTATCCTGAAAACAAGACATTTCCTTGTAGGTAACCTTAGAAACAGGAAGTGTGATCCAGTTAGAGATAACTTCTTAGGTTTTAGTTGTGGACAAAAGTGATACTTGGAAGCAAAGCGACCCCATTTATAAGACAAAGAGGCTTCAGGATATTACAGCAAAGTACAGGAGTGTGTAGCGGGGATGCCTGGAGGGCTTTTTCACTTTCTTTGGACTTTGATTGATACTCTGCCCTCTGAGGGAAGCCTTTAGCCCACCAAACCCAGCTCATTTCTCCACACCTCAGGTCTGACCCCTGCAGCGACACCACACATTTGTCTGTACAGCAGAGAAATAATGGCGTGGTACTGCAATTTGAGGTAAAGGTAAAAAAGGGTCATGGCTGATGAGCATGCTGGACAACTGGAAGGAAGAAGATGACTAATTATGTTATTTTTTCCAAGAAGGAACATCACTGCAGTGTTACATTCCTTTGGCAGCAGTAGTGATCCACAGGGAGATCAGTGGAGGCTGTTGGTGAGGGAACAACATCCCTCCTGTTCAGTACCATCCCTAAGATCTGCCACTGTTTACTTTTCTGATCCATTAATCACACAGAAGCTGCAGGAGTTTAACATGTGACCCAACACTTCACTCTGCACACAGACACACATTTAGACTCTTAGCCTGGACTAACTGGTATTGGATTCATGTAAATAGCTAGTTTCTATGGTGAATAACCCTTAACAGCCAATATACTGCATCAGTGTAACCCTAATGCACATATACAATTTTGTGAAGGGTTAGGAATCAACAAATCAGTATCCAATGGTCTTTTCTCGTAGAGAAAATTAGATTGTTTTGTATTTTGCCTTCATCACTTTGGTATATCTATTCATCCATTATCAAAATACCACCTAATCCTCATTAGGGTTGCGGAAATCATAAAATCAGTTCTAAAACTAGGTGGTAGCCAGTTATAAGAGGCTAGAACAGCACTGATATGATCTTCTGGTATTTGTTAAGAACTGAGCAGCTGTGTTTTGAACCAGCTGAATATCCATAAATACATCCTGAATTGATTCATATGGCGCTGTTGAATAAAATAGTTGCAATAATATGCTAAACCCTTGCATTAAACAATAGGAGATCTTCTTAATGTGAAGCTTTGTTTTGTGGAAGTCTCAGGCCAAAGGAGAGCAGCCACAGCTCATTTTTGCATTAGTGGGTTAAAGTGGGCTTGAGTGTTAGTGTTACTTTGTCATAGGGATTGTTATTTTGCCGAAAACATTAATAAAAACAGAACAACTAAAATAAAAGCTGTCCATATGACTTAATACAGCAAGAGTTAAGGAGAAAATGATGGGACAAAGCTTTCTTATCACTCCGGCTTCATAAACTATTGGTCCTTTGCATAGAATCAAAGCATCTCCAACCCATCAAGGCATGAACTCTACATTATCATTGAAGGTATCCTGGTGCCAGATCCTTGAAGTCCTTGAGGTTGTGAGGTAGAGTCACCATGGATCAAACTTGGCCCAGTGCATCCCCTTATTGGCAGTTCATGGTTTGTACATCCTTGACGGCTGTTGGTAGGTACTCACCTCACAAGCGTTTCTATTTTAAATATGCCACAACATAGCCATCTAACAATTTGGCCCTCTCCACATACCATCATATTAAGAAATTGTCCCACATATAACTGTGAGACTTGAATTAATGTTATTCCCTTCAACTGTGAGTGGTCAGAATGATATTGCTCATTAGTGTATACGTTTTCAATTAGAGGAGTTGCTCATTTAAATCAGGAACCATGTTTGAAAGAATCACATTGTTTATTTCTTGGAACAACAGGTTTTCAGTAGGTGTACGTGATACTTCATCCCCATAACGGTATTATCATCAGTAAAACTGAAGTAGTTATTTATAACTCTGACGTCACTGGAAAAAGAAATGAGGACAGAAGCTCATAGTCCACGTTCTGTGTCAATATGTGGACACTTCACCACCTTCACAGAGCTGTTTGCTCTTCTGCTCTCTGCTGATTCCTAACTTGTACTTTCGGGCTTTAAGAGAACTGCTGTTTCCAAGCAACAGCTCACTTAGCATCTCGAGGTGTGCTTGTAAGTCAGCAGTGGCAGGAAGACGGTGCCGACTAATGAGACTAGATGCATGGGCGAGCATCACCTGGGGCCAACCAAGTTAATCATTTCCATTCAGGCCAGCCAGGCCTTTGTACACAGGCGATGGCTAATAAAGTCTCAGTTGGGGGTATTTTCACTTTATCAATGACTTTTGGAGCCAGTCTCTGTTGGTACAACACACACATTATTAAATGCTCTTGGCCTTCTGGAGGGGACAAAGGGATCCACAGTGGCAGTGGTGTCTTGGCTGGCACTCTCCCATCTGAGGTCTTCTGAATTTCCCTCATATTGAACTGGCACGCCGTACAGGCCCCCTGAGAAAACACGACAGAGCCACCAGTTACTTACTCAGCTTTACACAGCCATGATATGGATCAACGACTTGCAAGAAAATGTCAGGTTTTCTTCTTTGCTCCTGTGGTGCACTGGCCACTCTGGAGATGTGGATGGGCCTGCACTTTCCCATAGACTTCTCCCCATTTCGCCCCTAATTAGGTAGGAACTTTCCGTGCTCATGAACGCCAATGCGACCATCAAAAGGAGGAATGCTCGGAAACAGAGAGAAAAGCTCCAGGAATCACAATCTTCAGGCTGAAGATTCAGGCCTCACGGATTACTATTTACAGTGTCACAGGCCTGGGAAGCCGGGGAGGAGTGGAAAAATGAAATGAGTTTAGAGTGATGGAATATTTCGTAGACTGTCTGGCCAGACCACTGGTGGGTGGTGACATATAGCAGCTACGCTTATGCATATTATAAGTTACAGCAACCACTAAACATCTATGCATTTTCGCAAAGCGGTTTTCTGGTCATCTGAACAAAGCAGTAGGACATAAACAGACGGGTACAGCAGAGGAAGTCACTGAAGCTTATTTTTTGAGGTAAACCGATGATGTATTACAGAACATAAAGGAATTCAAAAGGTCAAAAGATATGACCATAATGCTTTGAACACAGAAAAGCCACAGTGAACTCTGTTTTTTGACGTTTTCCACAAGAACCTGAACAACCTGTATAGATATTGCAATATATATATGTATAAAAACTGGTCAGAGTATTAACTTGTTTGAAATGCAGATGGACACAACTTGTCTAGAAAATTTGAAAATTAAGTCTAATAAATGTCTATTGTGGCTGTATGGGCTGTGAAAACCAGTGTTCACTTTTGCACCTAAATCAAAGGTTTAGTCTTCTGATGAAAATATGTTTTAGTTAAATTTTAATCATTTGAGTTTTATTTGTTGCAATCAAAATCTAAAGCTCTGCAAAGCTTGGACACAGTTCTGCTCTCAGTGAAATGCTACCTTCTTTATGCCTACATGACATCGGTGTTAATGTGTTGATTTATGAAGCTGTAATGTTATTTTTACTATGTTGGCTGAGATTTGAGTTTGGACAATGTGCCAGTTATCACAGAAAACAGTGTTCTCTCAGTTCTCTCAGATTAGTTTGGTTTGCAGATTACTCATAAATGAAAGTATTGGATAAATTAAAGACCTCTTGGTGGTACTAGAAAAACATTCTCCAAAGTGATTCACCCTGAGAGGAACATAATTGTGTATGCAAGATTTCATGGCAGTCCATTCAGCAGTTGTTGAGATGCTTCAGTCCACACCGAAGTGATGGATCAACTGCCTCTCCAACACTGTCATCCCAGGAAGCCAAACCGCTAGCATTATTTCTATTATCACCTAAATGAAGGGGCTTGTTTTCCACATTTACGCCTAATGGTGTGTGTAGATTGCTTTACCAGGTTTTAAGGTACTGGATTTGAAAACGACATGAACACTTTGGAACTGTTGAAATTTGTAATATAACCATATTTAACCACTGCAACCATTAAACACCGTTCTCACTGCTGTATCATCAGAAATCATGATTATCAATATTAATTGAACATTTACCACTTAGAACACAAAACATCAAATTATAAAATCCCTGTTATAATCTAGTCTCTGCATTCAAAGCAGTGGCAGGAAACTTTAAATGTGTGGAACTTAGTGTGGAACTAACCCTAACTCTCTTCATCAGAGGGGCTGTATAATCAGAGTTTTCTTCCAAATTGTCTTCCTTCATCTTGGAAGATCAAATCCAGGGGTCTGTTGCACACTCTTGCTGCCGTGGTGACTGAAATGGCAGCTCAGGTAACTTTACAATGTCATAATGCCCCCCCACAACCACCCTCCCAACCCAAACTGCTTCAGATATGTTACTTTGTAGACTGCTGCAGATGCTTGTGCTTTCAGATGCAGATCTTGTGTTTGCATCATATGATCACTCCTATGCTGTTTTACTATTTCACTGTTTGGAGATTCCCCCATGGCCCTTCAAAGACCAGCAGGTCTCTGTCTCTGCGGGAACCTGGGTTAATGTGGTGGGAACAGACAGTTCTGCTGAAAGTACTGAGGTCCCGCCTTGAACTCTGTCTAGTAAAAAATATACACCAACATGGCCTGTGAAGTTTTAAAGTTTATAAGATTCCCTAAAACCACCATTTTCTTTGATTTGACCCACACTGGTAGATCTAAAATCCATCTCAATAGATATGGGTCAAATTTGACCCGAAACAGCCTCTATGTACAAAAATTTGTAGCACCTGTACAAAAGTATAACATTTTAAAATATTTTCATTTTGGTATATTTTTTCTCACTTTAGGATAAGTCATCAAAGTTCAGGCTAAAAGAATGACATTTAGGGTATTTTTAATTGCTGTCAAAACTCAAAACGGGTCAAATTTGACCCAAACAGTATGTAAGGGTTAAGAAGCCTTTTTCTCTTAGCATGGCAGAATTCCATAAGGAATTAGATGGTTTTATAAAGCTTGGGTTCCATTACAGTACATATTTGACATGGTTGCTAGTCTGATGACATCCTGTAGAACTAGATGGGTTCATGTTCTGCTTTCAGTCCACACCAAAATGATGGACCAATCCACAAGTAAAGCTGAAAGTTTGTTGAATACAATGGACAATAAGATTTTACATTGTAAAGGAATCTATAAAGTGAACACAAAGTCAAACTTAAATTAGTTGTTTTTTTGTAACACAACTCAAAAAAGACATTAGCTAAATTTTCTCACTTAATGTCACAGAAAAATATTCTATGTTGTCAAAACTCACTGTTATCCAAACAGCCTTTTCTTTTAACACTGATCTTTTTTGTGGACCTACATTTTGAATGTCGTATTTATGGCAAAAACCATGAACTGATATTAAACAGGGCAGTCAGATTCTACTGGATGGGTCTTTATTGACTGCCTCTGGCATCTAAGCAGCTTTGCTAAAACTATTACATTGAAATGCTAAGGCATCTCAACAGTAGCTTCTCAGGGGAGGGTGCGGGCCACTTATTCCTTTTTACCATCCACATTTTGAAACCTGGGCCAGGAATTTAACCCAGACCTTATTCAAATATTGATTTCCATTATTTATAATGGTGCAGAGCACAGCAGAGCTTTCTTACTGAGAAAATAACCACTCTGGTCTTAAACAGAGTCTAATGGAGCAATTGCTCTGGCCTTGGAGAACTATGATAAATATCCTTTTGGAAAATGAGAAACACAGGATCCATTGTGAGTGGAAACTAAATGGTTCTTGCAGCCAGTCGAGGACAAAACAAATGCAGTTAAATTCAGTAGTTCATTCAGTGAAAAATAGAAAGAGCACAACGTCTTGCTTCCACCTTAAATGCCAAGAGTAAGGATTAGCAGAAGCCCAAAATACAATACAGTCAGTACAACCTGACAGAAAGCATGGCCTGTCATTGTTTCCTTCACTGTATGCCATTAATATGTGTCTGACAAGACACTGTTTTCTCTTTTCTAAAATAACAAAGAGAGGGTTTTAAAGGCTAAACAGTAGACCACTACAGAAATGCACGAAGTGGCCTGAAGGTGCACATGCACCATAATCAGCCTTTTCAGACTTTCTGCTTTAGCTGCATTACGGCTAAAGACAAAGTGCCACAAGAACAAGAAGTAAAATACCTCCAGCTTTATGAGCACATAGTTAAATAAAGCAGATTGTTTGTCATGTTAGCTGATATGGTAAAAACAATGTAACAATGTAAAATGACAACTGAGATTTTAAGGTGTCACTATATGCTATTTGCAGAGAAAAGCTGACTTTCCACTTTCAGTCTTTATTGAGTCAAAGTCCTGTTGTCCCATCCAGAGTCATTTCTGTCCCACTAGTTCATTAACTATTATGTGGTATTTAAAATTTAGCATAAGTCTTCCTGCTTAAATGTAACTTATTTCTGAGGTTTACTTCCCCCGATTAAAGGACAAATTGTGGTCCTCAGTTGCCATAACAAATTGAAAGCTTTGTGATACCAACAGTGAGTCTTCTTCCTTAACTGCAACAGATTTTTGACATACATATCAAACAAATTCACCATCTTCTAAATCATCTGGGATTTTTTAAATTAATTTTTTTCAACTTTCGAGTTGTAATCTCTGAAGTCCAACAAGTGGTAGAACATTTGATCCTCTTTGTTCCACTAAGACATGTCTTAGCTAACCAGCACTTCTCAGCTAAGTCATGGAATTGCCTCTTGAATAAAAAAAAAACGAATAAAATCCATAAATATCATATTATATTAGATTTTTATTAACTTGAAAAATGCAATTCTTTATCAAGATAAACGAAGCAAGCCACCTGAAATACTGTTAAGAAAAGGTCTGTTCCAAGGCCAAGAAATTCAAGTAACTATACGCATCAATGGAATTTTGAATGAGGTATTCTTGGGAGGAAGGGCAACTTCCTTTGGATGTTTTCTGGTCATGACCAACTGGAAGGAGAGCAAAGGGTAAACCAAGGTATTACATATCTTGTCTGACCTGGAAACATCCTGTGACATGGAGGAGCTCAAAAACGGTGCTGTGGAGAGGGATGCGTTGGTCTGATTTAGAGGATGGATGGATATTCTTACAAGGTTTTCTGACTTGTGCATTTTCTGGCTTAGTGTTTAGCAAAATCTGCCTTTAAATAACAGGTACTATTCATTACATTTACAAAGTTAGTTGTCTTTAAACACTTTGATTTTATCTGCCACATGCTTAAGCTCTGTCTTGTGAATGAGCTAATTGGCCATTGGTCACTGATCATCTTGCTGGTGTTGCTGGTTACTACAAGTCTCATCTCTTAAATGCTCTTATGTGTATTAGTAGCGCATTAGTAGTAGGTCATGGTACAGAACAGATTAGCCTCACAGCTCCTGCATGTAGTTACATCTCTTCACAACAGTACGTATGTCTATATGGAATAATCCGAGTTAACGTCATTAACCCAGTGTACCTTTGAGGGTAGGGGAGTGGAACTGCCTCTCTACTAAGACTGTGATAAATGCAGTTTTACTGGGAGCTTGTATATACAGTGGTGAAAAAAAGTTTTCAGACACCCTAAAAATTTTACACAATCTCAAATATTATCAGGAAATATTCATGGAAAAAGCATTTTTTGTTTTTTAAAAGGTGTGGCTGCATTGGACAGACACAAACAAATACAAATTATTAATTTTTTGTTTACAAGAAAAACTAACAAAACTAAATTATTGTCCCATTCTTCTTGAATTACTGCTTTTAATGCTTCTGAATTATTTGGTTTATGCTTAGAAACAGACTTTTTGATAATCCACCACAGATTTTCAATGGGGCTCATGTCCAGGGATTGAGCTGGCCACTCTAAGACCTGGATACTGAGCTCCTGCAGCCAAGTTCTACTGGCCCTGGATGTGTTCAAGGGGCATTATCTTGTTGAAACATCCAGTTTTGGCCTCGACGGAACAGAGCACGTGCAGAATGGAGCATGTGGGTTTGGAGAATGACACAATACTTGACAGAGTTCAATGTTCCATCACAGACAGTGAAATGACCAACACCAGCAGCACTCCTGCATCCCCACATCATGATACTGCCTCCACCATGCTTGACAGTAGGTTCTGTACATGCTGGAGATAATGCCTCGCCTGACCTTCTGCATCCCCTCACATTAGCAGGAGGAAGACAAAGCTGGAAACTGGACTCATATGACCACAGAATCTTCTTCCAATTCCTGGCTGTCCAGTTCTTGTGTGCTTGGGCCCAACAACGCCGGGCTAATCTCTGTCTCTCATTGATCAGGGCTTCTTGACAGCCTTGTAGGACCTTAAGCCATGATCTAAAAGTCGACCACATACAGTGTGCGTAGATCACTGGACACCAGTTTGGTTTGACCACTGCTGCTGAAGCTCCTGTGATGTCATTTGACAGTTTTCCTGCACATGCAGATCAGGATGCAGTCATTTCTTGCTGAAGAAACCCTTCGATGCCCAGATCTTGGTTTGTATTCCAAGCTGTTGGTTCGTCTATATTTCTGCAGAGTGTATCCAACTGCTGAATGACTGCATCTGCACTTCCTGGCTATCCAGCGGCAGCTGTACAATTTCTGGCTCAGAATCAGTATCTTCGAGTGTGTTTCCTGCGTTAGGTTCCTTGTTTTAGCCATTTTTGTCTCTGAAGAACTTTACAATGTGCTGGCTTTATATAGACAAGAAGCACGGCAACAAAAAGTGTGTCTTTTAATAAATAGTATGATCTTTATTAGTGAATCTCTGGTACCAAAATGACCCAATACTCAAAATTTCTTATGTATTTTTATGGAACCAATCAATTTTAAGTATTTAATGGCGTTTTTAGGAGTTGTTTAGTATTCTGGCTGTGACTGTACTAAAATAAATTGCACTTGCAGACCTAAGAGTGATTCTTAATGCAATATTTTACAAATGCATGGGGTGTCCGAAAACTTTTTTCCACCAGTGTATTGTGCAAAAAGATGGAAACTGATATAAAAATGTACTTTGATTGTGTGAAATTTACACTTAAATTATACTCTTTGTGTCAAAAACATTTGAAAGGTCTCTCCAGACAGCTTTACTGGATATTCCATGTGTTGCTTGGCGTCTTCATAATAACTTCTGACTTGATTCATCTCTGATCCCTCCTCCTTTGTCACTCAAACACACCAGTCTGTTATTAACGACATGCAAGTGGGCCTCCTAACAAGCCCTGCAACATAAATAACTGTTTTTAGTTTACATTATTAGGCATTTGCAGCTCCCCAGAGGCGTTTTTACTTTGACAGTTAAATGCTTTTACGACCATGACTTTCCAGGTGAAAAAAGAGGAAAATATAATTGCTGAGATCTGCACAGAGCTGATGTAATAGTGCAGCAGGTTAGAGCCTGCACAGCAGTTTACAGCAGCATGAAGGTGAAGGAATATCTCCATCTGTTTACATCTTCAGCGATCTTTCAATATTCTTGCCGTCAATCAGAGCAGCATGCAAAAAAACCCACAATGAAATAAGAGATCATGGCTAGGGATTTGTGTGCGACTTCTCAAATATGCACTTGACCTGACTTTCTCACCGTTTCCGTCATTTGCACAGTTCCCCATTCGCCTTCATTCAGCAGCCCTTTCATTAACATTCCTTAGATTTTTTTGACGTGATCCAAAGTTGGAAACGTTTGCCCGAGCAGACAGGAACACACTCATATGGTTAACATAAGGAGAGCGGAGCGGGCCTGATTTCCTGAATACGTTGGACCACCTCTCACCACTTAGCGCTGTTTTATTTCCATGTGTGTTTTGCCTGCGCTATATCACATACATCTGTGCCCTCTCCTGTCATTTCCAGGTGTTGAAATCCACTCTGAAGGTCTTGCAGGTGGGGAAAACACTGCCAGACATGACGTGACACTATTTGTGTCATGGCAGCAGAAACAGTGGCAACAGTGGCACTGTCACGCTCTGCGTCCATCAAGAGGAAAATGACGAATGTAGAGCCACAGAAGTGTCGAGGCTCTTAAATCTGTCTCCTCTCATAGCTGTAGAGCTGATCTAAAGACATGATTTATAACCGGCTCTGGCAGATGATGACTGCACTGGTCACGTTGCAGGGATATCCACCGTGTGTTATCATTTATTGCTCCCTTTCTGCCCGTCTGCTAACTATTGCAAGATGAAATGACGGACAGACGTTAAAGGGTCAGTTCGCCTGAATCACAAAAACACATATTTTCCCCACTAACTCCTTTTGTTATGTAGATTGTTTTGCCAGGTTTTAAGGTATCTGCCACAGAAATTTCTGGCACCGCCCTCATAATGAAGGGAAATGGAATTCCATTTGAGGTGCTCAGAGTATCGGAAACACTGAATAAGCCTCCCAGAAGAGACATTGCGGTTACCCAGGATAACCCACAGACCTCACTCTCAACACATTTCCCTATATTTTGCGACAAAATTAAACAGTCAGGTAAATTCTGTTTACATTGGCTAAAATGACAAAATTGCCTTGAATGGATTTACAATATGTGCAAAGTACCTTGGGATAAGTGAAATCCATGTGATGGATTATCTTGTACAACCAAAATAGATTCTACTGTTAAGTTTTCCAAATGGCAATTTTCAGTACATTAACCACTACAATTAATTTCCTCTCACATCCAGTGTTACCATGAATCGGCTTCTTTCATGGATAAGGAGTCTTATTTCTCTCAGCATGGCAGGATACCACGAGAAGTAAAAGTGATTTCACTATTTTTCCTGTAATTTAGATGAAATAGCCCTTTCACATAAAATAAAATAGAAATATGGGTACATTTTGTTACATTCTGACACATATTTGACATAGTTGTTTATATGAGTAAAGACTTTAAAAATAGCAGGGTGCATATTGTGAACTGACAAAGCCTATGGTGTAGTGTTGCAGGCTGAAAGTACAGCATTTAGCATGTTTTTTTCTGCAGCATCAGGTGGGCAAATTATGTGAAATGTTGGAGCTGCTGTGCACATTAACAAAAGTCTGTCTTGAGCAGTGTAGATAGGTAGATACATTATTTATACCCTTAGGGAAATCCAAGGTGTGTACATGGTTTACTATTTTAAATTGTTTTTTTTTCTATTGAAGTTTCCTCAAAGGCATTTTCTGTGGCCATACTGGCATTTAGCTTACTTGGTTGACATAAGCTTCTTGTGGTTGCTATTAAACCATTGCAAAAGAAAATAATGCAGCAAGTTGATGTGACATGGTTAAAATAAAGAGAGAAAATAAAGCAAAACATTTGGAAGTCGGCAAGTCAGATCTGTAACTTCGGCATAAGGATTGGCTCTCTCATATTAAAACTGTTCATCACTCAATTTTGCCAGTTCAACACATTTTTTCACTGAGAGACAGTTAAAGGGTATTCAGTATAGGCTCTATATACCTACACTAACATACTGTGAACTGTGCTTATCTTTGACATGTTAAACTCTATTACTGCTTTTACTATACGTAAAAGGAATGTGTACATTTTTACTATACACTTTTACTATATGTTTAAAGTGCCCTCATTTCCTCCACATGGGTTCAATGTTTTTACATGTTTTTCCTGAAATTTCAGTGACATCATAATTTACTCAACAAACCAGACTCAACTGCCCTGTATTGCACCACATAGATACACTACCGTTCAAAAGTTTGGGGTCACCCGAACAATTTCTTGTTTTCAATGAAAACTCACACTTTTATTCATGTGTTAACATAATTGCACAAGGGCTATCTAGTCATCAGTTAGCCTTTCAACACCATTAGCTAACACAATGTAGCATTAGAACACAGGAGTGATGGTTGCTGGAAATGTTCCTCTGTACCCCTATGGAGATATTACATTAAAAATCAGCCATTTCCAGCTAGAATAGTCATTTACCACATTAACAATGTGTAGACTGGATTTCTGATTCATTTAATGTTATCTTCATTTAAAAAAAAAAAGATTTTCTTTCAAAAATAAAGACATTTCTAAGTTACCTCAAACTTTGAATGGTAGTGTATATTGTACCGTAACGATAAAATTATGTTTTTATTTTCTGGTTTCATTGATATTTACCTGCTGAGCCAAGTGCAAAAACATTATGTATTGATTGATTTCTTAACTACGGCTACTCTCAGTTTTTAAATGCACAAATGAAAATGTGCATAAAGACAGGTGGATTACTATGCATCTAATGGTGATAATTCTCTCTGGAGCTGTCTCTACAAAATTTAGCATTGCATAGCCAGACCTATAACCGCATTAATTTGTGGTGGGCTAATCTCATTTTTTATAAGCAAAACAACACCAGGGGTTTATACCATATCGAGCATTGTCCCAAATCCCTAGTATCCCTTTGTACTTCGTTTGCAGCCACTTTAAATGAGATGTTTAAGGCGAGGTGGTCTCATTTGATACATGTGCTTCTTTCCTTTGACTCTGAACCAGAGAATACATTTAGACTTTCTGCTACAGTGCACTTACAAAAATCACAGATTACAATTTTACTCATGTTACACTGTGGATAAGCCTGGTGGATGTTTTTCTCACCCTTCTCATGAGGCGGGTTAGCTGAGAGGCTTGTATTTTACTTCATTAGGCACGGCTCGCTGAGAACGAGCCAAAACAAAGTGGTCTGCTGAGCAAAGGACAGTGAAGATGCTCCGATAGGTATTATACGTCCATGAGCTTACTGAAAGGAATGGGGAAGGACAGAGCGCGTGAGCTGACGGAAACATGTGTAATTAGATTTATGCCTCAAATGATCTCCTGAGTTCTTCAAACCAATGTTACTTTCAGCTTCATTTTACATACAAGCATGAAATCACTCAGCTCGCATGTGCCAGCACATGAGTGCCCACAAATGACACGCTCGCAGTCTGAGTTCTTTTATTTACTGCTCTGGCACCACACGACAGGGACATGGGATTTATTATGGTGGAAAGTTCCTGGTCCTGGTTTCCTGGATTAATACGGACCAAATATAAAACGTCAGCTTCGATTTGGGTATTTACGTTTAAATGAAAAGGGGAATTCAGGCGCTGATGTTGAGTCAGAGTACAGAACAGCATGATACGCTCATGGAAGGGGTTTTGACTTTCACTGGCTGTCCCAGTGGCTGCGACTGCTAGTGTTGTCCCGTCTGCCAACACAAGGCTGTGATTAAGTTAGCTTGTGTGGCAATTGGCAACAGTTTGGTATGTCGATCATTATTTTCTTTAAATTTCAGTGATTCAGGCTTACAGGCAGAGCGTAGAATAGTTGTGAGCCTGAAGTGTCTGGGTACATTTTCCTTTGAAACATAATGAACTGTAAATTTCTGGTTTATTAGGGACACAGAGGAACTGAGTTGTGCCGCTACTGAACTGCTTCAGTTTGCCTCCTGCAGAAGTTCAAACCCCCAACCTTGCTGTTATGGGAAAAATCTGATACACTGGATTCAATGTGTTTTACATTTCCACATCATTAAGTTAGCGTGAGCAGTGAACCACCATGACTAAAAACACAAAGAATAAAAGCGCCACGTTTCATTTGTTTGTGTGTGAATGAATGATAGGATCTGTGTTCATTTATGAAAACACTAACTTTTATAACATACGATTTGTTATATATGAGCAAGGGACACACTATTGAATACATCTGATTTAGTAGTAGGAGTTTTCTCCTGAAGCACATCTTTGTTTTACCAAAGCTTTTGATGCTAATGTTAAAAAGATGCAAGTTGATGAAGCCAGCCAAGTGTCGCAGAGAAGGAAAAAAACACATCTGTATTACTGAATCAATCAACTGTGTTCAGAATGTACAACAAAAATATAGAAATATAGGGTAGAAAAAAAGGTCACTTCCTTGGACTCCTTCCCTTCCTCCCACCTTCCCTAACCCTTTTTTTATTGTGTTATTTTTGTTTTCTAAAAGAGTGATTTTAAAAAAAAATGTTCGTCAAATATTTTGTCTTTGCTTTTAAACTATTTAAAAACTGTACTTGCTACTTTGCACTGTTCAGATGATGAGTATCAGTGAAAATCGTAAGTATAGTTAGTATGCAGGAGATCATTTACTAGTAAATGTATCATTTACCCGTATAATATTTGTCTCTGTGGCCTTGTTATTTCATCAGTGATGAATAAAACATTAAACTCTCACAGATCCATGCTTTTCTTTTAGGTAAAACCTCCTGTTTTCTCCCTCATGACAGAGATATGCTCTCTCCTCACTAGTCATCACTTGTTCCCTGTTTGCAGGAAAAGGAGTCCACCCTCTACCTTATTAGCCGAAAGGTCAAATTCAATATCATGTCTATGCTATCCTCATTACTGGTCAGATTCTTCCAGAGCTCTGTCACTGGTTACATGACAACAGGTGTCACAGACTGTGTCCCCAACATCTTCTATGAAAATTAGAAGGGAATCCGTGACCAACAACTTCATGATCTGCCTGTGCTTAGCTGGAAGTGTACGTGCACAGCCACACGTATGTGATGCCATAAGCACAGACCTTAGTTTATCCTCCTTTAAGCTCCATTCATACAGCAGCCACGGGTGGAGCCATTGTCTTAAGGTCTGCTCTGCATCGGCACTGTGATCTCTGGCCTAATCTGTCTCTGTTTTCACTGCCGTGTCACTGTGTCAGGTTGTTCTAGGTTGTTACACTTATATCCTGTTTCAAGCTTCTACATCCACAAGCAGTTTTGCCAATAATAGATGAGGGAAATGTACACCTTCACACATCCTGTCATTAGGATGTGTGAAGGTGATGGGATTATACCAGGTACCTTCAGACTAATTTTGCTGGGACTGAAAATGAATGCTGGTCAAGACATGGGAATGTTTCACCATGTGCAGTGTATCACAGCTGACAAAGCTGATGCCTCACAATGTCCTGACGAATATACCAACATGCCAGTATTTTATGTCATTGCATTAGTTTAACCATTTGTTTGATGTATGATCAGTGATTCTAGAAACACCTCAATGCACTGTAATACTAAGTTGCTTCCAAACGAGTGGCATCAGTTTTGAAATCAGTGTGATTATTCACTCTGTGCTATGTTAAAGCCCCTTTCTCGTCGTTGACTTCACCCCTAAAAAATGTACCTCTGTGTATCAAAATTAAATACTTAGACATTTTTATTTTTCCAAGAAAGTAACCTGATCATGGCGTTGGACTACCTTTTCGGCTCATGGTGTGTCTTCCAGCTTACTGAAAACACCATATGGACATGTTAATAAGGTAAAAACTTGACTTTCACCTAAGACTGACCTTGGATCTGCCATTCATGATCCATCCACATCTCTGCTGGAATCTCCTGAGACAGCCACTGTTGCTGCTCATAGTGCTGACTACAGAAATTCTGAGTCAGCACCATTTTGTCAACAGGCTAATGTACTGGGAACCACAGTAGAGACATTCCAGCACTCATTGTGAGTCATGTGCTTTAAGAAACGTTTTCTTTGGTGCTTTACAAAAAGGATTTTGGATGTGCAATAGTTGCCTTGAAATATGATTTTACTGGAGTCCCCATGATAATTCGGTTTGTTTGGTCTAAGCCAGCATTGTGCTTTCCAACATGAGTATAGAGCTGGCAAGTGAAATTGGTTTTCAAGCTCTGGAGCTGGTGGGAGAAAGTGATGACCAGTACAGACGAGACTAAACAAGGTTCCTCACAGCCTGCTAAGTGGATCAGGGTCCGTTTCCCTCTGGGCAAGATTAGTCGTCTTGGGAAATGAGCACAAGTAGGTATTAGCATAGTGACACAGCTCCTCTCCTCTGGCTTACACAAGACACTGTGTGGAGCCTCCTGGCTTCTGCAAGTATGGCCCTGGATTAAGTCATTCTGGTAGTGAGAGACTTTAATGACACAGGAAAATGAAATTTGTTATATTATTCGTGCAGTAAATGTTTGTGTGTCTACACCAAAACCATCAGTGAGGGATTTAGCTGTTGACAGCTATGCAAAGTGTTAGCTTAGGCCAGGGCTATTCAATTAAAAACTGACTCGGGCCGGATTTTCAGACTAAGAACATGAGCTGGGCCGGATGTTTTTAGCAGACAGTGAGCAAAGTTAACCATTTAAAATAAACACAAACAGATCAGATAACAAACACACTGGATGTTTATAAACGTATTGCCACATCCAAAAGGACATAAACACAATAGAAGAGCAGCACTTAGTCTAAACCTGTGCTGAAATACTGCTTCTTTAAATTTTACATTTCAAACACACAACTTCAACAAATTTTGATAGGTAAATATAAGCACAGGTTAAGGTGCATATGAACATAAAAACTAAGTGCCGATTAGAAACACCATCTTTTGTTTTGGTCACATCTCAAAGTGCATTAAAAAGTAACTTGCTTAACAGTAACTTTTCAGAACTTGAGACATTATTCTTCTTTTGAAATAATAAAAAACAGAGTTTGTCCCTGTCCATATTTGGTCTCATCTGAGACAGTCACATCTTCAGTGCATATAATCAAAAAAATAAACAGTAAGCACAGTGATAGTTACTATCTCTTTGAAACGAAATAAAGCTGACATCAAAGTGCATAATAAAGTGCAACTAAGTGAAATAACTGTCAAAACAAAATGTCTTTCTTAAATATTAAACTTCTAATAAGTGAACAGAAAATAGTCACATAAATACATAAAACTACCTTTAGTGTCTGCTACAGCACGCTGCTTTGTTGCACTTACCATGTCTCGAAGACATCTGTGGCGAGAATGTTTGACGTGTCAGACCTGTTTGATAGCAGATGTCACACTCGTCTTAACTTTGGTCCGTTAAAACTTCATCCACAACAGCCAACATGCAGTCCTTCACAGTTTCTGAGTCTGTGAACGGCCTCTTTTTCGTGGCCCTTTCCTGAGCTGTGCAGGTCCGCTTCATTGTCGTACAGCTCCGGTTGTAAGATGCAGTCAAACTCTGAATTATAGCCGCTCTCTCATGACATCCCTCGGGAAAGTTTGTCCGAAACGCGGCATGTTTTTTCAATGTGGTGTCTTCGGACATGATAATCTTTCAGCGCTGCAAAGCACTCGTTGCAGAGTAAACGCATTGGTTTGGCGTTCGGACTTGGTGGTAAATATATAAATACTTGTCAGTCCACGCAGGATTAAACCGACGGTTTTCCTCGCCGATTTGTCGTTTCAGGATAGAAAAAGACATGTTGCTATTTTCGCCTGTATAGAACTGCTAATGTTAACTTTTCAAACGCGTCTCCTCATCACAATGCATTGTGGGTTAGTTGCTAGGTTACGGTAAGTGTTGCATTCAATGTTTGCAATAATGTTGGAATTTTTGTAAGAACTTGTCAGTGTTACTGAAAGATGTTTTTCTGTTTTTCTCGGACCCAAGTCCCAATCACTCGGCAGTTGCTTTAGGGCCACTCGAGAGTTGCTTTCGGGCCGCATGTGGCCCGCGGGCCGCTAATTGAATAGGGCTGTTGTATGCTAATGTTACATCATAGCTAATATTACTTTAAAAAAAGTTAGCTAACATTACTTTATCTTACATTTAATGCTTGTAACATATTACATATAACACATTTTTTAGAAAGAGTGTTAACATATTATCTTCAATACCAATGTTTGTGCTAATGTTACATTTTAATCATTTATATCAGTGTTTGTGTGAAAATTATTCTTTAATCTTTATCCTTTTTGTCGTTACAATGTATAATGTTTTATAACAATGTTTGTGCTAACATTACAATTTAGAGCTTTTTAAAGCAATGTTAGTGGTAAAAGCTGTAAAAGTTTTTTTTGACAGTGTTTGTGCTAATGTTACCTTTCCATCTTTTATACCAATGTTTGTGCTAATGTTATTTTTTCATCTTTTATACTAATGTCTGTGCTAGTGCCACTTTGTAAGTCTTTTATACCAATGTTTGAGCATTATTTGTAAAAATTAATTTATCACAATGTTTACTTTCACGTAACAGGTTGTGTTCTGCTACATGAAGCAAACACTGAGCAGGATTCCTCACTGATAAGAGACTTATCTGTTCTAGACAATGTATCTGAACATGTGTCCAATGACACTTCCGCCACCTCCAGCAAAACTTTTTTGTATCAACGATACAACTTTGAAAAGGTAGAAGATACTTTACTTGACAGCAGAGGAAAACAAAAGCAGATTAGAAGAAACCTCCCAGCAGAGCTCTGATTACAAAGACCCTTCTCATTTCAAGAGATTAGTCTCCAATCTCCACCTTTGTAACAGTAGTTTGACAAAAACACACACAAAACATCTTACCTCAGAGTCCATTTCCTGGCTTTCAAAGCACATCTCAGATATCGCAGTGGGTGGTGCTTGTGCAGATGTCATCATGAGACATGTACAAGATATCACTCCCAAAGAATCATTTTTCAGTGTTCCAAATTAACTAGTTTGTACTGTTCCTAATGGCGGAAGCTGAACGCATGAAGGCAGGGAGCTTTGGTTTCTGACTAATTACCTGTCAACAAATAACATTCCTGCCACCTTTAAAGATATTTATTTCATGTGCTGATGAATAAATGTAAAAAATGTAGCATCCTAAAGTGAAAATGTCAAATATGTTTACATTAGCATTTTGTAGTCCACTGATGTAGTGCTGCACTAAATTTCATTTCTGAATTTAACAGAACTGTGTCGTCATCTCTGAGTTTAACTCATCACTGTCAGCACAACAGTTTTTTTCAAGGCCGCTCACAGGTTCATGCCCCAAAGTAGGTACTTTTTCCCTCTCCAAAAATGTTCATGAAAGGATTCTATAGGGATGATTCTTGCGGTTGGAACATGAACAAAGCTTTGGTGAGATTAGCATGTAGCTCAAAGCAGCACTGTAAAAACCAGGGTACTTCAAAAAGTTGTTGGCCTTACCTCACCTGAAGATTGTTTTCGCGAAATTTTTAAACATAGTCTCCTTAAACTTCAATGCACTTGGTCCGCTATCCTTTTGCGGAAGACCTTCACATCTTGTGCCTCCAGATACTTCTCAGCTACATGCATGACTTCATTATCACTCTGTAAATGGCGACCACAACAGTGGGATTGCAGTTTGAGAAACAGAACTCAGATAGTGCAAGTTGGGTGACTGAGGCGCAACAGTTCAAAGCCACAATGGGCTGCTTCTGTCACTTGTGTTGAGTTGACAGGTGCATTGTCCTGGAGCAAAAGCAGCCAGCTCTAGGTTTTACTCTCCTTTTTTCTGTGATTGCTTCAGTCATTTGAGTTTTTGTGGGCAGTGATATAAGGCTTTATAGTATTACAGTTATACCCCAAAATGTTAGTTGCACCCCTTGTTTCCAGGTGAGACTGACAACTTTTGAAGTACCTTCATAGGTACATCCTCAGAGTTGCTAGCATGGCTGTAAACTCCGGTTTCTACTTTCAGAAGTAAGTGTGGATTCTTATGTTGATGTACTCTTCAGTCCATTTATACACTGCTCCTCTCACGCACAGTAGAGTTGTCTAGTGCCTTAACAGCAAACACATGGAACCTATGTGCAGCTCTCTGTTTTGACACTGTATAGTGGAACTACAAACACATGCGGTATTTTTAGTCTGGCACAGGTTCACGCAACATAGAAGTGAAGAGGGAGCATAAGAGAGCCATGCATGGTGTCAAGAAGAGTAGTGCCTCTTCACCAACCTTTGACACTACATGTCTGAGGGGGTTGTAGTGAATATGATCAAGGAGCCTTTTGTTGCTTCAGACTGGACGGTCCTTGTCCCTATTGCCTGTGAATATCTGCAGCTCACAGCACGTGTCAATGTAGCGTTACCAGTGTGAGGGAAATGCATGGAGAAGGTTAAATAGGCAGCTTGCAAAGAACCACAGAGTTTGTTCACAGACAGCCTACAGAAAAGATTCCACATCAGTGACCATATGTAATTAACTGTTTTAGGTAGGTAGCAATAAAACTGTATTTGTCCGTTTTCGTGAATTCCTCCTTCCAGCCACTGAGACTGACTCTATCATGCAGGCTTGACCCAGAGGTTGCCAATTTGTGTTTGTGTCTTTGTCTGCAGCTCTACTACAGGCTTGTGGTTTTGGCGAGGTTAAAGAGAAGAGGACAGCGTTGTGGCGGTGCAGGGGGATGGGAATGGATGTGGAGGACAGGCAGGACAAAGAAAAGGAGGAGCAGACGATCAGCCTAAAGAGCCATAAAGAGAGCTGAGGTGAAGAGTTCATGCCAGGGGAAGGAAGTCTATGTAATTTCACATCCAAAAGTATAGAAATATACTACAATAGAGCTCCGACCACAACTGTGACATAAACAGCTCTCTTTCAAAGTCATATCACAACTGGAGTTCTTTTATGCCCATGAAAAGAGATTCTACAATGCACTGCATAATTTCAATTTTTCACCCTTTCATTTAATGCACTTCGGCCCTTTTGCCCTGTGTCCTCTTTTAAATTACATCTGCTATCACCAAACTTTCTTTGAGACCAATTTTCCCTGGTACTGCGCTCATTTCACAGTCTGTCATTGTGCCTCAGGCCAGGCTTTTCTCACTGCCATCCCTGTGAAACCCCCCCAAAATAGTTAGCCAATTTCTGGCTGCTGATGTCATCTCCACCATTTCAGCTATTGCCCTATAATCATCCCGGTTCTGCTCTGTGATTGGAGCGGCCTGTCCGATCTGGCCTCGGCGACTTCTGTGGGACCGATGGCGGGGAAAGATGAAGGAACATATGGCATCCTTTAAACTCAATCTCTGTCTCTCGTTTACTGAAAATGCCCTCTGTGGAACCAATGATTTAACTGGTCATTTGGACTTCTCAAATCACATTTAAGCTACTAATGAAGGAAATCTTGCTCCTATGTTTCAGTGCCAGTAGACACAAATTACACTTATTATTGTATTGAGTCGCTGATGCTCGTTCAGGGACTTGCAAGGTTTGTGGGGATGATTTTATATGATGAAAGCTTTGCTATGTAGAATAAATAATCTGCAATTTCATTTCTGGTTCCAACTTCCACCATTAAGTGAAGTTAAAGATGCAGCTTGGCTTTGTCTGTGGTTACTGCCACATAGAAAGGTGCATAGTTTAAATGAAGACAACGGCTCATGAGATTCTGAATATTAAACTACCAGTCAAAAGTCTGGACACACTTTCTCATTTAATGTTTTTTCTCTATTTTCATGACTAGTTACATTGTAGATTCTCACTGAAGGCATCAACACTATGAATGAACACATATGGAATTATGTAGTAAACAAAAAAGTGTGAAATCAGTCAAAACATGTTTATATTTTAGATTCTTCAAAATAGCCACCCTTTGCTTTGGTTACTGCTTTGCACACTCTTGGCATTCTCTCCATGAGCTTCATTCACATTTACTGACAACTTCAGTTTGAAATAAAGACCTCATCTATTTTCTTCCATGTCACTTCATACTTATACTGCACTAGATTTTAGAGGAATGTTGTACTATTTACTACATGTACCTGATAACTGCTTTTGAGGTTTCAAAGATCCAAAATCCCAACATCAATTACAATTACTAATAGAAAATGATTTGGCAATGATTTTGATTATTGGTCCTTTTTCATCCAAAATACCAAACCTTTCATGGGTCCATTGTCTTCCTTTTCCTAGTTTTACAAACTAAGCTCCACTTGAATTGCCTACAATAAGAAAGTGTTGTTTACACATTAATGCAAGATTAATAATAATCTTATGGTATAATACTGAATGTACTAGTGTAACAGTAACACTAGTCAGTACTCTTGCATTTACCCTAAGAGTTGAAGAACCCTGACTTGTCTCTTTTTTTCTCCATCAATGCAAAAACCTGCTGATCACAACATACAAATGCATTTGTCCAAGTATAACGCCTTGAGGAAGCATCTTTTATGCTAGTTAACTGTTCAAGTTGACAAAGGGCAGTAGGCCTTTATATTGTATCATACAGTGCTACAGCTGGGCTCTATGGCTTTAGGTTTATTTATAATTATGGGCAGCTAGATGCACCGTTCTTCTTCTGTGGAAGAGGAGGGCTTGTATCACTATCTACATGAAATTCTTCATCTCTCAGCTGCTCCACACTGCAGGAACTTTCAGTCCATTTTAAGGCAGCCTGAATATTTTTGCTTGTTCGAACTGCAAGAACTGCCCATGTGAAACTTCTTTCAGGGCTGTTTTTGGGGCAGGAAAAAAACATGACAACTCTGGGCAGCCTTGGAACACTGCTATGCAGGTCTTGACATTCAACTCGGAACAAACGACAGCCACTTTCTGTCCTCCTAAAGTCCTAAGTGGCTAGCATTCTTCTCCTCTTCAACATCAACATGTTGAATGTAAAATTCACCATATAGGCTAACATAAAAATGTCCATTGTTCTTACAGTTGTCCTGTAACTACTATTTGTCAACATTTTGGTGAATATATATTGCTGTCCGATCTATTTCCACAACAGAAATAGAAAGACTGAAAGGTCTGAATATGAAGCCATTCCTGTAAACGATTGCACCATCTCATGCCTGCCTTAAGTTCCGGAAAGCTGCCTATTGAGAAAACTACCAGCAGAATAAAACGCATTTTGTAGATGGCATTTACCATGAGTGACATTTCAATACTTTCATTTGCATGTTCGTAAAAGCTGTCAGTCTTCTCCACCACTGTTTAGATGTAATGATGAAAATAAATTAAGTTACAAGGGGCTGCTTCTGCAGTGTTCTTACTATATCATCAGAAGATACTGATTAAAGCATCCTATGAGAAATGGACCATTTTGATTCCTTCGAGAGCTGCTGAAGTGGCTAAAATTGGATGAGAGTAGTATTGAATTACACATTGTATTTGGAAACTGGACTTTCTTCAGAGAGAATTACTATGATTGCCTTCAATTACCCCTTGTATATATCTACAGGGGTGCCCAAATAGAACGCAACGCAGCTTGCCATGACACGTTTTGCAACCTGTCATTAAGAGCCACAACTCCTTCTGTTTAACATCTCGTGGCTGTCCTGATAAAAACCAGGCCTCTAATGCATTTTACCTCAACAGAGCTCAGCAACAACAGCTCTTCTGAGCCAAGAAACAGATCTGAGGATATTAAATGCAGAGTGTATGGCACGTGAGGTGCCATCACTGACAAAGACTGACCCCAGAGGTCAGGAGTCTCTCACAGACCCAGATGACTGGTCTGCTGCTGACCCTGGACCAGGCCTGTCACTCCAGTACACATCAGCTGTCAGCCTGAAGAAGGAGCTGATTGTAGCCAGCAACAGAAAACAGCAGCTTTGTGTGCACGTCACCCAATAAAATCAACAATTAAATCCGAGAAAGTTAACAGAAATATTGTACAAAAGTTCTTTGTACAGTTGCAACCAAAATGATTCATCCATATGAAGTGCATAGTGGCTCCGTGGTTAGCACTGTTGCCTTGCAGCTTGTAGATCACCTGTTTGTGTCCCGGCCTGGGCCTGGGATCTTACTGCATGGAGTTGTGTGTTCTCCCAGTGCATGTGTGGGTTTTCTACAGATTCTCCAACTTCGTCCCACACTCCAAAAACATGCTGAGGTTAACTGATAATTCTAAATTGTCTGTACACTGTAAAAAAACAAAACTACAGTCTATTCAGCAGAGTTGGTATTCTGATCTGTTTGAACATGAAAATTAAAATAGCTATACTTGACATGAAAATTCATATCAGACCAATCGTGTGTACCTCATTA
Source organism: Amphiprion ocellaris (assembly GCF_022539595.1). Taxonomy (NCBI): domain Eukaryota; kingdom Metazoa; phylum Chordata; class Actinopteri; family Pomacentridae; genus Amphiprion; species Amphiprion ocellaris. Next base: position 18,571,813 of record NC_072780.1, on the reverse strand, counting down.
TGTCTAAATTTGTAATTGTGAATAAGCTGAAAATGTAATTTGTTGTCGGTACAACAAAGTTGGAAAAAAACCACAGGGTTTCCCAGAATACACAGCAGGGGCAAGTCCTCATGCTTCCTTTCCCTCGGCCAAAAACTTTGCTATGACACCCTGTAGCTCAACAAGTTGAGCAGATGACCCGTAAATAGGGACTATATGTAGTGGTCATGGGTTCAAATCCAGCTTGTGGCCCATTGCTGCAGGTCCTTCCCCTGCTTTCCTGTCTCTCAAGAAAACCAAAAAAAGGCCACAAAAAAGAGAGCAAAAACTTTAAAAAAAAGCCCAATTGAGTGTGGGGTTGATCAGCTTTTGGTAGTTCTGTGAATCACACTATTCAGCTTAATAAACAAGTTTATATTGGCCAGATGAAGAATTAATAGTAGTGACTATTCACAGAACAATGTAAATATTACTGGTAGAACAATGAAATATGACTTAGGACAATGAACTAGCAAATCGTTGAGACAATTCAAAAATTTTACTGCCAAAGGTTGTCTTGAGATTTTAAGTTTTCTCAACTATTCTTTTTTTACAGTGTAGGTGTGAATGTGAGAATGTTTGTCTCTATATGTAGCCCTGTGATAGACTGGTGACCTGTTCAGGCTGTGCCCTGCCTTCACCCTAAGTCACCTGGGATAGACTCCAGCCTCCCCTGCAACCCTAATGAGGATTAAGTGGTGTATAGATAATGGATGGATGGATGGATGATTCAACCTTGCTTAGTATTTAAGAGGTTTTTTTTATGTTACGTTTGAGCTTCTTTCAGTGTTCCTGACAGCTGTATGAGGGTTGTATTATTTGTGTAATTCACATTTAACTTTAGATAGAAGTTAAGAATGGAGCTGGTTTGAATGACAGGCGTGTGTCATCATAGAACAGTCTATGGCCCTCCTCTGCTCCATTGATGGTCTAACTCGTTGTTCCTTTATGGATTAACCAGTTGTTAGGCAAAGGAGCCAGAGCTGCCACACTGACCTTCAAAACCACTCCTCAAAAAACTTCATATTACAGCAGCAAACTGTCCAGGGTGTGGAGCAAAGAACGGAACTACTCAGAAGGAAATCATACATTCGAACATAACAGTTCAGAAATAAACCCCATATTGGCACCAATGAAGGAAAATGAAAAGTAGAAGTACAGACAATTCTATAAATATAACACTAAACAAACAACACCTCCATGGCTGGAAAACTTACTCCATGTTTGACCAAAAAGCACTTTCTTGCATACTGCAGTTGACTTTTGATAGGCCAGCAGAGTTCTGGGAGTCTTTTTCGAGGAGTTGTGTGACTAAACCTGAAGTTTTCAGACTCATGAATCTGCAGTGTGTATGTGGTAAGAAGGACCTGGTCTGGTTCTCAAGCTTTTTTGGATAAAAAAATGTATTTATCTTTGTATATTGGAAAATTATTTAGACACTGAATATTAAACTTCCTTTGTTTATTGCTTTCAATTGACATTTTCATAAAATTTTCTTTACATAGAAATTAAGATTAGGACAAAATAAATGAATCTGTTACATAAAATTACGTTAACTTTTCCCTAATTTTTCTGCTTTTACTTTTAGTTGTGAAATTGTAAATGCTTTCACCTCTTCATATTTTTTGTCCCAACTGCTCACCAAGCAAATGTGAAGTTGTTTCTTCGTCCCCTAGTAACAAATACCTTCTTTCAAACCGGTGATTTACTAAATTACATCATTACAGCTAAAGGAATTTCTGGAACACATCTGTCAAGCCCAAAGCATTTAACAATGTATCTCAGGTTTGATGTAGCATCCAAAAATGACAGTTTAAACAGCCAAAGAAAGAACTGACATTATTTTATAGTCATAGTGTAGTAATATAACAGTAGCATCTTTAGTAGTGACACTAGGAAATTAGGATATTAATTTTGGATTTATGTATACATAGAAAAATTGGATTGTTTGAGAGTCAGGGTCCAGGCTGGATTATTAACTGAGCAAAGTAAGTCATAGACAGAGGACCCAGACCTCTGGGAACCACTAAAGCCTCAAGTTTTGATTATATGTATGACATGAAGTATGACGGATTCTCTCAACCCTGAGTCAAAACGGAGTAATAACTCTGAAGATCCACAACGCTTTATTACCTGTTACGTTGTAGAAATTCCTCACCGACACAACTCTGATACACCGATGGAATGACATGATGTTACACTGACAGGTAAGGACTGAACTGTTGTTGTTGCAGGCATTTGCATGTGATTGGCCCTTTAGCCTTTCTGTTCCTATTGCAGTGCAGGAGTCGACAGCTTTGACTGTGACTAAACAACGACAAATAGTTACTAGACCTGTTACGGCCACTGGTGATTGGGTGCCATCTTGCTTCTGTGGTGGATTTTTTTGGGCCTTTGTATAGAGGGATGGCATGTGTAGGGCCAGCCGTGGCTGGATAGATCCTCTCCAGAGCCCCAGCTGCCAGTCATATCAGCTAATGAGTCTGAAGCTGACGACCTGCACTCCAGCCCTTGTTCTCCCCATGTCCCGAATGTGTGATTGGGCCACCACCCAGTTCCATCCTTCATCCACCTGGACACAGCAATCACCACACTTGGAGAGTATAAATCTTCAACTAACCTCTCAGTCAAGGTAGCTGGGATTTGATGTGACCAGTTCACCCTGGTGCCTTCTGCAGCCACTGAGGGGTGGTGATTTACCTGTTATGTCTTGTTGGAAATGTGTGTTTTGAGGCACCAGTTTTATTAATTATGCACACTTGCCACTCATTTGTATTGCATCCATTTCTGTTGTTTGTGGTGGGTGTTGCTACTGTGTTTAGGTTTGGCTAAGGAGTTTAATTGTTTTGTTTTTCTTTCGCTTGGTTGATAACTCTGTTGGCCTTTGTTTGGTTTTATTTGGTTTTTATTTAGCAACATCTACCAACCCTGCTTTCTGTTGTTTGATCACTTTTATGTTAAATTTGTCACTGAGCAATAAATTACTTTACCTATCCAATGACATCTGGTTATTTTTGTTGCACACAGCTAACCCTAGTGGTTGGTAACTGGACCCAACTTGATGAACATGCAGGAGATCCGTACAGTAGTAATGCAGGCTGGACAGAACTACCTATTCCAAAGAGGGTCCTTTTTTTCTCCTCTGAAACTGGACCTGAAATTGGTTTCACAGGGGCAGTGCTTCTGGTCAGAACATTCTCAAAGGTTTAGGTTCGGTCCCGAAAATGTGTTACTGAGTGTATTTGTCTTACAGTACTATATATTTGCTCCCATTTTTTCTGGATCAGTAGTATTAATGCTTGGCAGAAGTGCTGTAAGGTTGCAGCAAACAATTATTTTCATCATCAACACATATGACTCGATATGAGGATATTTACTGTAATGATTATATGATTGCTTGGTCCATTAAATGTTAGAAAATAGTGAGAAATGCATTAAACCCTGAAGCAAAAGTTTTCTGTTAGGGTTAAAAGCAAATATCCACATTTGAGAAGCTGTTGCCAGTGTGTGTTTTTTTTTTTTGATGTCTTCTGTTCATAAAAAAATGACTAATCAGTTATGAAAACTGCCAATTTAATTTTCTGTCATTTGACTTACCATTTCAGCTCCAGCACACTGGTTGAATTTTGGGTGTGCGGGGACATGATGAGACTGACATGCATAATGGATCCAACAACTAATTTTTCTGCCTCCGGGGATTGTTCTGGCCTTGCTCAGGATGAATCATTTTCCACAACATCATGAAATACAATTATTTATTTTCTGTCTGACTTCAAAAGCCCCAAAAAGTTGAGCGTGTTCTTGATAGAAATGAGAAAAAAAGTTTTTGTTCTTCCGTAACTCCAACTTATAGAAACCATCTGTCACCGAGGCTTGTTAAATAAGAAAGTCCTGGAGGGGGATGGAATCTTTTCTGTCCAGGATTCACCTCAGGGGCATAATAAGTGTCATGCAGTCTTCATCTTCACATTCCACAGAACACCTCTCTTTTCAAAAAAAGCAGTAAATGTGATGTACCTGAGAACTGACTAGAAGAAATGTGACTTATACATTGAGTCTTCCATCCCTCCTGGTGTCTGTTCCAGCCAAGTGTTCTGCCATGTAACGCCACTGACCCCTGCTGGTGCTGCTCAGACATGTTTGGATTTTTATTCCACCTGTACTTTACTGCATCATTTCCTTTTATTTCTTCCACTCAATTTTATTTTGTGGCTTGCAAATGACTCAGAGGCGATAAAAGCAAGAGAGTAAGACATTTAAGAGTTCCACTGCCTACCTACATGCCAGATGTGCAGGCAACAGGGCATCTGCAGGTCTTAAACTAATTCCAGGGTCCTCAACAAAGACATTAGAAAGTCTTTAATTAACACAAGTCTTATTTCAGCTTATTCAGCTGCTGTATTCTGATTGTCACTGGTTCATTCAAAATTAAATTTGACAAAATGTACATCATTTGTTCCACATTAACAATGTCTAAACTGTATTTTTGATGAATTTAATGTCATCTTCACTGAAAAAACTGCTTTTCTTTCAAAAATTGGGACATTTCTAAGTGACCCCAAACTGTTGAACAGTAGTGTATATGGATCTGAGCTTTTAGTCTTTCTAAGAGGAGGTGAACGTTAAGGGCAGAGAAGATGAACGGATCATGATTTTAGGCTGCTTTTAGGGCTGCAGTTAAAAAAGAAAACTTAATTAATTATTAATTTAGTCTGTATCACATTGGAAAACATTTATCACAATTTCACAGTCCAAGTTAAAGCCATTAGATGTAGATGTTTTGTCCAGAAAACCCCAAATATGCAATATCATTTGAATTACACAAGTTAAAACATTTACCTTAAATTCATGCATTTACAAGTAAACCTTACTGTCCAACTGGTTTTCACTGATACCTTTCACTCTTTGGATGGTATGATCACCTACCTGATATTAAACTGGTCACAACATTAAAACCACTGACAACTGAAGCAAAAACCGCAGGTCATTAGGATGCAGTGTTCTGTTGGGAAACCTTAGTTCCTGACATCCATACGAATCTTTCTTTAATAGCTTCTGCCTATGTGATCATTATTGCAGACCAAGCACACCCCCACAATGTCAGCAGCCTCACCCAGCAGGACAATGTGACCCCCAAAAACACTGCTCAGCAGCATCTTGAGGAACACGACAAAAAGCTCAAGGTGGTGACATAACAGCTAAGCTCCGTATAGTTCTTAACCTGATCAACCATCCATGGAAACAAACCTGATCCACAGAGGCCGCACCTTCCAACTGAAGGACCTTCTGCCAGTGTCCTGGTACCAGACACCACAGGAATCCCCCAAAAATGTCCCATGTCCAGACCCTTACAGGTCAGAGTGGTTTTTACAGCACATTGGAGGACCTGCACAATATCAGCCAAGTGGTTTTAATGGTACAACTGATCCGAGTACAGAGGTTTTATGTGTTGCTGCAGCCTTGTTAAAAATTAGAAGACAGATGCTAAAACCACTAGGTGGCAGCAGTGCAGTGTTGTTTCATAGGTTTAATTGATAAACAATCTAGTACTTTTCTTCTAGTTTATCAATGCCAAATGGAGAGACATGAAGTTTAAAGACTGACATGGTACTGATTTGAAACTTTTAAAATGTTCTGACAAGTAAATTCATCGTTTCAGCAAGGACTCACTACTGTCTGGACAAGAAGGTCAACCGCAATCCTCAAGTCCACCAGCAGGTCGGCTCTGTGATTTCGCGGTGGCAGTGAAGATTTGGTGTGAGTCCCTGACCCCAAACAGATGCACATATAAATCACACTGTCCCCATGTTGTTCCCACTTATTCAATCTTAAGCTACAAGTGAATTTTTTATGACTTGTTTGGCAAGCTGTCGGCCTGATGTACGCAAGGGAGTAAATCTGACTGATGAAAAAGAAGCACAGTCAGCAGGAAGCGCTACTATATCTAATGAACAATATTTATCTTCAGGCTTGATGTATGGATACAACCCATTCTAAATCTCCATGCCTGTCCCTCTGAGCTGTGTTTATTATCTGCCAAAAGGTCACACATTTGGACACTTTTCCAATAACTTTACCATATACTGTACATAAGATCTATAGTGATGATGTCCTCCCTCCCCGAGCTTCAGCTTTTCCCTGCATTTCACATGCCCGTCCCATCAAAAAGCAATTTGCTCTAATGAAAAAAGATCATAGATATGGGCAATGAAATTGGTCATGCATTCCAATTATTGGAGTGACAGGCTTGATAAGTGTACGTCTGGACCGCTAAGTGAGTGGGAGATGAGATCTGAGCTTGGGGCTGTTCTTCAGATTCACAAATTCAAATGGCGGAGGAGCCTTTTGACCTCATGTGTGAACGGCACAGATACTCATATTAATTTGTTTTGCGATTCTTGACCCAGCAGATTTGCTGGCTGTCACTTGGCAGGAAATATTTACATGAAAGGACATCTGTGTCTTGGCAGGGGCATGAAGATTCTGTAATGATTTGTAACATGCAATACTCTGATTTTCCCATAAACCACTGCATAAACCACAATCCCCATCCAGACGAGGAATACAAAGAAAACTGAATCTCTTGCTACCTTCTGCCATGCTGACCTGCCGGTGAGAGAACATTGAAGAGAGAGAAAAGTGGACAGGCTGATTAGTTACTGGAAGGACATACAGACCAGTATTGTTACAGAAGTGCAGACTCTGGAGACCAACTTTTCAAAACTCAATTTTCCAAATTCCAAGACAAGCTACCTAATTAGGGCCCTGGTGTTGCCGCTCCTCTGGTCTTTCCATCTCAGAGTCATGAACAGAGACAGTTTAATGTCCACAGTATCCTGCTCTGACAGGAGTTGATGACAGAAACATCCTGTTGGCTCAGGTGCCATGGAACCAAGCAGTGTTTGTCATTCTTAGGCTGAAACACTTCCCAACAAATAAACCTGTGATACAAAACAGCAATGTTTATCAGAGTCACTGTTGTTTTTCTGGACACACCAGCCACATCTGCACTGTGCCAGGCTGTGTCTCATGCCAGGAATGTAGGGATGGATTTAGAATCTTTGACTGAACTGGTCACTTGAGAAAAAAGTAGAAATGTGTCATGTTTCTCATTTAAAACATATGTTCTTGTCAGCAATAAACCAGTGCATTTTCTTTCAGATTTGCTATATATGTATATGCCCTTGTCCCGCATTGGTTTTCTACAGGTGCTCTGGTCTATCTATCTATCTATCTATCTATCTATCTATCTATCTATCTATCTATCTTTCTATCTATCTATCTATCTATCTATCTATCTATCTATCTATCTATCTATCTATCTATCTATCTATCTATCTATCTATCTATCTATCTATCTATCTCAGAATCAGCTTTAATGGCCAAGTACGTACACAACATACAAGGAATTTGGTTGCAGATTTAAATCACAGGTGTGGAGATGGCTGGGATCTTGTGGGGGGAGGAGTTGTGGTGGCAGACCAATCCGACAGCTCGGGAGGTGTGGAAGACCATGGCTGAGAGCAGGTCTGGAGCTCCAGGACAATCACTCTTGATGACTGCCAAGTGGGATCTAGAGCTTGGCCTTCAGCCAACTGTGATCAATACAGTCTCCACAAGCCATCCCAACACAGAGGTTGTATGAAGTCCAATACCAACCACACGACTAGCAGAGGATGTAACACAGTTCTTCGTTGTTAATTTGCATTTCATTTTAGTCATTTTGCTTCTCTTTTCAGTAATTTTGTATCCCTTTGTAGTCAGTTACATCATTTTCTCATCATTGTCTATCTCTTTATAGTCATTTTTGTACTCTCTAGTCATTGTTGATCACTGTATTCATTTTGTGTCCCTTTGCAGTCTTTGAGCATCTCTTTGTGATAATTTTGTGTATCTTTGTGGTAGTTTCAGTTCTGGTTTGACAGAAATCAAAAATGCTGGTTAATATGGAGTATGAGTAGGAGTGTGCAGTTCATAACTCATACAGTAATAAACCAGTTATCACCTTCTAACTCTGGTAGGGAGAGCTGATGCTACATATGACCACTCCTTTGGCCTCGCCCTTGCAGGATTTACTTGCACAGGGTAGGAATAATCCCCTTCTGTCATTTCTTGTTTTATACATCTCACCTCCTCTCCTCCTTATCAGCACTGATCAGTGTTCATGTCAAGTTATAATATATATTTACTATTAATTTAATTAACAACATGGCATAAGGCGCAAGCTACATGGGCTAAGAAGTCCTCAGTCCCGTGTTTGACTCCACGTCGACCAGACATATGGAACTTGTCATTCCTCTGCTGTCTTTCCCATTTTTTTCTGTCTATCATCACTGCACATATCTAAAAAAGGCAAAGCTATAAAATCCAAGCTGAGTCACACAGCGGTGCAGTCGTGCAGGCCATTATTGCTATTTCGTGTTCAGACAACACGATTACTTACATTACAAATGCAAGGAAAATGCCAACTTCTAAGCCCCCGTTCTCACCAACAACAGCCTACAGCTAAAAACTCAGACATCACTCATTTCACTGACAGAGTTGTGTTGAGGGATATGGAGGGAGACAAAGCAGCATAGTTCAGTAAAAATAAATATGCTTTTGGTCATATTTTTAGCCTGCAACAAGCACTAACTGACTAATCAACCACAAACAATAACAGATTACCCAGTATCATGGGTTTTAGCATGGCGTTTATTTGCCTTATCTTGACGAAGAAAACCAGGTTAAAAAAAAAACAAACCATTATTCCAGCAATCAGATTCAAAGTGGAGTTGTTAGCTATTATCAGAAACCATGATGTCTGATCAAGGTAGGATGTTGTAAATCTGGAAATTTGTCACAGCAGCTAAATTGCTGCCCTGTCAGAGAGATCAGTTGTTTGACATGGTGGCAAAATGATGAAAGGATGACCTTTATATGTGTATTTGCAGGTAATTGATGCCAGTTCTTTTCAAAATGAGGTGGAAAAAGTGGACTCAGCATGCCTTTAGTCACATGGACCCAGACCAAAATACCACACTGAGTTTTGGATGAATCATTTTCAAATTTTATTCAGTCATTTGTGGTACCAAGAGCATGAATCATAATGACTTGAGTCATCCTTTGACTTTTCCGATCAAGTCAAAATTTCTTTTATTCTTTGCTTCATGCAGACGTAATTCCGTTCACGGCAATCTCATTTGCAGTTAATGTTGAGTGTTGTTAGCACGTTAGCCCGCTGACATGAGGGTGAACATCTCTCAACTCTGCTAAGGTAAAGGGAAGCAACTTGAAACCAGCTGTTTTTGGTTTAGGAAAGTTATTCCGTGCATAGTACTGCAATTAGCAAACAAAGAAGGCAAAACTACTAAAGAAAACAACCAAACCCTCCATCCAATGGATCATGAAGAAAACAGCCTGGCTTTCTTCGTGTAGGCCAGCTTTACAAAAACCAAAGTCCCAATCAGAGATAATTGGTATTATGATTGTGGTTATCTTCTTTCTTCATCGTGACTCTTTTTCCATCAAAAAATGGACCGATTATTCGTCGCCTACTGCAGTCAACATATCGTTTTAGTAAACAAATGTTCCAGTAAAAAATGCCAATATATTTATTTCACCACTGAGTGACTCCTATTGCAGCTGCTTATTCCTAATATGACAGCTGCACATCACAGCTCTTAAACTTTAAACTTTATAACCCATTACTCTTGCTTCGTTGTACACCCCTCTGGTCACGTTCAGTCTCAGCCGCCCTGACTGACAGTCCGGTTGAGCTTTTAAACATGTGCAGTGAGGACAGCACAGCTTGACTGGAACACAGGGCTGTGGCACTGGTCCAGTCAGTCAGGGCAGGAGGCTGGACGGAGGCGGGGCAGTCAAGATTGTAGGCTGAGAGGGTTCCAAATGCAGCCATGAATCCTGTCAGGAGTCTGCACGTATCAATTTGAAACTGTAACAAGGTCAGGAAGGGTTCACCACAAGGAAGGCCGACAAGTGTTGTAACATTGGCAATACTAGAAAAGCACCCAGAGACCGCAGTACTTCGCCAAGGCTGTTCATTGCCCCATATGGCATTGTCAGAACTGCAACATTTGTTTATTAGTTATTGATGATCAGAAATCACAGCAACATAGAATGTGGCCATTTAATATAGATAAACCCACAAACAAAACCTTGCGCTGAATACAGGCGTGTGTTATGCATGTGTACGTTATGTATGGACACTGAATCGCATGATCTAAATATGTAGCGGGTGCCGGGAATTGATAGGACTCGGAAACACCCCCACAATTTAATCAGTTGTTCCTTGTATCATTTCTGAAGGATAAGTCCCAATAAGTCCACAGCGGTTGATTTGTAGTAGGATCGCAATCATGTGATCCTCAGCAGGCAGCCTATGTAGTGTTCACTTGTAGTCATAGTTACAGTGATGGCATGTCGCTGTCTCGCAATGATACAGAAATCTTTAACAAATCCGTGGATCCAGACTGTAAGCCACATCACGACCAAAATCTAATCACTTGGTCCTTGTGTCATTTCTGACCTTCAATCAAAATGTCATCCAAATCCGTTAGTCCATATTTGAATAATGTTGCACACAGACAGACAGACAGACAGACAGACACAGACAGACAGACAGACAGACAGACAGACCAATGCCGACTGTCACATAACTCTGTCACATTCCTTGGCGGAGGAATAATGTTTCACAGTGCTGCTAACAAACTAGTGGGAACTCTTTCTTGCTTTTAACAGACAACTCTGGTTTTTTTTGTTTGTTTGTTTTGAGAAAAATCTGAGCAGAAAATGCTTTTTTCCCACACAGTTCTATTGATTCAGATCATTTTAATGACATGAAGTCGTGTAGGAACTTTCATCCAATGTATGTGTTTCAGGAGGCAGGTAAGCTGCAGCTCCCTTGCAACACTTATTCACAAAGATACCAACATAACTGTACATGTGATGTGATGCTCATTCAGCCTCACACCGTCAGGATGGCATCTTCTCTTTTTGTTCTAGTTTTCCTACTGCAATTATTAGAAAATCCCTCCTCTGAGATCCAGCTTTCTGAAATACTGCATCCTCCATAGCACATGCAGTCATTTTATAGCCCTCCCACAGGAATCTCCTGCACTGTCAGTCATGGCATATGTAATAAAAGCAACATTATTATGAAGCTGCTGTGTAGCAATCCAGGTCAAGGCAGTATCCCAGCAAAGGTCAAGGCAACAGTTACTAAGTCACTCTTTAAAAAGCTACAACCAATTAGCTCTTGGCCATCATGTGTGACCTTGTAATAAAAAAATCCATTTCATCAGCATGTATGGAATTTAAAAGGAAAATTAAACGAGTGAGAGGAACAAGCAAACCATTTATTAAAATGGAAACTTGTAGAAGCAGGCAGTGCAATCTACGATCTGTTGATAAGGGGATTATGTAACAACTGGAGCATGAAATATAGGGAAAAACACTTTTAAAAGCTTTGAGGGGACTTGCGATCTTTTTTCATTTTTCCTGAGAGAAAGCGGTGGGAACACATAACCTTTTAGCCTTTTTTTCTTGCCTGCTGCATTTCAAGGCTCTTGATTTCCATGTGCAATGAAAGCTTTTCCTTGGTAGTCCTCAAGTGAAATAAGGCTGGGTGACCTTTCACTGCTTTTCATTTCACCCACTGGGTGAAAATGAAGGGCTGTAGTTGGCAGACTAGAGAGCCAAAAAACTCCTCGATATCATGTCTTAGACCACATTCAGCCCTTGCAAGCAGTCACATTGCATTGGACAGAAAATCTTTCTGGGGTCCAGTAAATGATTCCAAACAGACAATGTATCAGTGGGAATTGCTGGTATTTTCCACTTTGCATCAGAAAGAGGTGGACAGGTTTTAATTATAAAAGCTGTAACAGAAACAACTTATCTGTGCTGATACGGATGTGGAAATGGTCATTAAAATCTCAAAGCGCAGCACTTAGATTCCACTTAGTAGCATTAACTAGACTGATGTTTGTTCCCCAATTTTTCCTTGGCAAGTTGCAGTACATTGGCACTTCCCTTGTGAATGACCCAATCTTCCAAAGATATTCAGTCATAGCAGCGTAAATGTGCAGCCACATTATTAATTTCAACGACAAAGGACGGAAGTTCTATTTGTCTCTGAGCAGAAACTGATCCAACCTCCTCGGCAGACTTTAATATGACTGAACTTTGACATAAAGTCGCAGAACTTTCGAGGTAGTTTGAGAGAGGAGCTGGGCTTGACATCTCATTTAGGAGATATTGATTGAATGAATCACGAGTGCTTCAAACAAACACCTTGGTGGATTGTCTCAGAGCCTCTGAAACCCTTTTTCTGATGGTGGGATCAGGGAACAATTGACCAAGTTACAGACATGACAAACTACATAGTATTTGAAGGCTCTTGTCCCGTTTCTTTCCCCATCCATTATACAATAGCTTCTACAGCTTTTCGTGTTTTCGAAACTTTGTTCAAAAGTATTGCCTTTGTCCACCTCATACTGCTGAGATGAAGCTGCACCTTTGTTGCAGAGGGAGCTGTGATAGCAGTCTTTTTACATTCCAACATCTTACACCCAGGAAAATGAGTATAAACGCCTTTGCATTTAAATCACACCCCAGATGATCGAGTTTATTAGAAAATTATACAAAACTACCCACATGTTCCAAATGCTTTCACTACACAATCACACACCATTAGCATTTGAAGGTGTGTTTCTCGACACTCAAGTCCAATGTACACTCTTTTCATTCCGGTTTGTGCAACAGCTACTTGGTAATTATAACTCAGTTTTAATTTCAGAATGCAGATAATTGTTTTGAGTAAAGGGTTGCTTTTGTTAATCCTACTGACTTAATGACAACTGGAGCTGGTATAAAGTATACAAGTACAAATAGCTCAAATCATTCTGTGTCCATGAAACAAAATGCTTAGTAAAGAGGGAGCAGTGGGGTTAACAATGCATATGTTGGACATCAGTTGTAGAAAATAGAAAGGCCATTTGAAAATAATTTAAAAAGATTTTTTCCTCTTCTTTGTTGCCCCTCCAGCTGGGCGTCTGCCACACTTCCCAGTGCTGTTGCCAGGAACCAACAATAAAGTTTTGAGCCAAACAAGTAATCGAACAGAGCTGGAAGCAATTGCACAGTTGATGTTCTCCTCTACGCAGCAACTTATAGACTGTGCAGCCTCAACATTAAAACCACCTGCCTAATACTGAGTAGGTTCCCCTTGTGCCACCAATCAGCTCGAAGCCACGAGCGCATGGACAAAGGACTGCTGGTGTATCCAGTGGTGTCTGACACCAGGACATTATCAGTAGATCCTTTGGGTGTTGTGGGTTGCAGGGTGGGGTAAAGATGCTGCTGATGCTTGATTGGACAGAAATCTGGGGAGTTGGAGGCTGGTCAAGGCTTTAGGCTCTTTGTCATGTTTCTTGAGCCATTCCTGAGCAGTGTGGTAATGAGCATTGTCCTGCTGGTTGATTGCCGTTGCCACGGGTGATGTCCTTGGTCTGGTTTAGGTTGGTGGTTCATGACAAAGAAACATCATGTGGATGCCAGGACCCAAGGTTTCTGAACAGAACATTGCACTGTAACAATTTTAATGTTGTTATTGATTGAATTGGTGTATATTGCATGTAATACTTTTCAAAATAAAAATACTGGCCGATGCAGCATTAAACACCATAAAATAGTTCATAAGAAACTGTCACTTGTAGATGCAACTTGTGGACTAGCTCCTGCAGTTTCCCTGAAATTACATTTTAACTTTTTTTTTAACTGTCAACAAATTCCATAAAAACAACATAACTAAAAAGACGTGGATTCTTTCTGACTTCCCACTCTGTCTGTGGCTCTCAGCCCTAAGCCCACTCAGTATTGCAGATAACAAGCCAATGTTTAAAATGTATGTCATTTCACACGCAGATTTAAACACATTTGGTGTGCATTTGCTACAGTCCACATGGTCAGTGTAATGAGATGACATGTCACTCAGTGCAACACAGTGGCTCACTGATGAGTTTATAATAGTGTCTGGATAAGAATGCAGTCCTGTGACGAAGAGGAATATGAGTGTGTTTCAACCTTTGGCTGCACCTTTGGCTTGTTAGTTGGATTAAGTTACTGTTGGTTTGGTCTTTTCATAGGATTCGTTTTATCAGCAGCCTTCTCTTTCAATGCAAGCGATATGTATTCAGAGAAGAAATAGAAGAGGAGAGCCTTTGTGACTTCTGAAATAATAAACAGGGAAGAATGGGAATGATATGGAATGTATTCTTCTCACAAAAGATGAAGGTGACAAACAAAATTGTAATCCCTCCTGGAGTTTTCGGCTGCATTCCAAAATCAGTCGGCACAGTCGTATGGATAAGGGATGAGAATCAGGGATAAAAGAAGGGGGATGAGGTACCTTCAGGGACTCAGGGAGATACTTTGCGGTCTCTAGTTAAAACAAAGAGAAACCACATTGTGCTTGCGGTGATGGGAATGCCTGCATAATGCGCTGCTCTGCAACAGAGCTGATCAAAAAGAGATTCACTGACATGAGATGTCATATTGATCTCACTACTTTACAATACAAGTCACCCACATTTATATAGCAGATATAAAACAACAGAAGTTCACCAAAAGTGCTTTCCAGTGGAGATAAAAGACTGACATTACAAATGTTTTTTATTTTTTTTAATTTTAAGGTCAAAGTCTTGCAATATGATGGAGGGAAAAAAGTTGACAGGTTCTCCCTTTTCCAAGGGTTAGGAAACATTACATGTTTACTCTGTCTTTATGTTCTTCTTTTATCAGTCTGACATAATGATAGGGCTGCCAGAGTTTTAATTAACCCATTATTATTAGCTGACTGGAGACCATGAGGCACCTGGTGTCTCCTTCTGCCAGTGACACATTGTGCTTTTGTTTTAAATTAATCAATGTTGGTAATTGAAGCATACAGTAGTTTGAATCCATGACTGCTACCTGTGGTTTTCTTCTTAATTACTCAGCAGTGCAGCCCTGGCCTTGGAATAACCCTGCATCACAAATGAAACGGTAAACTGTTAATGTCCTGACTCTGAAAACAGTTGAAGGCAGGTGGCCAGGCAAGACTCCAAACAGCCGGCAGAGTCGATGTGATTAACTGTCAGCAAACTGGCAGGTTTCACTGCTGTGTTCCACTAACGCTGACCTCATGCTGGTGATACAGTCCCTGCTGTTAAATGGAGAACCTCCCAGGACTGTTACTCCCCATGGCTTAGGTTAAGTTTTTAGTACAGACTGCAGCCGACTGAAGTAAATGTGCAAGGTCTGCTGCTCTGGGATGGAAGGATGGGACATTTTGGTGACATTTTGGGTTGACATTTAATGGTTGTTCATCTTAGTTGTTCCATTAAAAATAAGGCTTAATTGTGGAGTTGGTCAGTGTGATTTTAAATGCATGGATCAGCTTACAAATTTGTTCTCGAGTTCTTTTTGTGCTTTTCTATTATTTACACAAGAAGGCTGAGCTCCCACTGTAATCATAACCCATGGAATCAGGTGTGGTCATTACAAAGTGGGCTGTGGGGAAGATTACAGGTTGGAATAAAACAACTACATTCGTAGCAACATGATATATGAGGCAATTTTTTATATTTTTTTTGCCACGCAAACTATATTTTGGCAACTGCAGACCACAAAACTTTGACAATCTTAGTATCACTGTGCCACTTCAAACCAAAGAATTATTTTGGTCCCTGCCTGATGTCACGTATACATAAAGGCACACAATTTACACATTTGACCCTAAACAAGGTCTATTGGTTACAAGATTGCCTTTATTAGAACGATTTGCAGCATCTATGATCTGACAGCCTCAAAAACACAGATTCAAACTTCTGGAGTTTAATTCAACTCTCAGAACCAATCCTGCCAACTTGCAGGGTACAACATTGTGCATCATTATTCTTCTTCAGAATCAGTTTCTGGCTCTGGATGAATTACTCCAATATTACAACTTGTCATTGTGTAGCATGGAGTAGTTTAACAGTGTTTGAGCAGAGTCATAGATGAGCTGGTCTGCTTATGAGAAGCAAGGACTTTATAGATCGTCTCATTCTACAGAAAGCAAAAGTGAAGAGTTATGTATAAATCATTTTAAATTAGCAAGAAAATTATTGTTTTCATTGAAATAGTCTTTTAAATACAATATGTAACTTGTAAGCATTAAAGAGTTAAAATCAACAACCAGAGAAGGAGTTTAGGGGTCATGTTTGCAGACTATTTGTTAGACTACTGTCAGACCACTGGCAGTCTGCAGACAGCAAGTCATTGAAATTCTCATAAATGCTCTGCACTTCAAGCCAAAGTGCATATTTTGTCCCTGACTGATGTCATGTAGTCATAAAGGTGCCCAATTTACAGATCTGATGTCAGACAAGGTGTGCTGGTTACAAGATTACTGTTGCTGGAACATCCTGCACCAAGACAGAACGATGGCAATTGACTCCTATCCTCACAAAAAAGAAGAGAAAGGAAAGAACATCCACTTTGTCCAGATCCAGCTGGAGACGGCAATAGTACTGGTTCAAAACAGTCTTTGTTAACAGCATTTTTTTTTCTTTTTTTTTCCAACAGAAAATGAAACTAATACTAAATATATAGTATCATTTGAAAAGAGCAAAATTCCTGTACAGTCTGTGAGAATCAAACAAGAAGCAGCAACAAAACAGCTGAGACATAGCATTTTTTTTTTTAACTGCTAAACCAACAGCTTATAGATCATCTGGAGACCTACAATGTCTTTAACCCCTTGCAGTCTGGCTTTAGATCAGTTCATAGCTGCATTTCTGCCTCATTTGTAAATTGTAAATGATATTGTGTGTCACTGATAACAGCGAAAACTGTGCAGCTGCTTTTGTAGACTTGGCTAAGGCATTTGACTTTATCATCCACTTCCTTTTGTTGGAAAGTTTACGAAATATTGTTCTTTCCAAGAATTATGAAGGTAGTTCAGAAGCTATTGCTCTGGGCCCATGCACTCAGTGAGGGTGGAGGGTCTTCTCTCAGACCCTTTACCAATTCACAAAGGTGTCCTGCTGGGTTCAATACTTTATCCAACACTGTATAACATTTACATCAACAATATAACCCATGCCGGAACCAATTTGCACATCCATCTGTACGCCAATGACACCACTGCCTATACATCTAGTTCCTCCCTCCACACTGCCCTGTCTGCACTACAACAACGTTCAACACACTTTTTCCGATCTTGTTCTGACACTAAACATAAGCAAAAATAAATGTATGGTCTTCAACAGAAATTTTCCACAAACTGGATATCCTATCAAACTTCTCTCACTGAATGGCATTGAGATTCAATTTGTGTCCTGCTATAAGTATCTGAGAATGTGGTTTGATTGTTCACTCTCATTTGAAACGCATATCAATACTCTCCTCTCCAAAGTTAAATCCAGAATCAGCTTTCTCTACCACAACAAATCCTCAGTCACGCACTCTGCCAAATTCCTTCTTGTTAAAATGACAGTCCTCCTATTATTTGATTATGGTGATGTATTATACAGATCTGCTTCAATTAAACACTATCTACCACCCTGCTATTTGGAGCTCCTTAAAACACCCACCACTGCAGTTAAGTACTCACTGGTGAACTTCCCCTCTCTTCACTCCCACAGACATTTACACTGGTTTCTGTACATCTACAAAACCCTCATTGGTAAAACACCACCGTATCTGTGTTCATTACTTACCATTCATAACTCCACTTGTACTCTTCGCTCTAACAGTCTCATTAACCTCCAGATTCTCAAAGTGCATACCACTCTCAGTCGATCCTCATTCCAGTTTTCTGCCCCTAATGATTGGAACCCTCTGCAACAATCCCTAAAACTCACCTCATACATATCGCTTTCCTTGTTTTTTTTAAAAAAAAAAAAAAAAATCAGCTAGAGTAACACTTCAGGATCATTGCACCTGTCTGTCACATGGGACCTGGAGCTCGGTCTTCAGCCAGCTGCAAAAATGATCAGTCTCCATAAGCCATCCCAACACACAGAGGGTGTACACGTCCAGTTCCAACCACGAGGCCACCAGTGGCCATAACATAGAGCTTGAACCACAAAGATTTTCTCGCTTCTAGTAGCTTCCATCCTCTTGCATTGTGTGATGGGCTGCATCTGTGCATTTATGTTTCATCAGCTGGCCCCATCTGTACATTCATGCTTGTATAACACAATAATTTATCTTGTTTGCCATTTCTGATGTCTTGTGATCACTGTAAAGACAGCTCATTTTGTGGTCTATAGAGAAAATGCTTCTTGGTTTGCAGGGTATTCCTTTGTATTACCACAAGTGCCCTCTGGGATAAATTATCAGCGGGGCTGAGTGGCAGCACCGTATCCAGCTGTCTTAAAACATTCATGGTTTTTCCCTCTCTGTGGTCCCTTGCTATTTCTTGTGATTTTTTATTATTCAAACTTTGTTGCTGAGGCACAAGAAATTTTGCCATGACAGATGGCTCAAAGTACTACAATACCCATGAGCACAGGTTGTGGCGACAGCCAAAGCGTAATGTATGGAGAAAGTGTATTTGCATTCACCTGACCTCCACGCCCCATCAGCCCATCTGCTTTCCAGCCAGTAATATGGTTGCCTTTTCCGCGTGCTGGGAGCGCCGGCCTACGACTTCCTCATATCTGCCAGCCTCCAAAGCAGTATGGTGGCAAGTCAGCGACAGATGGTCCGTGGTGTTGGCCTTGCCGTGCCAAAGTAGTTACCCCCGATAGAAAGTGTATCCCCTGCTGCAGGAGCGCGCATGCATTCGGAAGGGTGGAGCTATAATTCTGTGTTTAGATATCAGCGTAGTTTATGAAGAAAACAAAATGTGGATTGTTACGATCATGCTTTGACTGTCAAACATGTTTGGTAATTTAGCACGTGACATTTTAACTTAAATAAATGCTTTTGCTATACATTGCATGTTGCCTAATTAATAATATTGATAGCGCTGCCTAATAATGTCTTTTCCTTCTCCTTTTTGTAATAAAGTGTAAGCGATCACCCTGCTGACTAAACGTAGGCTCAATACTCTTTGGGTGGGTACTAGATTCAAACGCGCTGTAATTCAATCTTTAGATCAATCTGTCCAACCTCTGATACAGTAAAATCAACACCACTGTGAGCATTTTAACACACTGCCAGACAATGTTCCCTCTAATTTTTCATGAGTCTGAGCAAACACACAAACTCCCTGAGCGTCCCTTGGACCACTGTGAGCAACATCAGACGTGTGCACTGTGGTCACACCAGCATCACATCCATTCAAGTTACATGGTTCATTAAAAGAATCAAATTACAGCATTTACATTTCTGTTAAAACACTTTGTCAACAGGAGCCAGTTGAAGGCTGCAGTGATTTTAGTGACACTACAATGTATAAGAGTGAAGTTATTGAATATTTGTCTCTTTACTGTTGCAGCGTTTTGCAAATTGCAGACGGACCCTGTTCACTCCATAGACACCAATGTTATTCCTGTAGCTTGAAAGACAGCTACTTTTGATAAAACTGGGCTTGTAGCACATTGTCTGCCTTGTAACAATGGGAAAGAGGCACCGTTTATGTTTTGACAACCTATATCTAATGAGTTATTGATGCTGGAAGTCCAAATCTGTAAATATCTTTCCAACTTTACTGAACTTGGGGCCACTACCACCTAAGGAGTGATATATTTAATTTTGAAAAAAGCATTTAGCCATACTTAAAGCTTTAAGTGCTTTATTAACACGGAACTAAAAATTTTGTATTGTTTTATTATCACAGGTTCTGTCTGAAAAGAGGTGGCATCATTTTAAACAGTGAAATCAAACTAATAAAATGTAATGACCAACCAGTGAGCAATACTGGATTCTGCAAAAACATAAACAACTTTTTAAAAAATCTAAATCTTATCTTAACACAGTTAATGTATTAACTTATTTTTGTGTGTATGCATGTATTTATTGATTTATTTAGTACTGTTAACATAGAGTTCTGAGTGAGTTTTTCTTAAGATAGGCAAAGGCCATTTATTGATTACATATAGGCTCTTAAATGTTTATTAAAAACTAAAAAGCATTAAAAAAAAAAAACAACTTAGGCATTTATTGAGTCACTAAAATACTGTAGAGTACAGACCACATCAGCATGATTATAAGCATCCTCTGGTAAATGAACAACCAGATACTGATGTCTCTCACCATATGGACTTCAGGAGATGACTGGGGGATGATAAACTGTGACCTACTGGTTGGGTTCTCTCTGTTCTCATGTTTCTTACATGTTTGTCCCCTGACAGCCGGGTCCTAATGTTTTTTGAGCAACACACCATACTATGATATTTTTACAATGATGGTTCTACTATGGAACCAGTTTGACATGTTCAGGTGTTCTTTGTGTGAAAACTCAGAGATTTCAGGTATCAGAAGGTGGTTTTCAACTTTAACTTTCTGCTTCACCTTTAAACTAAATTTCCTTCACTAACCCAGCCCTCTGGACTTCCAGTAAGCTGTGTTCCTATTGGCTGTCCAGGTGGCTGCTAGGTGTTATCAGGAACACCTGAGCAGCTTGGTGTTATCAGGAACACCTGAGCAGCTCAGTGTTATCAGAAACACCTGAGCAGCTCAGTGTCTTCCTGCTTTATTTAGCTGCAGCAAACATTTCCTCTGCTTCTCTTCACCACTGAACCTGGTTTGGCTCTGTTGCCTTAGTTTGTTCTTTAGGCGTTGGCTTGCAGCTTCCAGCAGTAAAATCATCTTTAATGTGTTTCTTGGTGTGTTTTAGGGCTTTGTACTGGATAGTTGTCTTGGTAAATGAGGTTCTTTACCCACAGTTAGCACATGGTGCTAATGTGTGCAGTGATTAGTGGATTTGGTACAGCTGAGTTGTGTCTTTATCTTGGCTGTAGTGAGTCTTTAGAGGTTTTTGGTCAGACACATTCTGTATTCTTGTTTGTGAACCAATGTTGGTTGTCCAGAAGGTAAGAGTTCCTGTCCTGATTCTCTGTTCTCAGAGGTTCTCTGGTAGGCTGCAGGAGACTTTAGCGTTTGGGTTGTGCTAGTTTGGTTTTTGTATGGTTTCATTTGGACGACTATCTTGAGGCCCCTCCATGTGGTTTAGTGAGGTTTTCTGGAACAGTTCTACAAAGCAACCTGCAGCAGAAGAGACTTTGAGAGTTTTTAGGAAGTTCTGGAGACCAGACTTTAGAGCAGCAGAAACATTTGTCAGCAGTTTGAGCAGGAGAAGGTGAGCTTCAGAGTAGAAATGAGACAGAAACCTTCTTGACCTGTGTGGTGAGGTCCTGTACCAAGAGTTTGAGCAGGTTGTGAAGAGTCTGTAGTTCTTTGGTCTGAAAGCACAAGAAGAGTCGACTGATTAAAGGAGAAAACAGGAGATATTGTTGGTTCTTCTGTCGCTCTGCAGTTTCCTTAGACTGAATATCAAGTTTATATTTTAAATGATTTCCCATGTGAGCCCAAGAAGACTTCAATAAACTCCCTCCATCCCCTGGACACAACATATTTTATTACCATGTTAAATCTTTTTTTTTTTTAAATGTTTTTGAGTTTTAATCATAGTTTTAGCATAGTTTTTTCTCTTTGCTTGTTTAGTTTTGTCATCTGCGTAAAAGGTGCTAAACAAATAAAGTTGAATTGATAAACTGAATAACTGACTAACTCATGATTGTGGCAACAGAAGTATTTTCATTATGATTTAAGGGTTTATTTCATTTTTAAGGTTGGGGTTAAAATCTTGACAGAAAAATAAGATTAAAGAAATAAACTACATAACAAAAAGCAATTAAATCAAAGGCAAAAAAATAATACAACAAAACTTTTTAGAAGTTTTATTATTAAAAATATTTAAGAAATTTAAGATGTAATTTCTAATTAAACATTAAATTTTTTAATTAAATGTTTTGTCTTTTTAAAGGTTTAATGATCCAATTAAATGTTTTGCATTTTTTAAAATGTTTAATATTCTTCTTGTTTAATTGTATTTTTTAAATGTTTAATTCTGGAAAATATTTTATCTGTAATTTTGAATATTTGTATTTTAAAAATTTTGTTCAATTTCATTATGACATGTATCTTGTTGAATTATCTAATTCAATATTTTGTCTGTTTAATAGAGTTAAACATTAAATACAATTAAATTACATATACATATACCACCTTTTAATGTTTAATTTTCTTTTTAAACGCTTCATTGTATTTTCTGTTTAATTCCTACTTGAAGTTTTATTGTCTTTAAGATGTAATTTTCTAATTAAACATTTAATTTTGTAATTAAATGTTTTGTCTTTTTAAAGGTTTAATGATCCAATTAAATGTTTTGTCTTTTTAGAGGTTTAATGATCCAATTAGATGTTTTGCATTTTTTAAAATGTTTAACCTTCTTCTTGTTGAATTGTATTTTTTAAATGTTTAATTCTGGAAAATATTTTATCTGTAATTTTGAATATTTGTATTTTAAAAATTATGTTTCATTTCATACTGACATGTATTGTATATTGCTGAATGATCTCATTCAATATTTTGTCTGTTTAATATAATTTAATGTAATTAATGTTTAACTCTATTAAACAGACAAAAATATTGAATGAGATCATTCAGCAATATACAATACATGTCAGTATGAAATGAAACATAATTTTTAAAATACAAATATTCAAAATTACAGATAAAATATTTTCCAGAATTAAACATTTAAAAAATACAATTCAACAAGAAGAAGGTTAAACATTTTAAAAAATGCAAAACATCTAATTGGATCATTAAACCTCTAAAAAGACATGACATGGGTACTTGTATAGCTCAACGGGTTAAGCGGGTGACCCATGTACAGGGGCTGGTTCCCGACGCAGCGGCCCGGGTTCGATTCCCGCTTGTGGCCCTTTGCTGCATGTCTTCTGCCCCGACTCTTCTCCCCCGTTTCCTATCTGTCTTTCGCGACGCCTATCCAATAAAAAGCTAAAAAAGACATTAACATTTAATTAAAAAATTAAATGTTTAATTAGAAAATTACATCTTAAAGACAATAAAACTCCAAATAGGAATTACACAGAAAATACAATGAAGCATTTAAAAAGAAAATTAAACATTAAAAGGTGGTAAAACATTTAAAAAGAAAAACCTTGAAGATTTAATCGAAACATTAAATATTGGGAAAGAAAAAGAAACTCAAACAAGCCGATAAAACATTTGAAAAAACAAACATTAAAAAGACAAAACATTTGGAAATCAAATCAGACATTAGAAAAGAATAAAAGGTGAGAAAAGAGCAAAACTAAACATTTAAGAAGAATCAAACTAAAGACGAAACATTTGAAAAGACACCAGTTATACTTTAGAAGATCAAACTAAACAGAAGAGACAATAAAACGATCAAAAAGAGCAAAAACAGATAAAAGTCTTAGAGCGTTTTCTAGTCTGAAATGAAAACATCAAGTTGTTTCTTCAAACATTTCCTCTTTCTATGTTTTTGGTTTGATTGTGGACAGATTTACTAAGAACTCATTTCAGAAAACTGCTTTCCAGATAAAGTCTACGAGTAGTTGAAGGCATTTATCAAACTAATGTTACCTTCTGATCTCCACAAACTTTACTGTTCAGTGAAGAGAATCAAAGTTTGTTGAGGATTTCTAAAAAACCCACAGGTGAAGGTCTGAGAAGAACTCAGATGGATGGTCTAAATGTGAAATCAAGACTCATGGTCACAAGTTTTAAGGCTTCTGTTAACCATAAAGTTCAAACTAACAGAGAAGTACTGAGAAACTTTAAAACTTCAGTCCTCAGACTGTCTGAAGGTTCAAACTAACAGAGAACTACTCAGGAACTTAGAAAATTTCAGCCCTCACACTGTGTGAAAGCTCAGGTCCTGAGGACTCGGGAGGTGTGGAGGCTTTGGAAAGTCTTGGAACTGAGGGTTCAACCCTCCAGCACAAAGGCTGAAGTCCAACCGCCTGAGAAAAACGGTCGAGTCGAGACTCAAGTTAAAAAAAAAACTCGAAAATGGCAAAAAAATAGATGATAACTGCGCAAAAAAAAGAAGAATTAGTATCTGAGCGAGTAGCTCGGGGGATAAGAAGACAGACTACCAAGTGGAAGGTTGCAGGTTCAAGACCCACCACTGGCATTTTTCTTTTTCTTTGTCAGGATTTTGATAAAATTTAAGAAGGATCTGGTCTTGAACCAGCAACCTGCAGCTCCACAGGTAAACCCTTAAGTCACTGAGCTATAGATCAGATGAAAAGAAGTAATTTCGCCGTCCCTTTGGCATCGTAGTTTCTGAAGTGACCACATGGGTGGAGTCTGGGTGGAGTCAGGGCGGAGTCAGGGCGGAGAGTAGGCAGGGAGGTGGGTGGCTGCCTCCCCCCTCTACTCCCCCACCTCCCCCCACCTCCCACCACACCTTCCCCCGCCCGACGAGTTCTTCGAGTCTCCATGGGTTTTCCCGAGTTTCTGGAGTTTCCACGAGGTCGGAGGCAGAACAAGCTGTCATGAAGAGGTGTTGAAGTCGGTCAGGATGGACTGACTTTTTACAGCGACTAGAAGGAAGACGACTAGAAGAGCAGGTCTTTAACCACCATCCATAAAATCCATGGAGTTGCTCCAGAGAAATGAAGGAAGGTCAACTTTTATCAACCTCCATCCAGATGTTCAACTTGAAGTTGAACATCTGAAGTTATTTTAGTTGTCGATTAGTCTCTTAAAAACCATATAATAAATTGGATTAGTCAAGAGGTTTAAATTTCTTACTTTGTCATATTTTAAATATGACAAAAAATATAGTGTCTTGAGACAATTTGACCTGTATTTGGCGTTATATGAATAAAATTGAATTCAAATTGTATGTATCTTGTAATGGAGTAATTCAGCCATATATGTTGGAAAACACATTTTCTTTGTCCATTAATCTGTTGATTGTTTTCTCCAGTAATTCATTTCTTGTTTTGGTTTATAAAATGTCAAACCCAAATATATTCAGTTTACTGTCATAAAAACCAAAAAGATTTACATTCATGATGCAGGAATCAGGCAGTTTTTCACTTTTTATCTTAGTTTAGTCAGAAAGATAGTTGATAATGTGTGAATTGTTGCAGCTTGTGAGCCGTAGAAGGTTTTAATCTTTGGGGCCGAGTGTCAGAAAACATTTAGAAACCAACATCAACAAAACACTCAACAAAGATTTAAACATCATTAAAGGGAAATCCAACTTTTGCATGATAATGTCTAATTAAAGGACATTTATTTCCAACGTAAATGTGTGATATTCATCCTCTGGAGCTTTCTCTTCACATCGTCTTCCACCTGGACTGGTTTGGTCGGGAGCATGTGCAACAAACATTTGAAAAACTGCACTTTAACATCAATGAATGACACTGAAGTTTAAACACTACATAAATGAGACGGAGTCTGGATGTGGTGCTCTGTCATTAACTCCTAAGTTTAGGGAAAGTTCAAACAAAAGAGGACAGTTAAGAGAAGACTTGAGAATGAGCTTATTTTGAACAAACATCTCAGACTTTCTGAGCTTCAGCACCTACAGCAAGATATTTTAACAACAAGCAACTCAAGAGATCCAGAAGTTGCAGAGAGTTAGCTTTAGCTGAGCCAAAGAACATGTGGGACGCTAACCTAGCAAACATTTCAGACTTTCCTCTGTGAATTCTGAGAAATAGTTTACTATTTAATGACAGAGCTACACATCTTAACTCAGTCTCATTAAAACAGACTCTAATTCAGTGTCATCCATCCATATTAAAGTGCAGTTACCCAAAATGTTTGCTGCATGAGCTCCAACAAAACCTGTCCAGGTAGAAGGCCACTTTGACAAACAGGAAGTGGACGATTCCAAGCAGATTTATAGAAGGGGGAACCGGACTGTACTAAGTGTGGTCGAGTATAGAGGGGTGTTTTGTGGGTTTTTAAGGCTGATGATGATTATTAGTGAGACATTTGGAGTAGATATTCATTTACAGTAAATGAAAGTATTTAAAATCTTGGAGTTAAACTTAGAAGAACACAAACTCTAACAGAACTTTGTTGACACGTTTTTGTTTTGTTTACAGATGTTAAGTTAAAGGAGTTTTATTCCTGACATATAACCAATCAAATCACTCCAGAAGACAGAGCGACCACAGGTAGATAAAGGTTCAGAGCCAAAGTAGCGCCATTTTTAAATTTATTTATTACCGTAAATCAGTAAAAAATAAAATACTGATAATCAGTAAATCAGTCAGCCCACAATTACTACAATTCTACAATGTATGTCTCTTTCCTTTGACTTATTTGTACAATATACGATGTACATGATGGCGTTTTTTCATACCAAAGGCTATACTATGATGTTTTCTAACAGACATACCATGCTACTCTGGTTGTTCTTCAAAAACTCTTCTTACCTATGAAAAGTCATTCCAAGTTTCCTTGTCTCAATCGTACGACGTAGTGTGTAATTGTATGCAGCACAGTGAGCCAGTATACTTGTTGTTTCCGTTTTCACGCCGTCTACATCAACGGAATGCACTGAAACTTTTCCCCCACTAGCTTAGCCTCGCCGTAGTACGCAGCTCAAAGGGGCGTGTCCTATCTACTCATTCATATCTATGAGAACAACGGTGGCTGCACATAAGGACGCCTGACATTGATTAGCTGCGTAAATACCATTATATACAGTCTATGGTAAATAAGTATGTGAATCGCATCATTGGCTGCAGCAGCCAGTCACCGGTCACTCACTGACTCACATTGAAAAATAGCACAGAATGAATTGTTACATGCTTATTTTATTTACAATTTAGGTTGGATTTTTTTTTTTGTGCGCAGCACAGATTTTCTGTGCGCGGAGACCGTGTCAGCAGTGCGCAGCTTAGAGGGAACAGTGCTGCCAGACTCAATTCCACCTTTTTGACTGGAGTTAGACTCTGATGAATTTACTGCAGCACTGCCAACAATAGTTGTTGCTGTAACTCGCTTTCCACAGGGTATCTTGTCCTCAGATATTGGCGTTTTTATTTTTTTTTTAAATTCCCCCTCTGTTGATCATCAAAACTTCATAGCATTTATTCAGAAATTCTCAACACAGACAAATGACGATATAGGAGGATCGACGAGAACATGTTATGAGGGGGAGACACATAATTGCAGCCTGATTGTCTGCGCCTTCCAGAAAATGTACCCCCCTCTATATTCCTCAGGTGATGTACTAACATCATGTGGTTTATTCTGCAGACATTTGTGGTCATGCACAACAAAACTTGTGAATTAGGACTAATTTCATTAATCACAGCTGAAGTTATAGGGGGATACAAATTATTTCAGCCTCATTCACTGCGCCTGCCAGAAAATGTATCCCCCCCGCTGTAATGAAAAGTTTCTCAGGTGCATACATGTGTAGTACACGTGATTCCTTCAATCAATTATGCAAATTACACAAGGTCAGCCTTTGCCATTTTGGAGCAGGTTGAGGATCGGCATCATAAACCTTGATTTTGTCAATTTAAAAAAGATAGCAATGAATCCTACGGATTACAAACACATTGTGCAATATAAAGTTAAAAAAGAGTATCCCCCAAACTTCACAAAGACAGAAAAATTATTACTTCGACAAAAGTCTCATCTGTATGAGATTGAAGGTAAGACCAATGACATCATAACCATTTCGCTAATGTGAAAGAATAAACATGTAACAAATAAAATGGTCTAAAATCATATCTGAAGCAGTTTTAGTATGTCATGATTAATTGAGACGTGACTATGTCTCATAATATTTTACAAATAATATTTAAATCTTAAAGTTATTGGTTTGTTTTGCAAGATAAAACCTATGTAATCTCCGCAGTAAGACTAACATTAAGGCGTTTTTTCAAGCATTATCTGAAACCGTATCATATAATAACGCATACCATCCAGTATGTATCATGCATTTAAGAGTATCAATTTCTGAAATACTGCTGCTTTTCCTCTCATTATTTAGGAGGGGAGCTTTATTATTGGCGACACAAGGGTACTGCAAAAGCCCTGAAAACCAAAGTGGTCTGTGGGGCTAATGAGGCCAATGAAATCTTTGTAGATTTTCATGCAAGTCCCACTGGGGCACACTGTGGCCAGATAAAAACAAGAGATGCTATCTCCAAAAGGTTTTATTGGCCAGGGATGTCAGTGGATATCAACAAGTGGGTAAGTCAGCCCTAAATTGAAACCACATGTAATTACTATGGAATAGGGTCATGGAAAAAACAGTTTCTCCTAAATTCTTTTTTTATTTTTTCAAATTCCATGATAATAAAAAAATC
The DNA here is from genome assembly GCF_022539595.1 of Amphiprion ocellaris. Classification (NCBI taxonomy): domain Eukaryota; kingdom Metazoa; phylum Chordata; class Actinopteri; family Pomacentridae; genus Amphiprion; species Amphiprion ocellaris. The sequence continues at coordinate 18,543,467 of NC_072780.1, read as the reverse complement.
ATCATGGTATTAAGTGTACATGTGCTTATTTAAAAAGTGCTACTCATGCATAATATGTCATCATAAGGTTTCCCAGTGTACAGTGTGCCAGACAAGCAGGGAATCTATTAAAAAGCCCACAGAATTCATTCCCATCAAGGTGAGTTCAGACAAAGAAGGCAAAAATATTTTTAAATCCATAGAAACTATAGAAATATTTTTCTCAGTAGAAAAAAAAGAGAGTGCATTTTTTGTATCATAAGTAGTTAGTCCTCAATGTTATTCTATATCAATATACAAGGCAGTATACGTTATTGCAATTTGTTGAATAAAACTAACTTGACAATCTTTTGCTACAAAAGGTTTACCAGCCGTTTGAATTGGTGGGGATGGCTCTAATAGGCAAACTGACTGAGACAAACAATGGACATCAATACATCTGTGTGATGATCGATTATTTCACAAAATGGCCACAGACTTACCCCCTGAAATCAAAGACAGCCAAGGAAGTGGCACAGTGCATCATTAAGTTTGTCCATCAGTTTGAATCGCCAAAAAGAATTTTAACAGACCAGGGAAAGAATTTGTCAATGCTGTAAGTATTTAAATCCTTGGCAGAATTTGTCTTTCTTAAATATTAGTCACCAATAATTTTAACTATTATTTTTTGATTCAGGTAACCCCTCATTTTGTTGCTGATTCATTCTGTGTTTGTTGCATAGCCGTATGTATGAACTGATTTTTTGACAGGATGTTGTTATTAATGTCATATCAAAAATGTCAACAAAAACTTATGCTTGTAGATCAACTCAAAAGTGTGTGAAATCCTTCACATCAAGAGAAGCCTCTGCTCTCCCTATCACCCTCAAACAAATGGGTTAGTAGAAAAAAATGAATGGCACAATCCAGAGGTGAGTTCTTCGTTATAGTCATAAATTGATAACTCTAAATTTGCCTCTGTGCATTTTCTGTTGACAGTAGCATGCTGTGTGACTTACACTCAAAGCTTTATGGCCCATTGTGTTGTTCTCCTCTGATATGATCCTTCCTTGTGTTGTGTAAATTCAGAATGGCAGCAAATCTAAAATGCTTAGACAGTGTAGCTGAAAATACCATATTTAATCACAAATCAGAAATGAAAACAACTGATTTAAGCTGCAGATGCTAATCCGTAGCTACAGAATAACTTTAGAGGAACACGGAATAAAACTTTGAGTGGATATTTTTTGTAGCCGATGTCTAGCTTCAAGCTGGTCCTTTCAAATTTTTATCAAAGAGATAATTCCGAATGCAGTTTTTAATTATTTGTATCAAGTCATGGAAGTACTTACTGTGACTTGTGTAACATTGCTTATGGGAAAAATGAATGAGACTCTGACCACAGCACTGAGCATGTTGTGGTCACTGCCAGTGGCTATGGCTATAATCACAGTTTGGCTTTCCTCCATTCCTATCGGGATTTTCAGATATATGTTGAATTTCAGAGTCAGCGATAGTGTTTTATTAATGCTACTACAATATTCTATTCTTTCATTTCCTTTGTGAAATTTAATTATTTATGTAGTTTTTGAGTACTCAAAAAAATCTGTAGATGCATACATTATTAACATATCTAGAAAGAGACTTTGTGGATCGTACAGTGGGGATGTAGCTCTAGCTTTGGGCTCGGTGCTTTTTTTTTCTACTCAGACATTATTGAAAAGGAGCCCACCTTTTTCTATCAAGTGACCTTGTGGTGATGGGAGGGTGATGGTGTCTCATCAAGCAAGAAAAAGAGGACATGGAAGAGAGAAAACTACTTTGACAATGACACTGTGGGAGAGTGATAATAGCCCATCAGTTTGTCTGGAGCTGTGATGATTTTAATACAGAGAAATAGACAGCAGCATCATCAGAGCAGAAAAAGAGTGATTATTGTGGTAGACAGGTACATTTACCTCAACGAAACACATTTGATTCTCAAATCACACCAGGAGATGTTGGACAGAGTGAAGTTTTGTTATTGCTGGGATTATTTTTTCCTCGTGTGTTCCAAACCTTGAAATTGAACATATCCCCATGATGTTCCATAATGTTGTTCAGTTCCAGCACACTAAAATCAGTGCTTTGTAACTCTTCTTCTCAACAGTTTCATTTTCTCCAGATTCTCTGTTTTTGGTACCGTTGGCAGGCTGGATAGAATAGGTCAACAGGTCATTGTCTCCTGAAACAACCCAGATTACTCTGCATAGATGATTTGTATGTATGAATGGATGTTTTTTGATCCTCCAGCTTTAAGGCTAAATAGATAATTCAACTTTGGCAAAAACAACTTCTTAGAGTTATGCAAAGCTTGCAGACTTGGTTAAGAAATAAATGTGGCTTAGTTTTGGCAAAAAACAGAACACACACTTTATTTAGCTATGCATCTACCTCAACCTATTGCCTGATATGGTTTTTGCTCTAAAACAGGATCTCCTTGCAACTGTAAGAGAAAGAACAGTAAAAGTTTAAATGACAATGACATGCTGCTATGGGATGGAGGTTAAGTCATGCTTTTTTCCCTAGAAGTACACATACTGTGTCCCATTTCAGAGGCTGCATCCTTCGGAGGACACAAAGGCTGCACCTGAGTGTTTGGTAAATGAGACGGTTTAAGATCTGACAGACTTCATGCTTGCCTTGTCACATCCTGTTGCGCTGCTCCTGTTGTCTAGCAACCTGTACGGCCAAATTTTTATCCTGAGGATAAGGATAAGACAGCGTTGTAATTTTATTTAATTTTCTCACTGAAATGGATCCTGAAATTGTGATTTTTGTTTTTAATATTTTCTATATACAGTAGGTCCTCGGTTTATGACGTCCTCGACCTGCAGCGTTTTGTGGTTACATCACCGTCTCCCATAAATTTATTAAGAAAGTCTTGTTCCATCATTCCGAAGTACAGCATTTGCGACGTTAAAACAAATTTTGCGCGGGAACTAGTTGGTGAACAGAGCAGGCGAATATGTTGTAATGCGGCACTATGTGAGGACGACGGCTTTGTTTACATTCGCCGGTTGTATGCCACAAAAGTCACAGATGTGAGTTCTGACTTACGGTGAAAATCGAGTTGTCGTGCTGTCAGAAGGGAATTCCGACATAAGTCAAGGACCCCCTGTACTTGAAGGACTCGAGGTGCTTGTACTGTATGGTTGTGCTGGACTAAACTGTCTGAAAAACAACAAGTGTTCACAGCTTGTTTAAATCTGTTAACATTCACACTAATACGAACTTAAAATATTATAATATCACTGCAATCTTGGTCAAATATAACTCAAACACTGATGCCGTACAACTGGAAAGTAAACGTTTTAAATTGTAGTGGTTCGCATCGATAACGTAACCTAACTTAATCAGTTTCTTACAACAGAATTTAAGGTTTTTAACATTTGTATCCTTAGCTATTACAGTGAACTGTAACACAACACTTATATTTAAAAGTCTAATCCACAGCCGCTGATGAATCCATCTTTTCAGTGATGTTGTGAGGAGTTAAAACTCCAGCTGTTGACCGAACCGTCACCGGTGCGCAATGAGCCTTGGGATATGTTGGGTTGTGAAGGATCCACCTGATGCATCCTTTGCAGCAAGAAGGAGGACGCATTTGTCGACCGCATTCAAAGGAGTCTTTATGTCTTAATGAAAAAGGACACCCTTCACCATCCTGCTGTGTTGTATTCGGCCTTCAAGTGCAGCCTTTGAAGAATGCAGCCTCTGAATTGGGGCAAGACTACAGTCAATTATTACCATTTTTTTTTCATGGTCATACCACACATAATGCCATCTATTATGTATTCCATTACCATACCATTTAAAGCATAACAGAATGATGGAAAATCTGTCACTCTGGTTGCAATAATATGCATGCAGTTGAGATTATGGTTAAAAAGAACGTTAGCATTTCTTTCCCATTTCAAATATCAGTCTCCCCTGTTAATGTCTAATATTTTCTTGACCCATCCATTAACACCAACCTCCACCCTCCGTTTGATTTTCTGAGGCTCTTTATCTCACCTGACTTCCTCTTTTGCCCCTATCACAATTGCTAGGGCCACATGAGGACACTGGTCTTTATAAGGTACTGAAGGTCTATATTTTGTGATTCATCACTGCAGCTCTATTCACCATTTTACCGGGGAAATGATTATAATATGACATGAATAGATCCACTGCTGATGTGCCGGCTGGAAGAATAATTACAAGGACGGCTGCAGCATTGAAACTGCTGGCAGGTGAAGTGAAAAACATTGATTATCTCATTTCAATAGCATCTTTAAAGGAGTGGGACATATTAAGCAGAGAGTGAACAGTCAGTTTATAAAGTTTATATAATGGAAGCAAGAAAAATGGGCAGCATGAGGATCTGAGTGATTTTAACAAGGGTTTAATTGTGATTGTTAGGTACTGACCACTGCAAACCAGGAGCACCTGACAAGATGTGCAGTTTAGGAGATGCTCTGACACAGTTATCGAACAAAAGTGGTCCTAGAAAAGACAACAGTGAACCTGTGACAGGGTCATGGACGCCCAAGGCTCTCTGATGCATGTGGTCTAATTCCACAGAAGAGCCACTGTAACACAAACTGCTAAAAACCATAATGTTGTTGTGATAGAAATTTGTCAGAACACACAGACATGGCAGATTGCTGTTGATGATGCTGTGAGACTGCAAACCATCAGAGAGTGCATGCATTTGTTAAGCACTGAAAGCACCCATTATAGGCACGAGAATGTCACAGTTGGATTTTGGATTATTTCTTTTATGTCATGTGAAGAGCTGATTGCATGAAGCATTTAACTGGGGAGGAGCTGGCAGCAGATGTACTATTAGAAGAGTGAGCAAGTGGAGACAGTGTGATGCTGTGAAACTGTAGGTCCTGCAGTCACGTGGATGTTACTGTGACAGGTACCTGCTACCTAAAGATTGAAGCAGATTACATACACCAATCCCATGAAAACTCACACTTTTATTCATATGCTAACATAATTGCACAAGGGTTCTCTAATCACCACTTAGCCTTTCAACACCATTAGCTAACACAATGTAGCATTAGAACACAGGAGTGATGGTTGCTGGAAATGTTCCTCTGTACCTCTATGTAGATATTCCATTAAAAATCTGCTGTTTCCAGCTAGAATAATCATTTACCACATTAACAATGTATTTCTGATTCATTTGATGTTATCTTCATTGAAAATAATGCTTTTCTTTCAAAAATAAGGACATTTCTAAGTGACCCCAAACTTTTGAACGGTAGTGTACGTCACCATGCTGCACACAAGTAATTGCTCCAAATCATTGCAGGGCTCCACTGCACAAAAAAAGTCTACAAAATACAGAACTGAAGTGCCAAGGAGCGTATGTAACCATAACATCCCAAGTCCACAAGAAGATCATTGCTCGTGCCTGCCATCTGCTCTTGACAGTAGCTGATACACAGGACACATATGGATGAACAGCAGTACATTCTTTCATTTAAAATGTTTAAAATGCCACGTAAGGTGGGAAACTGCAAAGGAATGCGACACACATATGAAATGAGGCTTACTACTGCTTCATACATTGTAAAATATGGTCACGTCCTCCTTGTTTAAGGCCAATGTCAGTAATGAGAACACATGCTGTTTTATATTTGATTTGCAGAAACTTCAGAAATGTATTTGCCCAGTAGGTTAGCATAATTTATTTACACCTAATCAGTCAAGAAAAAAAATGCTCTCAATACAAGCTCATATTTGCCACCAGATGTATAAACCACAACCCATCAGCTAACCAGGACACAGTTAAACCAGACTGATGGAAAAAGCAATTCTCAAAGTACAATTAGAAATTATATTTTAGCAACTTCTTTTCTTTCCCTACAGCAGGTAGTCCCAGTATAACATGTTCCACAGCAAGTAGAGCAGCTGAAGGCCTGGATGTTATTTTCTGAGATTTGTGAGGATTAATTGGAAATCTAATGTCAGCTATCCTTGTCCCTGGCTGTGTCTTTGCTTTGTTTGGTTTCATTATTGCTCTTCATCAAACTTTCAGAAATCTTGGCAACTCCTTATTTGCTCTGATGATAATCAGCTGTGTGTGAAACAAAGAAAACACTGACAAAGCAGTGTAGAAGGATTTGCTTTTCTCATGTTAAAGCTGCACAGTCAAGGAGGAGGAGAGAAATTCTTTCAGTCCGATTTATTTTTCTCTCACATTTCTCTTAATTCAGGCTGTGTAAAGTGTTTTATTCTGAAAAAAAATTAATATAAAACTGAAAGATACATTAATCAGATCTGCATATGACAAGGATTTTGAAGGAATATTACAAAATCAGAGGACTTGCATGTGTCCGTCTTCTACCACCTCCGGACTCCGCATACAGCCCCATCACCCCTCCTCGTCTCACCCCCCACCACCACCATCACCCCTCCTCCTGCCACCCTCCCCCTGCCTCTCCATAACAGCTGATCAGGTGAGAAGTGAACTTAAAAAGATCAAGACCAGGAAAGCTGCAGGTCCTGATGGAATCAGCTCCAGACTCCTTAGAGACTGTGCAGACCAGCTCTGTCAGGTGCTGCTGCACATCTTTAACCTGAGCCTGAGTCTGGAGAGGGTTCCTCTGTTATGGAAGACTTCCTGCCTGGTTCCTGTCTCTAAGACCAGGAACCCCAGGGAGCCTAACCACTTCAGACCTGTGGCCCTCACTTCTCACCTGATGAAGACCATGGAGAGGATCGTCCTCAAGAACCTCCGTCCCCAGGTGAGCCAGTATCTGGATCCACTGCAGTTCGCCTACCAACCGAACATTGGAGTGGATGATGCAGTGGTCTACCTGCTGCACAGATCACTGACTCACCTGGAGAAACCCAGCAGCACTGTGAGGGTCATGTTCTTTGACTTCTCCAGTGCTTTCAACACCATCCAGCCTTCTCTGCTTAGGGTGAAGCTTGAAGGAGCGGGAGTAGACTGTCACCTGGCTGCTTGGACCATCGACTACCTCACCAACAGACCACAGTACGTGAGGCTTCAGGACTGTGTGTCTGATGTGGTAGTCAGCAGCATGGGGGCCCCACAGGGGACAGTGCTCTCCCCCTTTCTCTTCACCCTGTACACATCGGACTTCCACTACAACTCTGGGAGCTGTCACCTCCAGAAGTTCTCCGATGATACAGCCATTGTTGGGTGCGTATCTGAAGGGGACGAGCGGGAGTACAGGATGGTCATCTCTGACTTTGTGGACTGGTGTGAGCGAAACCATCTGCAGCTCAACGCCAGTAAGACGAAGGAGATGATCGTGGACTTCCGCAGGAGGAGGACACCCCGGACTGCACCGGTGAACATCCAGGGTTTGGACATTGACATGGTAGACACATACAAATACCTGGGTGTTCACCTCAACAACAAACTGGACTGGACACACAATACAGAGGTCCTGTACAAGAAGGGCCAAAGTCGTCTCCACCTGCTGAGGAGACTGAGGTCCTTTGGAGTGTGCAGGACTCTGCTCAGGACATTTTATGACTCTGTGGTAGCGTCTGCTATTTTCTATGCAGTGGTCTGCTGGGGAGCAGGGAGCACTGAAAGGGACAGAAAGAGACTAAACAGACTGGTCAGGAGGGCTGGTTCTGTCCTGGACTGTTCCCTGGACTCCATAGAGGAGGTGGGTGAGAGGAGGATGTTGTCAAAGCTCACATCCATCATGGACAATCCCTCTCACCCACTGCATGACACTGTGGGGTCTTTAAGCAGCTCCTTCAGCAGCAGACTGAGACATCCACCCTGCAAGAAAGAGCGCTATCGCAGGTCCTTCATCCCATCTGCTATAAGACTTTACAACATCAGCATCACTGGCTGATGTTAACATAAACTGGACTATATCATTACCACCCCAAACCATAAAATTTGCACAGACATTCTTGCACTGCACATCTTTGCACTTTTAAACTTTATTTTTATTTTTTCTGTTAAAAATTTTGCCACCCTTGTATATATTGTAAATAAAACTGCTGTAACAATGTAAATTTCCCCTGGAGTGGGGAGAAATAAAGAACTTTATCTTATCTTATCTTATCTTATCCAAACTCTGAAGCTGTACATCCACAGCTGACATTTCAGGGTCAAGATTCATGTCCTGGGCAGCACAGTAGCTCAGTGGTTAGCACTGTTACCTCACAGCTAGAAGATCTGTGGTTGGCTTCGAGGCCCAGGACTGGGATCTTTCTGTGTGGGTTCTCTGGCTTCCTCCCACAGTCCAGAAATGTGCTTAGGTTAATTGATGGCTCTAAATTGTCCACTGGTGAATGTGAGTGTGATTGTCTCTGTAGCCCTGTGATAGACTGGTGACCTGTCCAGGGTGTCCCCTGCCTTCACCCTAAGTCAACTGGGATAGACTCCAGCCCCCCGTGACCCTAATGAGGATTAAGTGGTGTATAGATAATGGATGGATGAATGGTTCATGTCCTGTGGAAAGCCCCAACCCAGTGAAAGCCCATGAAGCCCATATAAAGACTGGGTTATACTTTCTGCACGAACGAGCTGTGCGGAAATCAGCCGCACGGAAATCCACGTGAAGAACGTGTGTGCATTTATACTCCATGCGGCGTCTGCTCCCAAACTGCAGAGGGCAGTGTATCACAAACATATGTCTACCTGGTCTACTCTGGTCTGCTCTGGTACTAAACTAGAGAAGAAGAAGTTTGCCATTGTTTATACCGCTTACAACATGGCATTTTACAGAAAAAAAACATTTCAGAAGTTAGTTTTAATTTCACACCATGAGTTGTTCATAACACGGTTACCATGGTGATCTCTGTGTGATGAATCGTATAAGTTCACCTATTTCTAGACTTCAGGTACGAGTAGGTCCTGGCCCTCCACCATGTTTTTCCACACGGCTCTGTCTGCGTAGTTAGAAAAATGTGGAGGTGCACGGCGCGGAAATTTTCCGCATGGAAAGGCTGCTTGAGGGGTCGTGGGTGTGAAAATGATGTAATTTTTCTGCACGGAGCCACACGGACCTCGCGGACACGGCAACCATAAATCAAACTTAAGGTATTAAGACCGGAAGTGCATGCCCTCTCTTCATCTGCACTTGTGAGTTGAAACCTAGGTCATACTGAGCTAAGCAGAAATAATGCCAACCCAGCAGAAATAAAAAAGAGGAGGTGGCAAAAGTTTTAATATGAGTATATCATATATATCCTGATTGGGTCTTAAGGTGATGGGTTGTGGCCTTCCACAATGGAAGAGGAGTGTTTAGGATAAGGTATACAAGATGATGTAGCCCTTGGTGTAGTCAGTTAAAATCTCAAGATTTTGCTCATGTTTGTTCTTACAGCTTCTGTATTGAATAAACATTGTTTGCATCAGACTCTGAAGACTGCTTGAAGACTCTTTCTTGAGAACGTTTTGAAGACTCCAACTTTTGATCCGGAATCAATTTTTGACTATATGTTTGACAAAGCTGCCTGATCATCACTCGCCTTTAGCAGGCAGACTGAGTCACAGCACATACCCAGCGCATTTCAAGGTGTGGACTATAGTCAACATAATAGATGCAAGGAAAATGGAAAGTACAACTTTGACAAACGCCAAATGTCTGGGTTGGATCATCTCTAAAATGACAAGGCTTGTAAGGTCTTCCATGATCAGCAGTGGTGTGCACCCACATACAGTGGCCAAAGGAGAGACAAGCCATAAGCTGAAGACAGGGTGTTGATGATGTGTTGGAACAAGGCAGATCCAAAGTGGCTCCAACTTGCCATTTATGGGACTTTAATTATCTACTGCTACCCACAGGACACTGTCAGAGGTCTTTCAGAGTCCATGTAGTCCGCAGTGTGAAATGAGCTGCCATCTGTCTTTCTCGCAATCCCTGTGACCTAAGTTTGTTTATATGGTTTAAACTTTTACAAGACATTATTATGCATGTCACATGATTGCACAGAGTATTGAGAGTCAGAATGGCCAGAAAAACATGCTGGTTTGTATACTATGGAAGGGTATGGAAGGAAGTGTATTGGAACACACCTAATACTGGGCAGGTGGTCTACTGTTGTGACTCACCAGTGTATATACACCATTACGATGTGGCTTCACCAATTTTCAGTAAGCAAGTGCAACAAATTATTGCCGTATTTGTTGTGTATGTGTGTAAGTTGAATATACCGCACAAAAAGCTGCTTTTTTTGTTGACCTTTTTGTTGGCTTTATTTGACAGGTTAGTAGAAAGGCAGACAGGAGAGTAGGTAGAAGAATGAGGGGTAGACCTGTAACAAAGAGCTGGAATCAAACCAAGGTCACTGCGTTGGGGACTATAGCCCCTGTTTATGGGTTGCCCAGTTAGCCAGCTGAGGTATCTGGGCACCAAAAAGCTGCTTTTAATGTAATGCCACTCAGAGTTCTCATTTTTGATCTAACTTCAAACAAAGCGTATTAAAGATAAACAATCTAAATCAAATCGATGGGTAGTGCGGTCACTTTTTGCCCTTAAACAGCATCAGTTGTACTCTGTACATCCTTGTCTTATGAGCATTATTTTCAAGGTGCTTGGAGGTTGTTTGATTGTCTGTAGATTTACTCTTTCAGCATCGTCTGTCTCTTTATGTAATGCCAGACTGATTCCATGTTGAAGAGATCGGTACTCTATGAGGGCCACAACCTGCTGCAAGACTCCTTGTTCTGCTTGTGGCTCAAGATGCTTCTTGATAACCCTGTGGATGTTTTGGGTTTGTCGTGATGCTGCAGAATGGTATTAGGAGCAATCAGCCACCTCCTTGATGGTCAAACAGAATATAAAGTCTTTATGACATTTTACAAATGTATAACAGAATTGGAAATGCTTCTCCTAAAGTGCAAGACATGTCAAGCATCCACAAAAACATGACATTCATTCCAGGAGGACAAATGTAGATTGCAAGTAAAAAATAAATGTATTGAATAGTACATCAAATATATTGCACAATAAAAGAGCTCACTGTTGCATACGCAGAAAACTATTTTCTACTGGCAGAAAAATAACGCATGACAGATAAATATCATAACATCTAAAGTGCCCAAAACGTTTTGGACAATACAGCAAACCAAAGCTAATAATCTAAATTTAAGACTAGGATGACAATATAAGTGTATGTGGTCACTTTATGCCATTACACTACACAATTTAGGTGAATTGGAAGTATCATTGCAGACATTAATCTACTGTGGTCATAGATAAGCTAGCAGCATGCGGTTAAAACAACACAACACAAGAGAGCTGTTAACCTTAATCAGAGTGAAGGAGACAGACTTGTCACTCAGGGAACAAAGATTACACCTGAAACCATCTCTTATTCTAAACAATGCTGGTAATGACTTTAAGGAATGAACCCTGACACCCAATTTCTCTTCATTATTGTTAGCTTTCATTTGCATTTTGACTGTGTATTTGTAGATAGTGAAAACAGCTTACAGCTGCAGCTGATAAGAAGAGGAGGAATGCTGTGTTTCATGGCTGCTGCTCACTCAGTAGCAGCAGACACTGATTATCTCTCTCTAATTCCATTACTTGGAGTAACTTCAAAATCTAAGAACTGGAAGCAAGTAACAACTGTAATCAGCAACTATTACAATAAAAAATAATTTCTGAATTGTGGTTGGTTTCTTCAATGTCTTGGCGATACAAACAATCTGGCAGCTCTGCAATAGGATCATAAAAAGTCTTTTTGTTGTTCCAGCCATTGCACAGGACTTGTTTATCAGTTAAATTTAGGCCAAGCCTCCAGTGGAAAACTATCAAATCAGACTTATCTTGGTGCCACGGTAAATTTAGTCCTGTCGTTCTCTTGCGTAGGAGTTGTGTTTTGTCATTCAAACTGGGCTTCACGCTGTGCTGTATACATGTCAACCGTCAGCTTCAGGCAATCATTTATGCCCACATAACAAACTGCAGCTGTGTGCTAGATTGCTTTTTTGGCAGAAACCGAGGACCCCAATTAAATGTGGCTTCGAATGCACACTCGGATGCCCGCACCTCTTAACTGGTAGTGGAGCCAATGAAACGCAGTTTGTTGATTTGGTTTCATCACACTAACTGTGCTTGTGTGAAAAGACAACGAACATCCAGACATCTATTTGTCCCTTTGCCTTGTCCAACATGAAATACTGAACAACCACCAGTACCAGATTCTAACTTCACAAGGTGGACATCACTGTATATTTTATTCCACCTAGAAATCTATGGAGCTGCTGCTACAATACAGAAGCTGCCTTTGCTAGCAGCTCCGCCTACACAGCCCTGACCTCTGATGTTTCAGGTGGTTCAGATGAAGAAAGAAGCTTCTGTGAAGGAAGTAATACATTACTCCAACATTTTTATTACTTCATATCTGCTTTAACCCTTTGATGCATAACCTGGGTCAAAAGTGACCCAAATCCAATGGAAAATGGGTACCTCCTCATGTGGTCTACGCATCAAAGGGTTAATATAGAGGTGATGGCAAGAGCACACAATAAGCCCATATATCCTGAGCAGGTATCTCATTAACAACAGGCTACCAGGCATTCAAAGAGAAGCAGAGCCTTGGCATTTATTAATGCACATAATTCCTTAACCTTTTCCCACCAACTGCTCTGCATTATGGGGATCTTTCAAAGAATGCTGATCCTTTGAAAATGTAAATGGGTATGTAAATGTAATTTTAAAAAAAATAACAAAAAACTGGTGGAATACATAGCTGAAAACATGAGAAGATTGCCACAGCAAATCCAGACATGTCAATCTAGAGGACAGGTGAGGGAACCTCCAAAGTCCTTTCGAGATCTAACAGCTCTAGTTTTCCCCCCCAACATCATCCACATTCCCATCTGGCTACGTCAGTGCTGTGCTGGGAGCTGGTTGTTCATGGACATGAGAATAAATCATTTCTAATCTAACATCATCTCATGTTGCACAATGTCTGCACCGCAGGGAAGCAGAGGAGAGGCACTCGCTGGGTGTATAAATATTACATCATTTGGATTTTCCTGGAGTACGTCCCAAGTCCTTGATATAAAGGGGTGGATCTGAATGAGAACTTGAGGAAACTACACTCAGTAAATTAGAAGCAACCTGCCAATTACAAGGTAGCCCCTCCTGAAAACATTCCCTGGTTCATCGTCTATTTTACTCTAAATGCAGCCATAATTTACAAAATGAACATCATAGTGTATTCAAAAAGTCTCGATTATCTTGAAGTTTTGTGGATTAGACCACAAATGCATTTAGGGAAATGTTTACTGAGATAATAGATCAAGTGAGAAGTAGCATCATTTTCTCACAGACTTCTATACAAACCAACTTCTTTTTGCAACAAGATGAGTCGCCCCATGCTGACTGTTAAAAAGAACGCCAATTTAAGACACCTGTGTTGTTTTCATTTGTCCAATCTAGAGGCTACATACATCATTCAATACAGTCTATGATTAAATCATGTTCTGTTCGTTAATTGCTAACATTAAAAACAGGTAGAGTAGTTGTTTACCACATTAACAATGTTTGGACTGTATTTCTGATTAATTTGATGTTATCGTCATTAAATGCTTTTCTTTCAAAAATAAGGAGACTACAAACTTTTGAACAGTAGACCTGTGTCCTAATTTTGCTAATCAATTAATAAGTGATCTTCAAAACGCATGCATCCATGCAAGATGAAAAATGATAGTATTGTGTTGCGTTTGTCAACTTTTCATACACAACAAGCGTAAGGAATGCTAGATCATTGGTGTAGCTTGTTTTGCTAATAATGACTACTTGTAGCCTTGTTGATGCAGCTCACCACTGCTGAGATGCCAGTGTTTTATGCAGCAGCAGAAAAATGATGGGTTAATGAAGACAAGGATTGAGATCATTGAACCTACATTGTTTCACCTGAGTATCTAATTAACCTGTTAAATTATGAAACCCTTCACAGCTGAATGACAGTCACGCCTTTGAAATGATAAACACCCAGGAAGCAGTCAGGGATTTATTTGACTTATACACCACTTAAGAGGCAATATTTTCAAAGTAACCACATGAACAGCACGCACCCCCACCCACCACCTCTCCTTTACCAGACAGCAGCTCACCTATTAAATAAACAGAGATATGAGTCACACTGTTTTTGTACTCAGGCCTCCTCATCCCTTCATTTGCAAAACTGTGGCTGTGCTGTGGAGACAAATGTTGGGTGCTGCGATTTGATTTTCCATTTAATCTTAAGTGCTGCTTGACTCCGACGAGGCTGCGTTATGAGAATGAGGTCGGAGGCAGATGCTTCTGTAATGCTTTACTTTGAAATCCAGGCACACAAGCAGAAGAGAGCTCCATCAATAGATACACAGATGGGTTCAATAGTTCAACAGAGGGACAATGTACTGTAAATGGTAAAGCGTGGGCCGTTCAAAATGTCTTTAACTTAAATCCTGTCAGTTGCCAGTTCAGTCTTTCCTTAATACTGTCAAATTATTAACTGTGTAGATTTGTCTGCACAGGGCGTTCACTCATTGTTCTTGAGAAGGGAGTTTGCATTTCAGTCAGGACTTTTAGATCCTTCTTTCCTGTGGAGCAGTATTACATACTTGACACCTGAATTTAATTTGAGCTAAGGGAGTAGATCCACTGAATCCCTGATGGAGACAGAGGAACAGGATGCCACACTGAGTAATGCAGCTACAGCTTTAAAGTTCACTGTAATTAAATGGCTTTTTAAAGTCTACATCAGACATGTCTGCTTATAAAATAATCTGATCTGCATTCTAGTTTGACAAAAATTAGAAAGCAAAAAGAAGAAGTTGCTGTTTTAGATTTTCAATTCTTATTTTTGTATGTTTCAAGACGCCCTCTTCTTATTTTGTTCTAATTTGACAGAACACCATTATGCTGTCCATCTACATAGACCTTATGTTGATGAAGTCAATTAAGTCTTCCATAAAGCAGTAAAGTCAGCATTGCTTTATAGGCAGATCCAAAGAACACAAGAGCCAAACACCCACAAACAGTAGCCCCCACTGCTTTCCTTCAGAAGTGTGCTTCTTATCTAGCTTACAGATTCATTCAACCTGTATTAAAACTTGAAGTACAATGAGGTATAGAGGTTTTATTTCCAATGCAGCTGCTTAAGAAAAAATTGTAGGCACACAAATGAGAAACTTGGATAACAGTAGCAACTAGAAAAGCAGAAAATTTCTAACTTCAACCCTCCATCTGATTCTTTCATTTTTAAACTGCCTAGTTCCCTTGTTTTATATGAGCGCTAATCTAGCCAATTATTCATTTAACTTATTTTACCATTTATTTTAATTGGTTGTTCTGCCTTGTCTCCTATATCTTGCTTGATTGTCTGTGTTGCATATTTTGACTGTCAAAGCACTTTGAACACTATTCTTAAGGGTGCTTTATAAATAAAAGTATTATTAATTATTACTCCAGTTACCCAGTGTGAATGTGTTTAGTTGTATCTCTGTGTGTTACAAGGCGATCAGAGAACCCAGGCGCAGACACAGAGAACTGATAGACAGATGGTTTAAGAAGGGCTTTAATTTCACCAAGACAAGAACTAAAACCAACACAGAAAATGGGAAACTGAACTAAGGAGGAAACAAGACCAAACTCTACTCAAAAATAAACACTACAAAAACCTACAACATTCCCAACTAAACCCAAAAAATGCAAACTACCAAAACAGGGAACTGAATACAAAGGGGGAAGGCAGGCTTAGGGAATACAAGGTCCAGGCGAGATGCTCAGGAGCTGAGCTGGGAGCAGGCAAGGCCGGTATGGGCTGGGGAGTGTGTCATCGACACAGGGTTCGAAGAGCTGGAACGGAACCAGCGCAGTAAAGGCAAGAGCGGGCTGATGAGTGTGTCATTGATGGAGGGTCGGGGAGCTGGGGTGCTGAGGTTAATTCATTATTCTAAATTTGCCTGTAGGTGTGAGTGCGAGTGTGATTGTTTGTCCTGTTTTAAGTTACTGTATTGTTTTTAGTTATTTTCTTGTTGTTCACTGTGAAGCCCTTTGGTCACCCTTTGGGCTGTTGTAAAGGGCTATATAAATAAGTTTTGATTGATTGAGGGCCATGTGAGGATCTGGCAGTCTATGGTCTGACAGAGAGTGAATGAATGAACCAGGTTTATAAAGCAGGAGGTGAGATTGTGAGCAGGTGTGGTAGTTACTGCAGCTGTTTCCACTGTCTCCACAGGCGGGAGATGCAGATGAGCAGTGAGACAGGAGGGAGACTGAGAGCGAGACAGGTGACACACAGGCAGCGGGAGCAAGGTGCAGAAATAGACAGATGCAGAGACAGGGAAGAGGGAAAAGGGGGAAAAAGATGGAGGAGGGAGAGGGACAGGGGCTGGATCAGGGATCATAAGGGTATTATATCTAGCCCCACCCAAAGAGATCTAGCTGACAGATCTCAAATGCATGTATGAGTGAAAAAAATAACAACAAAAACAGACAAAAGGAAGCCAGAAGATGAGATACATCTGTAATCAAAGGCACACAGATGAGTGTGGGGTGACACTTTGATCTAATTAACATTCAGAGACACATTTAGTTCGTGACAGGAGGGGGCCACTCTCATAAAACAGGAAGGGCTGAGAGGAAAATGACAGAGGAATAGATGAGGAGGCGCGAGCAGGGACGAGAGCTGCAAGAAAAATAGGTTAGAGGAGAAATAACATAAGCAAAATACAATAAGAGTATCTTTGAAAATAGTTGTCACCATTGGTTCTAATCCACTTTAATGCAAACAACACGAGTGCATCAGAAAACCACAAATCTATAATTTCCATTTAGAGGGGTTCATACAGTCATGAAAAAAATGTTACCGCCATGAAATATGAAAGCCTATTTTCTATGCATTTCAATGAATATGACTTACTGTAAATCACGACACTATACTATGTGAGGAGCTAAGACCGGATGCTATGTTGGAGACTTTATAGAGTAACACAAGAATTTTTAATAGCCCAGTCCTATGGTGGACAATTGGTTCCTTTTGACCACATAATGAATGATGAGCGTGTACCTGCCATTAGTCATGGCATGAAGTCATGGAAATGTCATGGAAATCCACAGATGACAATATATAGAAACCCTATGCAGTGTTTGCCTTTTGAGACCTGTAAACATTCATATTTCAGCTTTCATGTAAAGGCCAACATGCATGTATTACATTGTTTATTGCCGTGTTGTGCTGTGCTGCTTCTTGTGCCCATGCGCTGCATGTTGATTAGTATGGTATAGCTCCATTTTATGTTCCCAGTGGGTGTGTAGCCATATGTCATGTGCAGACTGCAACTCTGCAGCACTTGAGATGTGTGTTGAGTTTCACTGTGAATGCTCTTTTATTTGCCACCACTACAAATCCATTTTCCTTGGAGGACTATACCGCTAATCAATAAGCTTCTAATCCAGTGTTTTGAATGTTGGTGGTGGAGTGGATTATGGATTAAGTCTTTAAGCTGCTTTAAAGAGCGTAGGATGTGAAATGGAGATGATCACAACTATATCACAAACACTAACACTAGTGTCTTGATAATTACCTGACATGAGATTTGTTTTGCAGAGAAAACTGTGCAATAAATTGTTTAAATGTTAACTTAAACATTACATTTTAACTGCAACATTAAGAAGATTGGGGCTGTGAGGTGGTGAGGTGGTTAGCGGCACACGGCTTGAAGACCCCTGGTTCACATCCCAGCCAGAGATTGCATGATCTCCCTGTGCTTCCCCCCACAGTCCAGACACACTGAGGTTAACTGGTGATTCTAAATTGTGCATAGGTGTGAATGTGAATGTGGTCAGTTGTCGGTCTGTGTGTGTGACCCTGGGATAGACTGGCGACCTTTCCAGTTTAACCCTGTCTTCACCCTAAGTCAGCTGGGATAGGCTCCACCCCTCTACAGCTGTACAAAGTGATATATAGATACTGGATGGATGGATTAAGAAGACATGTCAGCTATTGTTTGAATATATGGTTTTAATATTAAGATAACTTTTGAAAAACCACATTACAAAATGCTTCACAAGACAGGAAATACCCATATAACCATCAGGTTTTAAAAGACAAATAAAAACACTGTTTTGGTGTATAAAAACTATACAGTTAAAGATATAAACAATATGAAAAGAAAAGAAGTCAGTTCAAAGGCAGTTAAGACTCAGGTAAAATCGGGAAAGGCTGCCCATTATTAGTAGGTTTTCAGAAGATGCTTTCAAGAGTTCTGCGTTTGCCAACCTGATGGCTTGAGAACGTTGTCAGGGTCACAGATTGTGATATATGATCCAAGAACATTCAAAAGAAAGTTTGAGGATATTTTTGAGACTTCTAGCTGCAATTTTCTAAAACACGTGCACAATATTAAATTAGAGCATTGGAAGAAAATTCTCAGTGTGTAGTGGTCACCATCCAAATTGCATTACCGCCCACCTTTCAGAGGATTCATTCATGTTTCCCACAATTAATGCCCACAATGATCCAACGGTCATATCATGACTTCAAAAACAACCCACACAGTCTGAACCCAATTTCCCAAAAACTATCAGTGTGTCTCAGAGTTGCCGGTGTGTTTATTGGTCAGTGGAGGAGAGAAATGCCAATTTGACCTCAGCCTTGAACCACATTGGAAAGTCTGTTTTATTGTAGCCGATCGAGTTCAAGCAGAAGCCTCACCTCTGGAGTCAGTGTCAGGAGGAGGAATAAAGTGGTCAAATGTATTTTTCCTTGTCAGTTTCCCCGAGTAGCTGGTCTCTGCAGAGGAAAGGTTAACTGCAAAACTGAACTGACATCTCACTGACTGATCTGACTGTAGATATAGTACATAGCATCACTGCTGGGATTATTGTTGAACAGTAAATAGAGATAGTTGTTTCAGTCAGCAAGTTCCTGGTTTGGTTCAATTTTTTTAGATCAAACCTGGAGCAGACTTTTTGATTTGCATGTTGAATTGTGAACTAATTTGAAAGGCTGCAACATGTATGTTTTATTGCAACTTGAGAGGCTTATAATGTTTTCAAAGACTATTATCCTATTCTATAACTAGAAAAGCACTCAGAGAGCACAGTACTCAGCCAAGGCTGTTCATTCCTTCATATGAAAATTGTTAGAAATGCAGCATTTTTTTTTGCAGAAATGCAGCAGTTGTTTATTAGTTTTTAATGATCAGAACTCATGGCAACATCGAACATGGCCATTAAATATAGATGTACTCAAACAAAATGACCTTGCGCTGAGCACAGGCGTGTGTTATGCATGTGTACGTTATGTACAGATACCGGATGGCATGACCTAAATATGTAGTGGGCAGCGGAAATTAATGGGACTCGGAAACACCCCCACAATTGAATCATTTGTTCTTGTATCATTTCCGACGAATAAGTCTGCAGCGGTCGATCTGTAGTAGGATGGCACTTGTTCATAGTTACAATGACGCCGTGCCACTATCTTGCAATGATACAGAAATCTTTAACAAATCCATGGATCCAGACTATAAGCTGCATCACTGCCAAAAGCTATACAGGATAGATTTGCATTGAGACAGTAAACAGTAGGATGACTGTAAAAGTGCTATCCACAGCATGCAGGACTGACTCTTTAAAATGCAGCAGGAACAGTGAGAGAGCAAGAGACCAGACAATCGAGATCTGTTCACCTAAACCAGACTGTCCAGTGTTTGAGAGATGAACACAAGAGGCTGAGTTTATGGCAGGAATTACAAGACAGGGCAGCTACAACACATCCTGTCCCTTTCACCTTCCACAATCATCTACATTTACACACAAACTTTTCGTCTCCACCACTCACCTCATTCAAGAAAGGGATACTCTGATCAACAAAGTTTTAATTGCATTTTGTTTAGATTGCTATTAAAGTAATGTTTCAGAATCTTAGAACAAACAAGCCTTCTGCTGTCATTTTACTACATATAAGGTGGCGTTTGAAGAAACCTATTTAAACCTTTAAGAGTTGTTAGACTAGAAGTGAAGAAACATGTTTGTGCTGGGTGTCTTCTTTTTGCGTTAGATATGATTCACCAGAAGAAATGGCCAACCATTTCATTTAAAGACTCTTTTCATACAAGCTAGTCTATTTTGCTTGATAAGATGTTTATATAAGAGTACTGGTAAAAAAAAAATGGTAAAAAAATAAATAAAAAAAGACACTGATTTTTGCAGTAAGTATAAAAACAATAGTGATTTTCTTGACATGAACAAAAACAAATTAAACAAAGTATTTCTGCTCCATTAAAACGTCAGTGGACAATTTGTGAACCAACTTCTAAGTTCTCAGAGTTATATCCCCTCTCAAGATAATACCATTCATCATGTTTCTATAGCTGGAACATAACTTGAAGGGGATCAATGCAACAAAATGACAATTCATCGTTTCTGAAAGGGTGCTGCACTCTGTCAAAAACCAATTTGGCCCTAAAGCAAAACTGATTTTTCACACTGCCTCAGGGACCACCTAGGGGAACCCTGATTTCCACATGCTAAACAAGAGCATCTGTCACTGCCAAGGCTGTGCAGCTTGATCTGTTCTGACGAATTTGTGGAGGTATGTGGGGGGGATCACAGTGGACTGGTGGGGCAACAAGTACTGACATTTGCTTCTCACACAGGTTATGTAACATGGAACATGCTGCCACTACTACTGCTGACATAAAGGAGTGATGGATGTCTGAATGTTTGGACAAGACTCTCCATCTTGCCTTGAAGTGCCACAAGCATTTTGACCTTGACACATTTTCTGCTCTGCTGCTTGTTAAAGCTTTTCCCCTGAAAGGTTACGAACTGAGAATCCCTTCATCAGTCATGACAACAGGCCAAATCCCCAACAGTCAGAAAGGACACCTGGACTTTTTGGTATTTCTGAAAGGGCTTTACAAAGTCTCTTAACAAATCTATTGCCCTGTGCTTGTTTGTTCAAGTTGAGAGTAACTTTTTTTGGTTTCAGTCCCTTTTCTTATCAATAAAAAATGAAGCAGTTTGCCTAAATAGACATACTGAACACAAATGTAAAACACAATGAATGAGCAGATGGTCATTCACAAGCACATGAAGCACAACATAAGGCCACCCCTTTTAATTACCAAAGTCCTTGTATGCTGGAGAAGGTACTGGGCTGTGTGTACCCTTCAGTGTACTTGTGGAACATGGTGTGATTAGTAATTACATTCTGCTATTTTTCATACCTCTGCCACATCAAGTAACATGATGTACTGGCACATCAGGTTTCATTTTAATATCCGATTTTAATTTCAAGAGAATTTTTCAAAAACCCAGTTACAAAGTGCTTCACAAGGCAGAAAAATATAATCCTCAAATAATCATCAGGTTTTAAATGACAGATAAAACCAGTTTTGGTGTATAAAAACCATCCAGTTAAAGGTAGAAACAATATGAAAGGAAAAGAAGACATTTCAAAGGCAATTAAAACTCAGGTAAAATCAGAAAAGGCTCTCCATTATCAGTATGATTCCTGAAGACACTTTCAAAAGTTTGGACTTTGCCAACCTGATTTCTTTGAGTAGATCATTCCTGAGCACTGATTACAAACACTCTATGCCCTTTATTTTTCAGCCAGACACCTAGAATAGACAACAGTCCTCGGAATCTCCTGGGAATCTCAAAGTGTGTATTGGTGCGTACAGTACTAAGAGATCAGAGATATATCTGGGAGAGAAAGGGCATAATCACGTCTCTTGGTTTTGCTCAAAAGCCTGGCAGTTGAGTTCTGTACAGTCCAGAGTCAATCAATAGATTTTTACTTCAGACAGGTAAGAAGACTGTTGCAGTAATCCAGACATGATGAATAAAAAGTTTGTGAAATGGTCTCTATGTCTTTAAAAGTTAAGAGATCATATTTTTTGAAATATTTCTAAGATGATAAAAACATGATTGTATAAGCTTTGTTTTGTGCTTAGATTACCGTCAAACCAGATTCCAAGATTCTTTACAGCAGGGTGGATATGACCCAAAAGGGAAGCAGGTGATGGCACAATAGCAAGAATCTGTTTTGTCTGAGTACTGTTGAAGAAAACTTTTGGAAATCCAATTTTATGGCATGCCAAGTTGAGTAAATACAATTATGTACTGTTTTACTCACAATGACAACTGACAGTACTGGCACAGATAGTTGATGACTTGTGATCAACTATCTGTTCCAACTGACAAGCGGACTTCTATTACATTATAGAAGCCCGTCATGAAATAGAATAGAATTTCTTTTATTGTCATTATACATTTTGCAACAAAGTGCACAAGGTAGTAAGTAACCAGCTGCTAGTAGACACTCAGGTCCAAACAGTGTAAGTGTTTGACAGAGTTCAGTTCTCTTGTGGCTTTGGAGTGGAAGCTGTTTTTCAGTCTGTTTGTCCATTATTTGATGGACCTGAAATGTCTACCTCAGGAGTACTGGGTCAAACAGATGGTGTCCATCATGGGATTGGTCTTTATCATTTATCCAATGGAAACTACAAAATCCTCACTGCAGAGTAATGTTTTATTTGCACAGAAGCTACACTGGAACTGAAATGCAGGGTTTTCAGAGTTCTTACTCGGTGGTCTGCATCTGAATTTTATTCAAGGTCAAAAGTGCAGCACAATTAGTGATAAAAAAAAAGTAACATTTATTCAGTCTACCTTTCAGTCAACATATGTATATTCAAGTTCGAGACATTCAAGAGTGTCAAAAATATTCCAGCCCAATGGAAGATTGATAAATTTAGTTCATATTTATTTCAGACTCAGACATATTGTTACACTTACAACAGCTGTAAAAAAACAAGACAAATTATGTATCTGTGACCTAGGAGCTAACAGCTCTGGTGTAAAGTTAACGTGTGAACTCAATAGCAACAACACAGCAGGCAATGCAGTGACAATGATAGATACAACTCATGTCCAGGGAAAGGATTACTGTGAACAATCTCCACAATAATCTCCGTGTATTCAATGTCACTGTCAATTTATTGATCAAAATAAAATTAGTTTGAAAAAAAGAAAACATAGGAGTTGAGTCTGGACTGAGTTGTGGCTCAGTCTGGATGTGGACCAAGGTGTGGACAGAGATGTCGGTCAAGTCAAAACTTCTACCGGACCACATGTTTCTGTCAGCTTTGAAAAGTGTCATCATGTAAAACATGCGCACACATCTCAAAGTAAAGGTGCAGCTTTGTTGTCGGTGTTGCAAACATTCCCTCTGATAAGTTCAACCCTTGAGAACAAACTGAGTGTTGTGGTCTTCTCACTGAAACTACAGTCATCTTGACATATAGGAATACCTTCCTAGTATAGCAATAGATTTAACTCACACATGAACACTTGAGCTCAAAGTAATTAATGTGCTGAATGTCCTAATTTACCAGCATAGAAAATGCAGTCAGAATTACCAAGAATTACTATTTCTGGCTGCTTTGCTTGCAGATGGTTTCTGATCAACTTGCCAGAATTCAATTAATTAAAAGAAATTGCTTAGTGCCACAGAGCTGGTCTTGCCTTGTGCTAAGTGAAACCCCATAAATGTTACCAAGATCAGAAGCAGTGACCGTAGATTGTTTTTAAGGGGATATCTGATACGCCGTTGGGTTGGTCACGTACTCTAAATTCGTGCTTCATTCAGTTATCCCCTACGACAGGCAAGATCAGCAGCCTGAAAATGAAAATTTTAGATTCATGAAACACAAACTGTGTTAAACTAATGCTACTACTGAGGACCTGGTGTGCCCTACATGATTACCACTGTAGCCAACTTATCAAATGTGGTGATTATGCAAAGCAGAAGAGTGTAAACGAGTGGCGCGATATCACAACAACACCTCTAGTCATTCTCAGTTGGAGTCATCTCATATAATACTGCTGAGTGACACATTTTCCAGTGTCCAACTAAAAAGGTGATCACAAAAACCTACAACTGACAAAATAATGGGAACAGTTCATTTCTTAGTTTTCCTATTTTCTTCAGAAAGTAGACGGCATTTGAGAAGAGACGTGGCTGTAATTCAGAGGGAGTATTACAACACAGCTGGGTATCTTGTGGAAAGCAGAACCCTGGAGGTTGCCACTGCCTTTCAAATTCCATAAAAGTGAAACACTACAAAGTGTCTAGAAGTGGTAAGTATCCAATTTGGACTTGTATAGTCTTTTCAGGTCTTTGGCAGTTGGAGTAAGCCTGTCCTATTCAGCCTTACAAAGGAGATTATATGTGACCCAGTAAATGAATCTGTCTCCATTACTATAAAAAGATGCCCATTAGTGTGCTTGTACCGCAAAAAATAGCAATTTTAGAACAATGCAACCGGGAAAATCTAAGTGTAAAAACTGTGGATCATCAATTTTGACAACATTAAAAGTAGGACAAATGAACCATCAGAAGGTTCTGTTTGCACTTTACTCAGATATACAGACAATCATCCTTAGATTAATTTTAAACAGAAGGAAACCTAATGTGAAGTTTCTTAAGAAAGTCCTAGATTTAAAAGGGGTGAATTTCCTTCTGATTTGTGATTGTTTTGAAGGACTTTCATTCACAATATGCATTGGAGATAATGAGAAGTACAAGTCACATTAGAGAATCATGGTGCCCATGATACATTATATTTTTTTTATGCGTTACAGCTACCCTTGAAGAAGTGCAATATTAGCCACAAATTACGGCCAAGTGAAATCTGAAAGGCCTTGTCCCATTGTAAATCAAATTTGACAAACTATACATGGCTTGGAAGCACAAATCCTCACATCAGGCAGTGTAGATCACTTTAAGATGCCAAGAACAGTTCCTCACTGCTGCTATTGTTGCTGCATCATCTGTCTCCATGAGCTATGTGTCACACCACTGCTGCTACAACTACTGACGACGTTGATAAGTGGAACAAATTACTGTGACTCCCCGTTATATTTACAATAACAACACGTGCCTACCTGTCTGTGCAGATTCTCAGTCATCCAGGTCATGGTAGCCCCAGAAGCATCAGTAAAAAGCAACCGATTTATCTTTTAGGTTCTTGAAGACGCTACAACTCTCATCAAAGAGGCTTCTTCAGTTGCTCTCTACTGAAGCTCCTAGGATGCACCAGTCTGTTCCCCTATTGTTTTAAAATGGAATAAATGTAAACTGTTACTTGCCACAGGTGAGTTTAAACAAGCATCGCATGCTTGAAATAAAATGATTTACCCACAGTTTTAAAAGGGTGCCAATGGGTGAATTATTGCAAAGCTCCATTTTTGTTAGTCGAGCATCCTTCTGGTACCACGGTTGTTGAAAAAGTGCCTAAGAGTCAAACGGTCTGAGCTTAACGAAAGATGATATTTTTACCCTCCTAAAATGGGTTTGGGCTCTGACATGGTATGTAACTAATAACAGAGTGACATTTAGATCTATGTGTACTAACCAATGAAAAGGAATTTCTGACTGTCTGTTCACTATCAAAGCTGTTGCAGTTGTACTTCTCCTTTGAGAATCTGGCCGAACTCTGTGCTCTCCAAATTGTTTACAACATTAAATCGGCCAACAACTCCGCAAAGTGTTTTGTGTTTTCCGAGCTTGATGATACAGTAAATTTCCATGACAGTGTCAACATGGAAACGGTATTGATTGATTATTTAGCTCAAGATATATCCTCTAGCATAAAAACACCATATGGAAATGTATAGGTAAACAACTTGATTCTCTTCAAAAATGAAGGTGGACCCAACATTATGGCTAAACGCTGAGCTCAATGGATCAGATCTACATATTTATGGCTGCAAGAAGTACAAAGCTGGGATGATGCCTCGGCCAGTGATCCTCAGAGGACCTTATTACCCAAGTCTGAGGCTATAAGTTGTTGTGGACTCATTAATGAAAAATTCAAAGGCTTTCTGTTTTATATTGTAGTCACATAGTGCAATTTTCTTAGATAAAGCTGCCCAACTACTGCAAAATAAGATGAGAAGGTGTTAGGAACAAGAAGGCAAACAGAGACCCAGAGCACACTTTCTATCCGAGGGCTGCCTGGTGGATTAATCTCATTCTGTGAGAGGGTTAGTGTTAATTCAAACTCTGCACAGGTACATGTTCCTTATTCGTAAACTAGTATTATACCATCAAAATAACTATCATGTGCCAAAGGGGACTAAAATATACCCTTCAAACAATGGATTAGTGATTGTGCAACAAAAGACTGTGACAAGATGAGGAGGACTGCTCTTGGTCATATAATTACACCCACCATTACTGCTAATAATTACCACTGCTTACACTCACCTCCCACCATCTGCTGCTAAAACAATGTAAAATTGCACTTTCCACTATCAGGAACTCTTTTGTTCCATGGAAGAGCATAGGTTGCCTTTACTCTGCTTACTTGTTCACGTTTTAAAATTGCAAGAGATTTGTGGTTTTATTTTTTGATGCTCTTTATTTGAGACATTTCTTACAATAATTCTATAATTCCAATATTTGAATATTCTTAAGAATTAAGGCTCTACTTATCATCCTAAAATTAAAAGACTAACTACATACAATAATAATTTGTCCAAAAAGGTAATTACTGCGACAGGTGTACCTCTTACTCAGATATATTATACTAACACAATATTCATAGCATGTGGACCAGCTGGACCAGAGATAGTCTCTGATTTACCTTTCACTGTCTGAGCTCTGCATGCCTTCATTTCTTTTTCTCTCTCTGAACTCTTCCTCCTCCATCTCCTCTCTGGGATGCTCTTCCTCCTCTCTTCTTTTAGGCTGGGAAAAGCTGCTGGTGGTTCCCTTCCTCTTCATTGTTTACTGGCTCCTACAACAATCACACTGACTGAACTATGTTTTTTCCTTTGATAATTTTTATTATTAACTATGATACAATCTGATGTGTACAATTTAAACCTTTAAAGAGATACTTAACATGTAAACGTTTTTTCAGCTGTAAACTAAATGATATGACTGTACTATGATGAAACACATCAATGTTGGTGTTATGATCTCGACACCTAAATTATAAAAAACAGCATTAAACAAGCAGGATGTAGTTTTCAAACAGTGCATGAAAACCTGGTGTGACTGGGGGTTTGGTTACACTTTAATGTCATGTAAAGTCTTAGTGAATGTTTGATTTCTTTTGACTTACAGTCTGTTGTCAGAACCACAGGTTGTAATTATCAAAAAAGAAAAGAAAAACTTCCACAGATGATCCCCCACCATCCTTCTGTGGCTGTTGTCTAACATTAGCTAGCTACATAAGTAAAAATTAGCAAGGCCCAGGCTCACTGGAAACCGTAGCTCATCTCGCAAGCAAACACTTTATGTGAATTTAGACACTATTAGCATTAAATACATTGTGAACAGTTATATTAGCATGTAGTCTAACCCAGTCTAACTAGTGTCTTACTGCCACACCGAAGTCCAGCTGTCATCCACATGAGTGAGGTCTAAGAGCAGCCCCCTCAGGGGGGTCGTGTTGCCTCGTATCTGTAGCAGCATAGACTGTACAGGACCTTACGTCTACATGGTGCATTGGAAAGCACTCGGACATCGGAGTTTCACTTGTTATTCGTCTCTCCTGGACTTTCGCTCTTTACGGCCGGCCACAATCTTTCATATACATATTTCTGAATTAGATCATTCAGAACTGGGGTGGCAGCCGGGCTGGCAAGGCACCTTCTAGGGGTGGCGGTTGCCACCCTATACCAACCCAGTAGATCCGCCTCTGGACACACCGTGGACCTGGTTATTACCCATGACCTGTCCATTGGTGTGTCCTCTGTTGTGGACCTGGCTGTGTCTGACCACTACTGTGTGTTTTTTAACATCACCGATTTAAACCAGCGGGAGTCCCTGGTAGGAATGGTGAGGAAACGCTACCTAACTTTTGAAGTGGCTGCAAGTTTTATTAAGGTTTTACAGAGCACTCCTGCTGAAGTTTTACCTGCACCCAGTGATTTTATTGTTGATCATTTTATCAGTAGACTGAAGTCAATGCTGGACTCAGTAGCTCCACTGTTATGATCCAACCTCTAGGGATTGGCTGGATCAAACAAAATAACCAGATGTTATAGGTTCAGGTAAATGAATGTATTGCTTAGTAGCAAATGGAACATGAAAGTGATGAGAAAGAACACAAAACTGGTGAGTGTTGCTAAATCAAAGAACAGAATATAACAAAACGAAGGCTAACAGTTTCTAAACTATCTAAACACAAGCAAAGTAACTGAACTCCCTAGCCAAACATGAGCACATCAGCAACACCCACCACAAGTAACAAAAACTAATGCGAGAGTGCAAAAATGAACTAAACAAAGTCCGATTCAGCAGGAGGAGAGCACGAGAGCATATTTTAAAGGATTTCACAAAAACAAACCATCAGACAAGAGCAGTAAAACAATGTGTATCCTAGTGCAGCAGGAAATCTTTCCTACAAGCTACAATCAGGCTTTTCAATAGTCATAAATATTTTAACTTAATGATGTATATGCTGTGCATATGTGTTTAATTTTTCTAATTTATATGCTATGCATATAGTCATACTTGGTGACTGTTAGTGTTCTGTCGGGTTTGTGGGCTGTCTGCGTCTTAACATGCTGCTGTAACAAAGTAATTTCCTGTAAAGGATCAATAAAGTATTATTCTCTTTCCAAGAAAGGCCAACACTATTTGGTGGGGTTAGGGGGAAAAAAAGCTTTAGTGAAGTGCCCACTGCGATGTTCAAGTTTGTGAGAAAAACCAAATTAGGATTTAGGCAAGTGAAAAAATGGAACCAGCCAAAGTTATGTGCTAGAGTGGCCATGTGAGTGTCAGGAATGATTTAGCGGCTTTAGAATTACAGATATACAACACAGAGAGCAAGGCTTTCTCACCATCTTCACACGTCTGTCTTGCAGTTGGCTTAATATAAATCTGTTGCTGCAAATGCCAGCATTAATCCATCTGACTTTCACAGATCTGCAGCCCGTCACTGCTCACTTACCTGTCCCACTGGATGCACAGGCACTGGGCTGTGCACGCATGCATGAAATGATCACAGGAGGCTTTGTTTGTTTTGGACTGACTGGCAAAGACTGGGATGACAGCTTTGAAAGGGAAATGTCCAAAAGCAGTTGGCCAGTCGTTAGTTACTAGACATCAACAGTTGGCAGTCTGGACTTATCCTGACAGTGTTTTACACAGCTGCAACTTTCTCCAGGGCACACTGGTGTTATGACAGGATTAGAAGCTCAGCAGTCACCTCAGTGGCTCAGTGCAGGGAAGCAGGAGATCAGGCTAGAGCAGTGAGATTTCCCAGATGGCAAAAGTGTTTGTGAAAGTCGAGAAAGGGAGAAAGTTGGAGAAAAGGTTAGATATTCTGCTGGCACATGATCCAAGCCTGAGCAAACAACTGGGCTTGTGTTTGGAAGAATGGAACCTGGAACTTGTCTCAATGAGTCTCCATAATGGTTTAATGTTTAAATTCTGGGCCACTGTTGATTTTCTCTAATTGCCGTACTTTCTGGACTAGAAGCCGCTACTTTTTTCCTCACGCTTTGAACCCTGTGGCTTACACAACGATGCGGCTAATGTATAGATTTTTACGGGCGAGCTTCATGCTATCAATACGTTTAGCCTCGTCACATCAGAATGAAATTACTGAAGAAATCACAGTGGACAAATGAAACTGTTCGAATTAAATCAAACACACTCACACTAAATTCTTCAAATCAGTCATTTTGCACTTCATGCACACACCCTCATCATGGAAAACTCATGAAGAAATGCACCTGATGCAGCTTTTAAGTTAAAGGCAATCGATCTGCCTGTCGAAGAAGGAAATAGAGCTGCTGCACGTAAGCTTGGCATTAATGAACTCATGGTGAGACGGAGTCGGCAGCATTAAGAACTGACTCTGCGTTTAGCTGCCGTGTTACAGGCACTGGTCAGAAAAAAGCATTTATTTCATTAAAAGTTAAAAAAAAGGAACTATCTCATGTCACAACATGGACACCTGTGGCTTATATATGTACAAAATTTCTCTTTTTAAATTTTGTGGGTGCGGCTTATATTCAGGTGCGCTCAATAGTCCAGAAATTATGGTATTTGCATTTCTAGTAGACAATTCAGCATAAATTCGTCATGTTATGGACAATTAAAACTAGCTTGATACATTAAAATAAAAAGGTGGTAGATTTAGATGAATCAGAAAATTATATTAATATCCGTGTTGGTTTCCTTTTAAATATGAGATTTTTTTTTTTTTTTTAAAGGGACACTATTGTAGAGTCAACCAGCTATAGCCAACTGTAAGACAGAAAGGGCAAGTTTGATTCATTCACAATCACAGACAGGAGACGGGGTCTACTGCGATCAACGTAGCAGAGATGTTAAGACACCACCAGGTGTGTAACTTTAAAGGAAGACACCTTCTAGGTCTGTCAGGATGGTGTGAAGGGTATGTTAAAACAAACTGATTACAGTGGTGTCTGCAGACCAGTTTTGAAAAATGCCTCACTGGTTTCCTACAGGAATTCGGCAGTGAGGAATATGGCTTGGAGGTCCATTGCTGAGGATGCTGGTATCTCTGGCAAGCTGAAACCATGTGTCTGTCTTAAATCTGTATTACTGTATGTAAGTAATTAAAAATTTTTATATTTCCAAAATTAGTAGGAGGCTTACATGGTATGAAAATGTGTCTTTAATTTAGGCAGGTTACACTTCCAGTACATTCCTGTCAACAATTCCAAGTTTATTTCAGGTCATTTAAAGCTAGCACTGCCCCTGTGATGTTTGTTGGATACCATACAAGATACTTTTGGGCAAAAAACTAAATAGGTTGTATGGTAAGATAATATTTACAATGCAAGTCTGAGATGAAGCACACTGAACTGATGAGTTTCATTCTGTGTTCTCAGAGGTCTGCTGCACAAGGTGGAGAAATCTCAGGAAACAATTTAAAAAGAAGACCAACAGGGACAAGGAGAGAATTTGTGGAGAATAGAGAAAACAGCCTCTGATTTACAGAGAGCCCCAGCTTCTGCCGATGTCAGACAGTCCTCCTGCCTTCCACAGAGCCAGGTCTCCATCCCCCCCAAGCCAGGTCAGTGACAGTGATTTTCCACAGGGGGAGGCTGTTGTAGACCTACAGCCATCATCCCCCTGCCAGGGTTAGGGTTAGGAGCCACAGCTTTGACCTTGCCAGTGTGCTTGACAACATGCAGGCTGCAGATGAACAGCAACATGTGCAGAACCGTGAGCAGTGCAACGACTCACATCCCGTTGCTCCTCAACGAAGCATGGAATGAAGCGGCATTGCAGGAGCGTGAAGCTGCGCTGTGGAGGGAGGAGATGGCCCAGACTGCTGCCTTTAACCAGGCATTCCTGGGTGTGCTGGGGAAGCTGGTGGACCAAATGGGCAGCCGGCGAGTTTGAGCGAGCCATCTCCCACAGACTGTAATTGTACATAGTTTCCCCCCAAACAGTTTGCATTGTAAATAGTGTTGATTTTGCCAATAAACATCTTTGTGACCTATGTGATTGCATCATAACTTTTCATTTTGTCTGTTAGACACTGGTGGGAAAAGAGTCAATCTGAAAACAAAAAAATCTGTGTGCTACTACAGGGTTTCTGCAGGGCATTAATAAGCATTAATAGTCATTAACTTGATTTTGTGAAAATCAAGGCCTTAAATGGCACAAAAAATCATTAAATTTGATTCTCAGTGGCATTAAAAAGTCTTTCAGCAGTTATTTGATAATGACATATTATGTAATTATAAACTGCGATTCGTCAGATATTTAAAAATAGCTAATCGATGGCTCCACGGCCTCTCTCAACAACCCTACAACAATTGATAAAGTAGCTCAATCCACCGGGCCAGCAAAGGAATGTAAACAAGCTGTCCAAATTTAACCCGCACTTGTGCCTTGACATGCTTTGTATAAAAAGCACCGTTTTCAGATTTTAGCCTTATGAGTTCTGCTGCAGCAGACAGTTAATTCTTCACAGGAAAAGCAGTGCCATGAAGTGAGAAAGCACAAAGGAAATAATGAAAAAAAAAGGAAAGGGTGAGAAGAGGTAAGTAAATGCCAAAATAATTAACATGTTCAAAAGGCACCAAATGTTAGCATTTAGACAGGATTGGTTCTGCCTAATTTGAGAGGGCCACTCTCTGCAGCCTCATTTCTGATGAAAAGGTCAGTGCCTGCTGGGATACGAGAGCCCCTGTCTCCATCTACAAAGTCATGCATAATGTAATGGCTTTGACAGGGGCTTGTATTAAGTACACTGGGACACCAAATACAACACACACATTCCAAATCCAATACACAGAGTGTAAGTTGATCTGAATGCTCTTGGGTAAAAAAAAAAAAAACAACAAAAAAAACAACAAAAAAACTGCCAAAAAACAGTTGTAATACCAACAAGCAACCAATTATTGAAGGCATATCTTTTCTTTAAGGTAGCCGTCTGACAGTCTGACGAACCAATAACTGAATGAAGTACACATTTTGCTGAGATAAAGAATGATTACATGAACATTGCCATTTTCATCTGGGCTGAACGCAACAATGTATTATAAACACCTTCAATATTTAATTTTACTTTGAGCACTCGCTAATATTTCCCTTTTCAGTGCTTGTTAATGTTGCATCACTTGTGTTAAATAAGTCATTAATTTGAAGCTGTGAAGGCTAGCTTTATTTCATATTCGAGTCACAACAGCAGGAGAGAAACTGCTGGGCAGATGAGTTGGGGGTCTCATCAGCCCAGCAGTATCTCTCCTGAAACTGCTGGGCAGATAGGGGGTCTCCATTTGTCCTGGAGACCCCCTATTAACTTCCTTCCATCCATCCATCCATCCATCCATCCTCTTCCGCTTATCCGGGGCCGGGTTGCGGAGCCAGCAATGCTTCCCAGCTTTTCCTGGGGGATCCCAAGGTGTTCCCAGGCTAGACGAGATACTTAATCCCTCCAGTGAGTTCTGGGTCTGCCCTGGGGTCTCCTCTCAGGTGGACATGTTTGAAAAACCTCCAAAGAAAGTCTAACCGGAGGCATCCGAATCAGATGTCCAAACTGGCTCCTTTCAACACGAAGGAGCAGCATTTCCACTAAGAGCTCCCTCCGGATATCCGAGCTTCTCAACCCATCTTTAAGGCTGAGCCCAACCATAATTCAACATGCTAAGTACCAACTTGCGAATTATACAGAAGGTTAAAAGGAGTACAGCTTTACACATTTCTCACCAAAGGACCAAACTAATCTTGAACCAGTATGAGGAATTAAAATATAACAGGCTTCAAAACAGCACAACTGCAGCAGCCAAAGTCAGTACGGAAAATGGCAAAAAGCTCAGGAAGTGTGTGAATGTGAATGCGTAATAAATTTGCTTAGCATCACTGCCCCTTTGTGTGCAAGATGCTTAGATGTAGATTTCTTATTCAGGATTCAGTTTAATTATCATGCATCACAGGATTGTATGACAAATTTACAGAAGTGGTCCCCTTATGTTGCTCATGAAAAAGAAATCATTTGATGAATAAATAACTAAGCAACAAAAATAAAACTATTTTCATGGTCATGTGAAGGATGAATTCAGTGATGGAGTATTCAGTCTCACTCCTTTGCTGTCTGAGTCAGTTTTAGCTATATTCTTTCAGCTGCTCGGTGATGGGAAACAGAGATGGGAGCAAGTAAAGGACAAAAAAAAATTATCCAAACCAATAAGTAGACTTACTGCAAATCCTAAAGCCAACAAACATGCTGTAAGGCTGTACGGTTTTAATCAGTTTCTCTTTTAGGATAATATCGCTCTACAAAGACATACAGATGAATCAAACTGCTTTGAAAATCACTTGCTGCTCAAAAAACCTCCCATCCTCCCCTGTGCACTGAGCTCTGCAGGCTCTTCTAGGAGTAATGATGCCATTTTTCAAGTGAACCGTTTGTCACTAGGCAGTATTTTAACATATTGATCCGTTATCTGGAACTTAACCTGCTTTGGAGCAGGTTAGGAGTTCAGGAAAATTTACCATGAAGTACCTCAGGAAGAAGGGGAACTCTATTAGTACCAAAAAACCCAGAGTTAAACCTGAAGTTATCTCAAATCCTTCATAGTAAAGGCCTCTGTTTTGGTCTCCACCAACTGCTTAGACTATAATGTATATCTAACACCAGCTAGGAGCTAGCTTTGACTGGAAGGACTTGTTTGATAAAGAATTAATATTTCAGTGCACAAAACAAACCAAAAAAAAAGGTGAAAAATAAAATGGCTCAAGGTGGGTATAAAATAGGTTCTATAGACTGCTGTGGCTGAACCAAGAATATGTGGGAACTAAAATGATAAAATTGCAGGCTATAAACTTGGGCAGAAATGTCCCTAATGCTAAACTTCATTTTAATGCTGATGATGCAGTCATATACTGCTGTGGCTCCACCCGTGTTGAGGTCCTTGGCAAGTTGCAGATGGATTTTAACTTTGGAGAACATCAGCTCATTGAGCTAAAACTCATTTAAATTCTGCCAAAACTAAACTTTAATTTTCTCCAATGGCAGGAAAATCCAAGCCCCCTCCCAGTATTTTATTATTACAAGGGAGTGAAACTGAACTTGTGCCCATTACAAGCATCTTGTATTTTAAGCCATGATTGACTTTCTTTTAAATCTCACATAAAACCTGGCAAAAAGATTTGGGTTGAAACTGTGGTTCGTTTTTCACCACAGGTCTTGTTTTTCCTTTTGCTGCCAGGAAAAAAGTTGATTGCCGGGTTTTTTTTTTTTTTTTTTTTTTTTTAAAAACAAAGCAATCCTAGGTCCACTCCCCCATTATTTATGTGACTACATTTCTAAAACCTACAGCAAGTATGGTTTATTATACAATGATTTGTACTTGTTAAATGTGCCAAAGGTTTGTTCTGAATTTGGCAATCGTGGTTTTAACTCTGCACCTGCTGCCTGGAGCTCACTGCAGAACATGTTGAATCTAAAGCAATTCACTCATGGAACTTTTAAAAAACCGTACGAAAGATTTGTAGCCGCGACTTATCGCACTTCTTGTTTTCATATAAATTCTTAATCCTCTTCCTTTAATCTAGCACGCGTTTTATTTGTTTTGTTGTGTGAGTTGGCATTTGTTTTTAATTGTTGCAATTTTAATGTTTCTTAGGCCAGGCTTACGTTGAAAAAGAGGTCATTGTATCTCAACAAGACTGACCTGGTTAAACAAAGGCTTTAAAAAAAATAAATAAATAAATAAAAAATTCAGCATCTCAAAATGTGTTTATTTTGCATATATGGGTTTATGTTGCAACCTAGCTGTCTAGGATGCAATATCAACCAGCTTTGAAATCATTACGACAGAGACCAAAGGTTTTTTTTTTTTATATTTTATTTTATTTTTTATTAAAACCCTTTCAGCATATAGGCTCCCTACATGGGTGAGCTGGGAAGACAACAGAAATAGCAGATGGATGCAGTTTTGGCAAGAGCAAACAGATGATTTATTGAAAACCTGATGCTTTAATAGAACACAAAAATGAGGACGTAAAGGTGAAGGGTGCTGCTTAAATAAAAATAAACCCAACCAAAAGAGAACTTCTCCTTGAAGCCTGAATAAAACTGCTTCAACATCAAATACATGCTATCAGGACAACAAGGGCTTCTTCTAGGTGGCAGTGTTGTATCCCTTTACATAAAACTAACTTTGGACAGTCAGCGTTTTCCTACAAAGCTGGAATGGAATGGAATGGAATGAACTCCCGCCTTTAATAGAGAGAATAACTGATTTTGAAGACTTTTTATAGACAAAATAATGGATCCAGAGAAACCAAACCTGTCAGCATTGACAGTCCTTGAAACTACTTTTACTGTGTGAATGGGAGAGCCTTATTTTAAAAAGGTGATGTCGATGGTTGATATAAATCTAGAGAGCCAAAACATAAATACAGAGAAAGCACCTGTATTTAAGAGCCAACAATGATTTTCTCACATTGCCTCTAAGTCCTTGAATCTCAAATGACACAAGCATCTCCATTAGATTCTTCACAGGATAACAAACTGAAGAGGCACGCTGGGAAGCAGACCACCACACAAAAGCTGCAACAGAGTGTTGGGTTGGCAGGTCTTTTAAAGTCAGGTGTGAGGCTTGATTGGAGGCCGGGAGTCGGGTCTGGTCCAATCAGCTGTCAGCTCAATCAGGGTGCAGGATCTGACAGACGAGGCTGCATCCAATAAGTCATTACTGCCAGGAAAGGGGAGAAGCAGTGCAGCTGCCTGGGGCAATTAATGGTTCATTGGGGACAAAAAAGGAGGCAATCTGTTTCCCAACATTTTTCATGTAGATTTAATGTGTATTTTTAATGCACACCAAGTATATGCAGTACAGTCTGTGCTGCCAACTGTCTGTCAACCCAGCAGAGACTAGAATAAACCACTAGCAATTAAAAAGTCTGACAACTATACAGTCTTTATGGGAAATCTGTATTTAGCAGTTCAAGACACTAATAACTTCATATTTGTCCAGATTCACACATCATTAAATAAAACTTTACTCAACCGTCAATCATCCAAGTCACTTATTTACATGTTGATAAAAATGCTCTCTAACAAGGTTAACAGTTCTGCTTCTGAACTGTAGAATGTATTTACTGTGTATGGTTTGTTTCAGGTGAATGCCCATATGTTCATCCAGCTGTGCAATGATTTTAC
Organism: Amphiprion ocellaris; assembly: GCF_022539595.1. Taxonomy (NCBI): domain Eukaryota; kingdom Metazoa; phylum Chordata; class Actinopteri; family Pomacentridae; genus Amphiprion; species Amphiprion ocellaris. The sequence continues at coordinate 18,506,833 of NC_072780.1, read as the reverse complement.
AGTTGTTGCCTAACACATGGAACACAGAGTAGACTGTGGTAGTTCAGACCAGTTGATTTGTTCAAGCACCATTAGCATGGCACTGAGATACTCTGATCAAGATGAGTTGGAACAAATTATTGTTTTCAACTGGCGTAAAGCCATGTGGTGATGGGATGTAGCAGAATGTAGCATGATGCCTTTGCAAACAAGAATGCAGAAAGAAGGCATCATCTGTTCCAAGGCACTGCACTCGTGAACAGGCTAGCAACATGTCAAGCCTAAATTATGGCAACATCCATGACTCCTCCATCCTGATCAGAACAGAGATCTACACCCATGGGTCTGTGCTGACAGATGGAATGTTGGGAAACATTATGGAACCCCCACCAAACTGAGATCATGGCCTTCAATGTTAACAGGAGGATTTTGAATTGAATGCGGAACTGAACCGGGAGCCGGTGGGAGCTGTAGGAGGACAGGAGTGATGTGGTGGATGGAGGAGGTCCAAGTGATGATACGGGCAGCTGAATTCTGGACCAGCTGAAGTTTATGGATGGATTTCTGAGGGAGGCCAAAGAGGCGAGAGTTACAGTAGTCTGGACGGGAAGTGACTACCACACTCCTGCAAGTCGCTACCAGGCGAATCCTCTCAGCCAGCTGCTGGACAGTTCAGGGAATTTACTAAAACTTTGTTAAAATGAAATTGAAAAAGATGAAGTAAAGTCGCTCAGAGCCTTTCAAATAAACTTCACCAAAGGAGAGCTCACTTCTCAGAAGATAGACTTTAAGATAAATGACTGTAGAATGAAAGACAGTAAATGACTGGACCTCAATGAGTTATATTCTTGTAAAAGCTCTTTTTAACATAATATAAAGAAGGCACTGACAGGAGTGCTTTTGAATAACCGCTAAACACAATAACAAAGGGATTCATCAGGGCTGTGCAAATGCTCACCCCCTGTTCTCATTACTAAGTGAAAGCCTTCTTTTGAATAGTTGGTATTGAAGGAATTCTTAACTGAAAATCTGTCTTTTGAGAGATCCTTTGCATTTCCAGATGCTTTGTAAAATGTTTTTATTTTGGGAAGTTGGCAATGGAAGTAAATTTTGAATTCAGAGTACCACAAAGAAATTGACCAAAGCATAACTAATCCTACAAAAGCACAAAACATCCAAACTACAAGCCTTGCATCAGTTCTCCTGGTAGCCACTTTCCCACAAAGAATAGTAGGTTTCTGATCTGTGCTTGGACTGATTTGTAGCCACTGTTTTCACCTGTGCTGGAATCATGTATTATCTTTACTTTTTGTCAAATCTGCCACTTCCATTTTTAAACATCACTTCCTTGTCGTGACTGATCGGAACACACTGAATATAAAAACACCAACGGAGAAGATTCAGAGTGACGTCATATCTGAGATGCAGCAAACAGAATGACTCAAGTGGAGTGACTACTGAAAGAAAACAATAGGAAAAGTTTTTTCACTGCCTACAAGAACAGGAATCACAACGGCACTGAGTGGAAGATTGACTGCTGGCTTAGCTCCAGTGATCTGGTGAAAAACTTTTTTTTTTTTAAATTATTTTTTTTAAATGAAGGTGGTGGATGTTTTACTGTGCCTGCAGGAACGATGACCTCTTTAAGGCCAAACTACTAGTCGGACTGCCCATCAGGAGCACTGGGAGAAATACTCTGCATTTCCTCAAATAGTGACTGCAGAAAGTCACAGGCATTTATTTGATGTAGTGTTTTATTAGAGGCAGGATTTATTTCTAATTCCTTCTGTTTGATCGGACTGATTGCTTAAATTCTAAAGCCTCTTTTTGATCCATTCTTGTTTGCCCAGTTAAAATCAATCTCAAGTTATTGATTTAACCCCTGAAAACTCATCAGTCAAACTTTATTCCATGCAAATAATCCTGACATCAGGATCTATAAAGTCCTCGCTTCTCCATTCCCCCACATCTCTCCACTTGCTGTAACTGGAGCACACAAACTCTATCACAACTCTGCTCAAACACTGTTAAACTTCTCTACACTACACAATGGCAAAATGCAATATTGGAGTAACTCAGACATGCTTGTTAGAACAAGAAAGTGATTCTGAAGATTTTTAATTAGTATTGCCCTGTTAAAACAAACTAAACACTATCATTTCAAACTAGGTTTGGGGGGAAAAAAAGAACTTGAGGGAGTCTTAAAAATTACTGCAATATGCTGTTAACAAAATCTAAACACTACCACTTCAAATTTAAAAGTACACATAAATAAAAACTTGAGGGAGTCTTAAAAATGATTGCATTGTACTGTTAACACAAACTATACACTACCATTTCAAATTAAAAACAAAAAAAAAGAAATTGAGGGAATCTTAAAAATGACTGCATTACACAGTTAACACAAACTAAACACTATCATTTCAAATTAAGTTTTAAAAAAACACTTGAGGGAGACTTAAAAATTACTGCATTACACTGTTAATACAAACTACAGTTTGTTGACAAATCTGTCATACAAATCCGCATGCCCACCTGGTGTTTTTGATACATTACCATTTCAAAAGTTACAAGGGGGGAAAAAAAAAACTTGAGGAAGGCTTAAAAATTACTGCATTGCACTGTTAATACAAACTGAACACAACAATTACAAAATGAAAGTAAAAAAAAAAAAAACAAGAACAACCTGGAGTCTTTAAAATTACTCTTACCTGTTAACACAAACCATACACTACCATTTCAAATTGAAATAAACAAATGAATTACAATTTAAAGGAATCTTAAATACTGCATTGCAATGTTTACACAAACTAAACATATTTTTTTTTTTTTTGCAAGTATTATTAAAGGGTTTTCTATGCTCAAAATGTTGTTTTTGTTTAGACCAGCAACACCCACACCAGGAGAAATGTTCTGTTCTTTAGCAGCAGACCATAAATGTATGCTACTTAGTTTTTGTTCAGTTTCAGTGTTATTCACTTTTTCAGGTGCATTTTAGTTGTAAAAATGTGTTCTTTCAGTACTTGATGATTGTAACTATTCATGATCTAATGGGTCAGCTGAGGCCTTTGTGTTTGCATGTTGTCCATGTGCCTATTTGTTTCCCCCACATGTCCGGCTTCCCACAGGTGATTCTAAACTGGCTGTGAGTGTGGGCTTACATTTTTGTCCATCTCCTTGTCAGTAAAGGTGGGCTCCAACCCTCTACAGCATAAAGTAGATAGAGATAATGGATGGACACCTGCAATACCAGGACTGTAACCTTGGAGACTAAGTCCTTCAAGTCTCAAGGTTAAATTCAAGTAATCACATTGTCATTGGCATAATCTGATCTACTTACTGGCTGAAATAGATTAAATGGCCTGTTCAAGTATCAGTATTCATCATGAAACACTGACTGCACAATACAGTAGTCTGACTCCATTGTATTCTCCTCACAGTGGTGGTGACAAGCCTTTCGCTTGCTCTTAAAATAGCTCTGTATCAGTGTTAGAGTAGCCTAAAGTGTCCATCCATTATGCTTAGAGTGGCAGGTTGTAGAGCTGGTGTGTTTGATTGCATGTCAGTGGGAGGAGGTGGTGAAGTATCTGTGGGCTGGTCTGGGTAAAAATGTCCAGGACCCATCCTGGTCAGACAGCTGAGTGTATTCATGGCTGTTTGATGAATAATGCAAGAGTTTATCAGGTGCTGTGTCTGCGTGTTTAATGCTTCAGTTTGGAAATCATTGGAAGCTGATGAATTTGGACCAAAATTTGTCCGACTGTAATGATTATAATTTTACAAAAGGGGGGAAAAATTAAACGGGTGTGCAATGTTTCTTTTCATGAGCCTGTGTGGCTGATCAGTATTAACACTGACTAAATCCTGTTTGGACACAGTTTGTCAGGATGAAGCTTTGTTTGTTTGCATTGCTGCACATTTAGGTCACGCGATTCCATATCCGTACATAATGTACACACGCCTGTGCTCAGCGCAAAGTCATTATGTTCATGGGTACAGCTATATTAAATGGCCACATTCTATGTTGCCGTGATTTCTGACACAAATTTTTTCAAGATTTCATCTGTCGGAAATTATACCACTGAGCAGCCTTGGAGTACTGCGCTCTGTGTGCTTTTCTTGTGTTGATGATGTTATTTCTATCAAAGGGTTTTACTCCTTGTCGTACCAGTTGACGTTTTTGTACACATTCAACAAATTTTTCTCATTTTATGTTGTCTGTTAGCATTTACCTATCATTGCTACTAGCTGCTGTTTCTGTGTGAAATGTGTGATATGTTAGCTGACAGATGCTAACCCTTTGAGCCCGACAGATGCTTTGCATTCCAAATCGCATCCCTTCCTCTTTACTGAATTGCTTTTGAAGTATTTATTGCAGTGAGGAGTGGCACATCAAATGAAATCACTTGACCTTCCTAGCAATTCTAGTTCCACAGGCTGTACAAGAAAGTGTTGACAAGAAGGGGGAAACATTTTTGTTGAATCAGCATCCATCTGTCATGACCCTGTATTCTGGTCTGCATCCATTTCAACACCCATTACTCTGGTCGAAATTCCTCATGAACTCCTCATTGCACAGTTGTGGTAATATTGCATGGACATATCTATGCAGTGACATCATCTCATAAATTGTTGGTGATATTGTTACTAATCCTCATCGTTTCAGAACACCAAAACATTTATTTTTTTTCTGTTAACACTAGTTGCTTCACAGAGTAATTTAGTTTTGAAGTGATACATTTCTGCATATTCCCTAACATAAGGCTGGCATTATATTGCACTTTATATGACGAATAAGAACCTAATAATGGATTTGGATTCTAAAGTTGTGTCCGTAAAATGAGCACAGGCTTCTGGTGGATCCAGGGCAAATTGGCCCTTGGAGGCCTCTTGTTTGGATGTGGGGCATACATTTGTCCAGTTTGTCACCTCTACAAGTAGGATACTGTATGTGAACATTCCAATAATGATGTTTTTGTTGGGCTCTAAGTACCTATTTCTAAGTTATGCAGTATGTCTCCATCATGATTCTGATATTGCCAGATTCCATGTAATCTCTGCTATACAGTTCTAAAGCGATCTGTGCAATGTATATTTCCCTAATATCAAAATGAATATAAATCTACATGTATAATCTTATCAAAGTCTGAAGATCTGACAAGCCATGTGAGGGAAAAAAGAAGAAAAAAAGACAAGTAAGGCAAGTACTCAACATTAAAGATAGTGAAAGGACCCTAAAAATAGCCTGGGGCTTATGGAGTAAGAGGTAATGTGTTGTTAAAAATAGAATACGCAATGTAAATGTTAGTAGTATACACATCCCACTATCAGCACTAAAATTGTGGGTTCATGCAAGTTGCTTTTGTCTAAATTGTGAAAAATGATCATAAATACAATATGACATTGCAGAAGCTTGTTTCCTGCAGCCCGACAGTGGGAGCAAAACAGGAAATTTGTGTGTACGTTGCATTCAGTCAGACATGGCCTTAGTGACCATGTCGCAAAAATGTTCAGCCTGTATGTTGGCAGGGTGCTTGTTCTGTCATGAGACTGACATGTTGGATTTCTGTCACATTAATGGAAATGGGTGCACTTGTGGAAAGAGCCAGTGATTGTGTTACTCTCAGATGTGCACAAAAAACTGGTTGACATCCACTTAAATCTGTGCCACCTTGTGTAAACAGCAGCTTGTGTGCTCTGACAGTCTGTTGCTTTTGCTGCACAGCTGTGCAGCGTGAGTATGGGGAGCTGAGGGCAACTGTAAAAGCATGCATTAAAGCCTTCCACATGCTTGAAACTAATATGCTGTCAGACCACTTCTAAAGGCATTCATAGCTGTTCCAAATCACCACACAGTCAGGATGGGAAAAGCCGGCCATAATAACCTCCTCCTGGCTTTGTCCCACTGCCTCCATCTCCCAGAACTCTGTGCTGAATGTCTTTAGAGCCTCAGGGTAGGAAAAGGCACAAATGGGTGCACGTTTGGATGGTCTCTTCTAAAGGAATTAATGGTGGAATTCACACAGCTCAAATTGGTCAGCTTAAGAATTCTGTAAAGCTGAACTGAGCCAATGAAATTTTTAATGTTCCAGTTGAGAGCATATTCATTTTGCATCAAAGGTTTCCAGCCTGATTTAGAGCCAGATGAGGGAGACACCTCAAATGTACTGGAGGCAGTATGTCAAGCATCAATTTGATTGGCTTAATCACTTTTTTATGGACTATTTTCAGGGCTTGAGATGGGAATCTTGCCCAGATAATGACAGTAAAATGTGGTGTGAGTGCACTATTCCCCGTTTTCAATAATTCTGTACACTTTGTCAGTCCATGCCTGCAATCACTCTTGCTTCCTGAGGCCCTGACATTCTTATGAAACTTTCAAGATCCACTAGATGAGATGACTCATGTTTTCCCCATTAGCCTGGCCATGAATTAAAGTGATCAAGTTTCAGTCAGTCCTCATCAATTCTACAATGTTGTGAGATCATGTTTGCAGCATCCTGCCTCAACTTGCCCCTGTTTCTAGCTGGTTCCTGTTCATGCCACCTATACTTGTTTAGATCCACTACCTGTTTGTGACTTTCCCAACAGTGCATCTCTGCTGGGCTTGTTTGGGTGCACTGGTGTAAGGTTGGTCACCTTTATGAAAGTCACACCACTGCATTAATCTGTCTACTTGTCAGACATAGTGTCTGCATTTGGGTCTTAAATTATGTGCCCTGAACTGTGACGGAATGAGAGCAGCTGTCATTTTTGGATTAAAGACTCAATATACACCACCAGTCAAAAGTTTGCACACTCATTTAATGTTTTTTCTTTATTTCCATGACTGTTTACATTGTAGATTCCCACTAAAGTCATCAAAACTATGAATGTACATGTGTGGAATTATGCAGTAATTTAAAAAAATGTGAACTTAGTAAAACATGTTTTATATTTTAGCTTATTCAAAATAGTAAACCCTTTGCTTTGATTACTGCTTTGCACACTCTTGGCATTCACTTGAAGAGCTTAATGAGGTAGTCACCTGAAATGGTTTTCCAACAGTCTTGAAGGAGTTCAGATGCTGAGCACTTGTTGGCCCTTTTTCCTTCACTCTGTGGTCCATCTCATCCCAGACCATCTGGATTGGGTTTAGATCAGGTGACTGTGGAGGCCAGGTCATCTGACACAGCACTCCATCACTCTCCTTCTTGGTCAAATCGCCCTTCCACAGCCTGGAGGCGTGTTTGGGGTCATTGTCGTGCTGAAAAATGTTGTCATGTGTCCAAACTTTTGACTGGTAGTGTATTTGATTGAAATTTAGTTTAGGCAACCTACACAAGTCACATAATGTGGACTTTGTTAAAGGCCTGATCAAATCCTTAACACTCGGGGTCCCTTTGCTTATCATCCATTTAAGATCGGTCATGTGACCAATTATGTAAGTCATGACACAAGTTGTGCTAAAATACACACAACCATTGTTCCTATAATCAGTGAGCCTTCTCTAACCTCTTCCTTCTAATTGCATATTGCAATACTACACATTTTCCAGTCTAATTGCTCCTTCAGCAGATGTTGATGCTGATGATGTTGTTGCAAAGAGGAAGGTGGGCGGCTGCACATTTGAATCACAATGATGTTGAGTATCAAGCAATCTCTGGCTGTAAATGTCAGCGGCTTGTGTTTATGTGGTCTCGTTGTTTACAGAAACATCTGCTCCTCCGTCTCATTCTGTTGGTTTGTTGCCACTGAAATAATTTCATTCTTTTGCTGACTTTCAAGGGCAAGATGTCCATTTGCATGCTTCAGTTTCTTAGTGAGAGATTTTCAGGCTCATCAGTAGTTCTCATTTATGGTGTTGAATATCTGTGCCTCGTGCTTTTATTCCTCCTTTTGTTCTTAACACTGTTTTTAAATTCGGTTATTGAAAAGACAACCTTTCCAAAAAGGGCATGCCCATGACTTTCTTTTACTTTTTTTGAGGAGCGAGCTTCTGTTCATCAATTCTTTCAGCATTTCTGTATCCCCTGGGAGTGCTCACTTTACATGACCTTTCAAATTATTCTAACAACCTTGCCCTTTTCACCTTTAAATAAAAGAGATTGAAAGTTTAATCCCTGCCCTTACTTAATGACCACACACGGTTCATGAGACACAGCATATGTGCAGAAAGACAGTCTTTCACTATACCTTAACATTCTGCAGAGGTAGGTTTCTGCTTGTCAGAAACCTGTGCTTAATAAGGTGAGAAATTTCTATTCACTGCACCTTTCTCCCCAGAGTCACAGGAGAACTTCTCAAGACTATTAAGTCTGTGATCTGAGCTGCTCAGTACATCTTTTCCACTACTGTTAACTGACAGGAACAGGCTGCATTATTTTGCCGAGTTAAGAGACCACACAATTATTTCCACTGTCTCTGCTTAGCTAATCTGTGCAACAGACATTTGAACTCTGCATCCAAACACAGACTCTGCTGGGTTTATGTGCTTGACAGATACTCTTCCTAAAACATTGTTGAAATAAGTCATTATTAGTAATATGTTCAAGAAATGCAGGCATATAGGTTCTGTGAAGCATCTTGAGACAATCTGAACTGTAACTGGTGCTACATAAATAAAATTGAATTGAACTGAAAAATTCAGTCCAGCTCCTGTATCTTTCATAGCCCCTGATGAGTCCTGCAGTCATTCAGTTTGAAACCCTGATTGTTTGAGTCGAAAGCAACTGGTTTTGCCTCTTGAACCTGTTTTGCATCTCATCCAAGAGAGTATTAACTTACTGATGGGAAGAGCTTCCACAACAACCAAAGATGTTCATTTGCCTTGAAGTACTTTGAATGTCTGGGTCTTTAAATTTGCCTAAGCTCATATTAACACAAACTGTTTGGTAATGAGTTTTCATCAGTGAGTCAGCAGTGGTTTCCACTACCTAGTTTTTATTCTGTAGATACAGAACTCTTTCCTATGGCATTCACCAGGGCTATTCTAAGCCCTTTATATTTTGAGATGCATAACTTATGAGGTACAATATTAAAGTACATCAACCAGTGAAATCAAGTTGGGGCTTTTTTTTGGCCTTTTTGCTTTGATTATAGTGTACAGTGGAGAGAGACAGAGACAGGAAATGTGGGGAGAAAAGTGGGTTAAAGACATGCAGTAAATGGCCATGGGTCAGACTTGAACCCATGACCACTGCCTCAGGACTACAGCCCTTGTTAATGTTTAAAATTTGGAGATGTTGCTGTGCTGGAAGACATGAATGAAATAAGCAGTCATCCCCATGAATAAGCATGTCTACCCTGAAACTGCAGTGTGCCGATGACTGTTGTAAAAACACAGATTCAGTCTTCCAGGGTTTCATACATGACAAACCGAAGGAGCCAATCTTGTAATTTGCAAAGTGGAGCTTTTTGTATCATTATTATTATTCAAAATCAGTTGTCAGTTATAACATGTGTGACTGAATTACTCCAGTATTATAATCAAATATGGCACTAAATCAGTTATTTAGCCATGCTGCTTGCAATGAAGCTTGAGGAATGAAAATGTAAATGGGTTGGCTCACCACCGATTGTCAGATGAATTTCCATTAAATTTTCCTAGAGTGCTTAGATACAGAACACTGAGATGCAGATGAGCACGACTAGGCAAAAGCCTGATCCCATGTGTTATAGCAACCCTTAACAAAAGGCCAAGGTGATCTGGCCAGAGTGAAAACTACACTTATACGTTGAACAGTATTTTTGTAGAATGTGTGTGTTTTTTGTTTTATTTTGTACTGTCCTGTCAATGTAAATCCAGCAGAATGGTGCTGTGGAAAAGAATTTCCCCTTGGGGACAATAAAGTCTAAGTCTAGACTCTAGAGCAGGGCTATTCAATTAAAAATTGACTCGGGCCGGATTTTCAGACTAAGAACATGAGCTGGGCCAGACGTTTTAAGCAGACAGTGAGCAAAGTTAACCATTTAAAATAAACACAAACAGATCAGATAACAAACACACTGGATGTTTATAAACGTATTGCCACATCCAAAAGGACATAAACACAATAGAAGAGCAGTACTTAAACTAAACCTGTGCTGAAATACTGCTTCTTTAAATTTTACATTTCAAACACACAACTTCAACACATTTTGATAGGTAAATATAAGCACAGGTTAAGGTGCATATGAACATAAAAACTAAGTGCAGATTAGAAACACCCTCTTTTGTTTTGGTCACATCTCAAAGTGCATTAAAAAGTAACTTGCTTAACAGTAACTTTTCAGAACTTGAGACATTTTTCTTCTTTTGAAATAACAAAAAACAGAGTTTGTCCCTGTCCATATTTGGTCTCATCTGAGACAGTCACATCTTCAGTGCATATAATCAAAAAAATAAACAGTAGGCACAGTGATAGTTACTATCCCTTTGAAACGAAATAAAGCTGACATCAAAGTGCATAATAAAGTGCAACTAAGTGAAATAACTGTCAAAACAAAATGTCTTTCTTAAATATTAAACTTATAATAAGTGACCAGAAAATAGTCACATAAATACATCAAACTACCTTTAGTGTCTGCTACAGCACGCTGCTTTGTTGCACTTACCATGTCTCGAAGACATCTGTGGCGAGAATGTTTGACGTGTCAGACCTGTTTGATAGCAGATGTCACACTCGTCTTAACTTTATCGTCCGTTAAAACTTCATCCACGACAGCCAACATGCAGTCCTTCACAGTTTCTGAGTCTGTGAACAGCCTCTTTTTCGTGGCCCTTTCCTGAGCTGTGCAGGTCCGCTTCATTGTAGTACAGCTCCGGTTGTAAGATGCAGTCAAACTCTGAATTATAGCCGCTCTCTCATGATATCCCTCGGGAAAGTTTGTCCGAAACGCGGCATGTTTTTTCAATGTAGTGTCTTTGGACATTATAATCTTTCAGTGCTGCAAAGCACTCGTTGCAGAGTAAACACATTGGTTTGGCGTTCGGACTTGGTGGTAAATAAATAAATACTTGTCAGTCCAAGCAGGATTAAACCGACGGTTTTCCTCGCCGATTTGTCGTTTCAGGATAGAAAAAGACATGTTGCTATTTTCACCTGTATAGAACTGCTAATGTTAACTTTTCAAACGCGTCTCCTCACCACAATGCATTGTGGGTTAGTTGCTAGGTTACGGCAAGTGTTGCATTCAATGTTAGCAATAATGCTGGAATTTTTGTAAGAACTTGTCGTCTCGAGGGTTGCTTTCGGGCTGCATATGGCCCGCGGGCCGCTAGTTGAATAGGGCTGCTTTAGATGGTTGGAAAGGGGTCACTGGGGGGCGGGCCAGTTGTGAGGGGCCCGCGGGCCACATCCGGCCCGCGGGCCGCCAATTGAATAAGCCCGTTCTAGAGGATGAAAGCTACGGAATTTAATTCCCTGAATTTTCACATGGCCAAAAGGACAAATATATGAATTTGACTAATATCTGCATCAGTTGCATGTTGTGATTATTTTTAAGTTGTAATGCATGTTAGCATGCTAGCAAACTAAACTAGGACATCAAGCATGCTACACATTATAGCTGATAACCATCAGAGTTAAGCCTAGCCAGTAGCATGGCTGTGTGCGCATGTAGACTGTTCAGACTGCAGGGATACTTTGCCTTCAATATAATTAATGAAAGTGGCTATATCAGGCATGTGAGCAGTTTGCTAGGTGGCACCATGCAGATCTGTTTTGAAAACATAAAAATAAACCGCTCTGTTTATTAAGTGAGGCGTGAGCAGACATTTTACATAGAAATGGGTCCTTGTCACTACATGTCACATGTGCACTGCAGGTGTAGGCAGTAAAAAGACACATTCTGTAGCACATCCACTCTGTGAATGGTCAACATATGTCACCCATTTAGTAATTCACCCCATCTAACTATAATTTAACTACAATCATATCATCTGTCCAATCTAACTGCAAAAACACTGTCTAGAATTTTCATTATTAGTTCCATTCTGACTGCAATTTTGACAAAATTTGGTGGGAATGAAAGTTTCAGACAAGAAATGACTTTAGAAAAAGCTGCAGGCAAAGATATAAAATGAAATTCTCAAAGCTATTCCTGAACAGGAGCATGCAGTCCTCACATTTTCAAAGGAGGGGGGGACCTCAGTGAGATGGAAGCACATCATCTATTTGAATCTAATCCTGCTGCTTCACCCCAGCAGTTCTTTTTCTGCACTTTCCCAATTTACCCACTGACCTTACTTTGCCTCACTCATCTTCCCACGTGCATCCGCTGCTTTTTGCCTTTCAATCTTATCTACCATCATTTTCTCTCTCCCGCTACAAATGATCTATGCTTAGTGGCCTCTGCACTCCCATCAACTCTAAATTCTCTGCAATACATAAGCTGCATATCAATTAAATTTATATATTCCAGTATAAGGAGCTTCATTTTTAAGAAGCTTAAAGAAGCTTTTACGCTAAATTTGATTTTTGGAATGTAAATTTAAAATTGTAGAGGTAGATTCCCTGAGGATGGTAAATGCTACCTCTCCAAACAAGTGAGCCAGTGCTTTCCATCACTCTGCTGGCATATAAAATGTGCTAATATTTGGCAAATCTTGTGATTAACTTCTCAGCAACTGGTTTTGGCATGCTGTATGGAGTTGCCCCTCAACACTTTTCACAGCAAATAGTTTACTTTTCCCCTCTGCATACTCAGTTTATACTTGCCCTGTCTTAGTTTCTTTGCTGGAAATGGCTTCTTATTGAAAACAGTCAATACACTTTCTGTTCTGCAAATGCTTTGTGTGAAAATGAAAATTACAAGATAGTGGCCTAAAACCTAACAAATGGATGTTAAATGGAGCGTTTAACATCTCAATCAGTACTCAGGATGTGTCAAGCAAATGAATGAGAACAAAAATGACTGAAAATGAAGATCCACCATGATGAGTTTGTCTGCCTGGGACATTGCTGTGTTTTCTGTACATCACTGTTGGGTTTGATCTGAACACATCTGACTTTCCACATTAAAGCCCAAACAAAGGGATAAGGAAAATTTAAGCTTTCAGACCGCAGGGAGTATCTACACCTGGCTAAGAGGTATGGTGCCGTAGCGAACTGAGGAGCAGAACATTAGAGCATCCAGAGACCCTTTCTCAGGGCTTTAAATTTGGCAAGAAACCATTTCAGAAGACAGCTAACCCAAAACTCACATCCAAATGGAACATCTGCAGATCAGATGTTTGCTAATAAAGGATCATTCATGGCCCTCTTGGAGACAACAGGACGTCCCCTACCTCCACCAGAATCTGATCAGGGTCATAAAGTATCAATTGTGTGAATAATCACACCTCTGCAGAAGCAGATTAGCATTCTTCATGGTGACCTCCTGATCTCCCTACCTACCACACAGAACTTACAGGAATAAATTCAACAGTTCAAATCAGAACATTAAGGAAATGCAGCATCACTGGACTGATGATGTGGAGTTGTGTAGCAATCGGTGTTGGTTTGTCCGTCTGTCTGTTAGCAACATTATTCAGACGGACAGATTGGGATGACATTTTAAGGGAAGGTCAGAAATGACACAAGGAGCAACTGATTAGATTTTGGCAGTGACGTGGCTCATAGTCTGGAACCACAGATTTGTTATATATGTCTGTGTCACTGTAATGTAACAGGGACTCTTTCACTAAAAATTAAAATGATGACTTAAAAAAACAAGAACTTAAAACAACCTTTGAAACCAAGTTTTGAGCCATTCTTCAAGCCAGAGACTTAAAACTGGGTTCTTTTATGATGATTTAAGCAGTGGTTCCCAACCTGTTTGACTTCAAGCCCTCCACCCCCCTATAAGCTGCACCCCAGCCCCAGCGGCCCCCAGGTTGGGAACCACTGACTTAAAGAAACATAAGACTTAACTTTAAACTAGGGCTTGTTACTTGAATATTTTTCCACATCTTTTTCATACAGTTGTTAAGGATTCTTTCCTACAGTTTAAGCTAGACTTTGTTTTCCTGTGTTTTATTTACATTTGGACTTCTTAAGTTAACTTTAATAATGTAACAGGGCAAATATTTTCTTGATACCTATGAGGTTTGACTCTGTGTTTTTACTTTGCCACATTTTTGCAACACAAACCTGCCAAAGGGCCTCCTTGTCTGTGTTCCTGAACCAACTCATCCAGCAGATCATCATAGCTTCACATCCTGCAGCAGTCTCTCTCTCTCCTTTCCTACAAAGGCTACGCCACTGTCATTTTCCTTCTGCTGAATTGAATGAATTTACAAATTACAATGGGTTTTCTAATTTCAGAGTCATTCTAAAATCATCACCTTTCTATCAACTGCTTCCAGTGATGATCACAGTTAATTAGTTTGTTAATCTGCATTTATTTATTCATTTATACGCTGTCTGTTGTTACATTGTTGTTGATGCATTTTTGTGCATAGTTATTGTCGATTCTGCCATGTATTTCTTTGTTTGGTGAACTGGAGGTCAATGAAGTCAGATTTACAACTTTTTATCATGAGACTGATCAATGCAAATAGATTTGATAAATTTATGGTCATTCAACCTGAAATATTCTTGATGAAGGTCTGTCAGATGGCCTAAATTAAATATGTGAGTGTGTGTCCCATTATAAAAGAGTGCTATTTTAATCATGAAGCGTAGTTGCTACAAGCATGTGGTGCAGCTGCATTAGGCATAGAATTACATAGAATTATATTTCCATGTACGAGGCTATTTCTGCTAAATATGAATAATTGGTTCCCGCGATATCAAACCACCATTCCTTGTAACAACGAAATGGTAAGTTTTAATACTGGAGTAATTCATACATGTTGAAACCTGGAACCTGTTCTGACGAGGAACACTCTGCACTACATGACTTTCACTGTTAACTAAAAGGTCTTGAATACATGCGTGCTTTGAATTAGGTCAACCATTGGACATGCTTTTGCTGTGTTTTGCATTTAATGTTTGTTGATGAACATATTTGAATATCTCGTGGTTGACAAGCATGACAAAGCACATCCTGATTTAAAAAAAACAAAAACTAAAAAAATTCAAATTTTTGACATTAGCGCATGCCATCACGTTTATATATTTATTCATTGCAATTATTTATTTATTTACACACTATCTTACTTGAAATGAGTAAATAAAAATAAATATTAATTTATTATCACTCTTACTTATTTTGTATGTTTTTACAATTTGCTTGTTTGTATCAATAACCTAAACTAACACTGTTTGATCCTTTTAATACCTTTACTATCATCACCTCTAAATAAAAAAACCCAACAATTAAAGCCATTTCAGCTGCTGTCATTACACTTGTAAATACATCTTAGTCACACCCCATCAGGTACATCCTCATTTGATAGGAAAATATGTGAAAGTAAGAAGCACAAACCTCCTTAAAATTCTGTGTCACTACGACGATTTCACATATTGTCTCACCAGAGGAAAAGCAGAAGGATTTGTCAGGTACGTTCTACATCATTCACTTGGTTTATATGATTAGAACATTTGAAATATAATTATTATGTTGTGTATTTTTAGCTGTCCAATGTTAATGTTAAGACCAGATAAATCTTAATCGTCAGTTCATTTAAATACTGGACTTAAATAGCATAATGATTGCTTTAAATATTACTATGTGGATGATGATAGTTATAATAAATAATAATAATGATGACTGCATTCATTCCAGTGAATCCAGCCAAGTATGGAAGAAACCACACTGGTCATCCTACTGCTGTCAGGTCTGCAATATTAACTAATAGATATACTAATATTATTTAGGTGATGGGGTCACAAGTATTTTTTCAATGTTAAGAAGATATTTTAGAGAATCGTGTGCACAACAATAAATGAATGTAAATGAGGTACAGGTCGGACCCAATGTTTTTAATAATATCCACAGTGGGAATTGGGAGCCCTACAAGATTAGTTAACAAATAAGAAATTAAATTGGTCATGATGGAACAACACATGAAACGAAAAGCACAATTCTGAATAATGTCGTTCAGTTTATCTGACTGTTTCCATTTGCGGCTCAAGACAACCATGATATACATGATCTTTACAATCATAAGTAATCTTTTATCCACAACTTTATAGCCAGTAGATTCTTGTTCTTGTTCAAATAATATTATTAAGCATTTGATAAATACAGGGGGCTGCACAGTGGCGTAGTGGTTAGCACTTTCGCCTTGCAGCAAGAAGATCCCTGGTTCGCATCCCGGCTTTCCCGGGATCTTTCTGCATGGAGTTTGCATGTTCTCCCTGTGCATGCGTGGGTTTTCTCCGGGTACTCCGGCTTCCTCCCACAGTCCAAAAATATGCTGAGGTTAATTGATTATTCTAAATTGCCTGTAGGTGTGAATGTGTGAGTGATTGTTTGTCTTTGTATGTAGCCCTGTGACAGACTGGTGACCTGTCTAGGGTGTCCCCTGCCTTCACCCGAG
The DNA here is from genome assembly GCF_022539595.1 of Amphiprion ocellaris. Taxonomy (NCBI): domain Eukaryota; kingdom Metazoa; phylum Chordata; class Actinopteri; family Pomacentridae; genus Amphiprion; species Amphiprion ocellaris. Next base: position 18,490,425 of record NC_072780.1, on the reverse strand, counting down.
TCAGCTGGGATAGGCTCCAGCCCCCCCCGCGACCCTAGTGAGGATTAAGCGGTGTATAGATAATGGATGGATGGATGGATAAATACAGGCCCATTTGCATGGTTAAAAGCTTCTTGCCTGTTTGTCTCATCAGGATTTTCCACATGCTCCAGCCACATCAGCAAAGAATACCACTTTGTGAACCAAAAAATGACCTGGACTGAAGCTCAGAGTTACTGTAGAGAGAAATTCACTGACCTGGTCACCATCTACAACAGCGACGATAACCAAAGGCTTCTGTCAAATGTAAAAAACAGAAATGACATTAATGCTGATGGGGCATGGATAGGGCTTCATGACAACATTAAGAAGTGGAAATGGTCCATGGACCAAGAGAATTTGTATGTTGACTGGAAAGCGATATTCATGCCCTGGTTGAAGCCCGAGCCAAACAATTCTAAAGCAAAGGAATACTGTGGAATGGTTTATGAAGGAAGCAGTGTAGCAGATGAAAACTGTGAAGCTCGCAATCTGTTCCTGTGCTATGATGGTATGAATAAATTACTAGTTACTCCTACATTTCTTAGACAGTCTATTCTTCACTAGGTGTTTGTTTTGACCATCACTCCTCTCTTACATCTTTCTAAGCCAACAGTCCAACAGCGTATGTTATAGTGGAGACACAACTCACCTGGTCAGAAGCTCAGTCATACTGCAGACAACACCACAATGACCTGGCCAGTATAAGAAGTGAAGAAGAGAAAAGCACCATCCAGAGCACTCTGACTGCAACGAGGCTTCAGAAAGTATGGATCGGCCTCTACAGAGATCCCTGGGCCTTCTGGTCTGACAACAGCACCTCTACATTCACTAACTGGGGAACTGGTCAGCCTAATAACTATGGGTCAAAACAATTCCATGGAAGATTTTCTCTCGTCTCAGGGAAATGGGACGATTCAGAAAACAGCCAAAGACACCCGTTCTTCTGTTACAAAGGTGAAGTTGAAAATGCAAGTGCTGTATCATGCCATTGTCATGTAAAATGCTAATGTTTCTATTTTCCATGTGTTTCATGTCATAGCGGCGACAAAGAAAATAATAGTGAAAATTAGGATTCAATCGATGGCTAACATGAAGAGCTCAGAGATCCAGCAGCAGGTTTTACTGCAGGTAAGTAATACAGGGACAATGCAAACTCTTGACATCAAGATAATAGCATATTTAATGTTTTTCCTGTTTTTAAATATTTTGTCTAGTTGCATGACCGCATGGTGTCCAAAGGACTGACCGACTTCAAACTTAGATGGAGAAAAGTGGAGAGTTCCTGTGAGAACCACCAGCAGAAACTGAATGGGGACAACAATGACCAAGACAACCTCTGTCCAGATTTATACACCTGATATATAACACAAATAACATTCTGTACTGAGCTGTCCTATCATTCAAATCTTCTGCAACTCATTCCTCTGATCATTCTTGTTGAGATATTATATGATTTTAACATTTATAGATATGCAACCAAGTTTAGAGAGATAGAAATCACAATTTGGTGGAGCTGTTAACAACTTATGTTCATCTGAAATGTGACCTACATCACACACTGAGTTTTTGTCTTACAGCAGAAGCCAAAAAAGTTGGAAACCATCGATTCAAAATTTTACAGTTTGTTTTATTTTAAAAGCCTGTTACAGAATCAGTCTTGTAAAATTTCATCTTTAAATTTCTTAAAGCTGTCAAATAGATGTAACTAGAAAATAAAATATGTCTCTGAAATGTAGTGAAAGTGTGCTGTGAAGTAAAATTGAATATAAGTACTTAAGTAAAGTACAAGAAAGTTAAGATAGGACTTAAGTTCAATACTCCAGTAAATGTGTTTAGTATCAGACCATTCCTATGCTTTCCTCAGACAACCTCAGTCCTCCAGTCTGTTGTCGATCATGTGTGAATACTGTGGTAGGATCAGGACAAGGGGTTAAAAACTGGATCTTTTGTATGCATTTGTTCCATTGGTGGCTGTATTCATGTAGCGTATTTCATTGCATTTTCTAGCGCATCTGTTTAATGCTTTTCTGTTTTATTGCATAGTACATTGAGTTTACCTCTGTATGAAATATGTTATAAAAATTGTCTGACTTGAATGACTTGGTCGGGAGTGTCTTTATTAATGCAAAACAAAAACCACTAAACACTAAAGTTAACAAGATTAAAACAATCACACAACAGCTCTCTAATATACCATGTTTATTTCCCAATGTTGCCTTCATCAGGGTTGTGCTTTAACTGACACATCTCATCTTCATCAGCACTATACAGCAAGGAGATTGTCACAGAATGTCATAGATACAACTGAAATGTGTTTGTCTGCACTACAGGGAAGTTGTAGCCATATTTGTAGCAATTACAGTGTGAAACAGGTGTAGGTAACAGGGCCTGTCAGGTTGAACAGAATACCAAAACGTCAATACCCACTCTACATCCTTCAAAAGGTGTCGCAAGTCATTCCTGGAGGTTCTGGAGATCTAAATGGTCTCCTGATGCAGGACATGATTCTGCAGATTACATTTAGTTTGCTGAGTGTTAGAATGTTAAACATTGAATGGGATTTTTGTGAAAGTCTGCCTTTTCAGCTAAACAGATTTGGCTGTGGCTCATTGGTGGAACACAATTGTGTTGTACACTTTTGAAATATTTTCTTTATGCATAGTTAAAGGTGTGGGCGCTTTGACTTGCAGGCAGGTGGTCTGTCTGTGTGGCCCTTCCCAGCTCCACCCATGCTCCACCTCTTTGCTCATTTTTGTGTTAGCCGGGAGTTTGCCAGGTTCTGGATCTGCCAAGACGATGATGGTCAGAACCATCACGCAGAGCTTCAAGACTCCTGTAACAAACTGAAGAGCAGAACATTCCAGAGCAACACACAGAGAATCCAGAGACCCTTTCCCACATCTGTAATTTTGGTAAGAAACTATTTCAGAAGACGGCTAATTCAAAACTCACATCCAAATGGAACATCTGTAGACAGGTGTTTACTTCAGAATGACCACTCACAGGCCTCTTGCAGACAGCAAGACGTCCCCTACCTCCACCAGCATCCAATAAGTCATGAAGTGCCAATTGTGAGAATAATCGCACCTCTGGACAAGTGGGGGTTGCATTCTTCACTGTGACCTCCTGACCTTTCTCTCTCCCCAACACCCACAACTTTCTTTATAAGAATAAACTGAACAGTTTTAATCCTCAACATAAAGAAATTCAGCATCACTGGATCCATGATCCCATTACAGTGCCTTGAAATGGAACGTGAAGTGTGATTACAACATGTGAGGTCAAGCCTGCGAAAGGTTTGGCTTTCAATTAGTAACATTGGATTTAAGTTGTGAGAACACTGCTGCTAGGGAGCGACTACATGGATGCTACTTGTTTCTTGAGGCTACCGAAATGCAGAGGCATATTTAAAAAAAGAGAGAATACTGTTGGAAATAATATTTTCCTGAGAAATTATATGAAAATGCATGAAATTATAATATATTTACTATCCACCAAAAGGACATCCATAGCCTCTGTCATTTCTGAAACCATCAAAAAAAAAAAGGCTCTCGGGTTGTGAATGCCAAGAAAAAGGAAGAATTCAGGACTTGTTATGAACTTGCAAAACATGACCCCATTTGAAGACACCATTAGTCCATCACATAACTACATCTCAGGAAATTGTCTTCTGGTTAAAACTTTAGAATTAACACATATACAGCATGCAGGATTGCTAACTTTCAATAACCAGCTGAACTGGAATGCGAAAAGTTGTTTTCTTGAGTTTATAGACAATTGTGAGCACTCAAAAGCAGAGAAAACTGTGCTGTACTGTTTTATAACTGAAGTTGGGATGATGGGTTTTCCTCACTTCTTATTGTTCTCCCCACTGCATGAAATGTAGCATTTAAGGTAAATGCTAATATCAGTATATGTTTACAAAGACAATGTTGGTATGCTAATGTTAAGAAGAAAATACTGCATCCAGTATCTTAGGTTAGCATGTTAGCATCCTTCTTTTCAAAATCCTAATCTATTTGCCAATTAGTGCTACACACAAAGTACAGCTGGGAATGATGAGAATGCTATTAGTTTAGCAAGCCGAACCAGTATTAGGCATATACGATGTTGACCTGATGATAGCAATGTTATTACATTTCATCCTGTGGTGAACTTGAATGCAATACAAAATTTCAAGGTAATTCATTTAAAAGACATTTTTTCTTTTAGGCAAGGGGTCGAACCGCAGATGCTGTAAAAGATGCTGCCCACTGCAGTGCCGACACAACGTGGCGAGACCAAGTAACACGGAGACAAAAGCTATGTGAATGGTTTCTTCCATACTTGAGACTTTTAGGCAGTGGCTCATAGCTTTGTGTACCGCATTGTGACCGCACATACTCAGCCATTTTTTGACTGTGCTTCTGCGAACCCATAAGTGGTTAGCAACCAGCATTCTGTTTTAAAAACTGGGCAGTTGTTGGGATTACAACACTACGACGGCTCTCATCAGTAATGAAAGTGTTGCTTGTACTGTTGTTTTCTCTGGCCTTGTGAACAGTTCAACGGTGTCACACAGCCGGTAAAAGGATGTTTTACTTATATGGTAATTTTCTCTTCAATTGGGGGTTACTGAACTCCATCATGCTGACTTTATCTCAGCAGTCACAGCTGCATATCTTCATCCACCACTCCTTTGTCCTGCATGGTAAGTCATAGCCTGGAGCTGGTCAGTGACAAGTGAAGGCAACACAAGTGGAGAACATGTTAAAGATTTCATTTTACTCCTGTCTGTCACTGGGGACAGCAAAGTGAATGTTGCCCTTTAATAGCGCTAAAGTGTAAACTACATATTCACAGTCAAATTAATTCAAGGTCAGCAATCACAGGAATGTCATATTGTATTGCTTGTTTGTGTTGGAAGCACCACACAGCAATGATTAACCAGGATACTGCTATGTATCATGCACACAGGAGATGTATAACCAGAAAACAAATCCTGATTATGATCAAAACCAATGGGATTCTAGCGCACAAATAAACAGTCAATGGCTATCTTTGAAAATGAATTTTACAAAACCCATTTATCTGCTTTCTAGTCCTGCTTTCCTATGTGTGGGGTCACTGGGGCTGGAGCCTATCTCAGTAAACATACGCCGCAAGGCAGGGGTACATCCTGGACATGTTAACAATCCATCACAGGGTTGGAGTTCCCAGAGAGAACCCATGCAGACATAGAACATGCAAACTCCACACAGTCCCCGACCCCGAGATTCAAACCATCACACAACGTGCTGCCCCCAGACTGACAAAACCACTTAATGTAAATGTATATCAAATTTCATTAACTCTGAGATGCATAAGTGGGTTAAAAATGACCCAATGAGGTGGTTTTCTCGCAACATCTTTGTAATGAAAAGCTTTTATCATTTCATATTCCGGCTATTCCTCCAAAAAACTGTTTTTCATATCATTCCAATTAATTATGTGAGTTACCTTTTACACCTATAAGAAATTGTAATATTTGTGTTACTACCCCAAGCTCTTTATCACTGATAATATTATACAAGAGGTGATGCAGTGCACAAACTTGGAGGGATGGAGAGCAGCAACAGCTGTAGGAAAAGAGTGGAAAAATGTCAACAAAATGGAGATTGACATTCTTCTATTGCTGTTCTGTGTAATATTCTTCTTTTTCAATTATCAGAATGTTCATAATCTGTTATAAAGGGAAAAATAAACACATTTCAAACATGAAGTCATTCTTGTGTGGACAAACATATAATACAAACAATAATACAGATTATTATTCCTAACCAAAATGACAAGAATGGCCTTAAAACACATTGATTCTTGTACGGGTCATTTTTGACCCACTTATGGAAAAGTGTATGGTCCAATCACTAATGCATCTAAGGGTTAATATAGTACAAAAATGCTCACTAAAATTTTACTACATGTAAGACATGGATCTTCTGTTCTTGTATCTTGTAAATTAATGGATGCTTTTTCAATGATTTAGTAATTCTTCTGCAATGATTTGAAGATATTAGACTGGAGATTTAGAGCCATCAGCTGTTTAACTCAACAAACTATCACCAGTATTCACAGCAGTAGTGGGTGAAAAAGGGTATTAATTTGCATTGGCTTGAAATTTGATTGAAACTTGTGTTACATTTGAACAGAACCTCAGCTGGGGATAATGCAGTACATAACAAGGCATCAGTGAGGGTAAGCTACCAACAGAAAGGCCTCCCTGTATATTACAATGCAGCTCCACATCACAAACCACATCATCGATAATGAATGAACACGTCTCTTAAACAAAAACTAAACCTTTGCAGGAGGTAGGTCTGATTGCATTATTAGTTTTATGTTGTTGTACCTGACTAATGCAATCTAAGTCTATGTGAGATGTGAAAGAGGTCCCTCACACAAAAAATGATTAGCTGACTCTACAGTGTACAGCAGTGGGTAATTATATAAGAAAAGACTGTTCAAACCTGCATTGGACATGCTGGATTGGCATACAGATCCAGGGCAGCACAACTTGTTCCACCTCATGTCGGAGTCGAAGCTATCATGTCAAACTTCAAGGATCAGCTTGTTTAGAGTGCAGTAATAAGTTGAACTCCTGCTTTTATGATTTTTTTTCCCCAATTTTTCCTTCACATAGATGGTGTGACAGGTGGAAAATGTGGGGAAGAGCAGGAGAATCACGTGTAGCAAAGGTGCAGCTGAACAGGGATCGAACCAGGACTCTGCTGTTGCTGAGTTTTTTATTATTCCGCCACGGAGTTATGTGACAATCCCCGTTGGTTTGTCTGTCTGTCTGTCAGCAACGTTGCTCAAAAACGGATTTTGATGAAATTTTCAGGGAAGGTCAGAAATGACACAAGGACCGGTTGATTGAATTTTGGCAGTGATGCGGCTTATGATCCACAAATTTGTTAAAGATTTCTGCATCACTGCGATATAGCAGCACAGCATCACTGTAACTATGACAACAAGTGAGCACTTCGTCAGCTGATTGCTCGCGATCACATCATTACGACCCTACTACAAATCAACCTTTGTGGACTTATTGGGACTTATCTGTTGGAAATGATACAAGGAATGATTGATTAAATTGTGGGGATGTTCCCACCACCAGCTACATATTTAGGTCATGTGATTCGGTACCCGTACACAACGTACACATGCGTAACACACACCTGTGGTCAGTGCAAGGTCATTTTGTTTGTGGGTACATCTATATTAAATGGCCACATTGTAGGGTCCCGTGATTTCTGCCGCAAATTTTTTCAAGACTTCACCCATCGGAAATGATACGACTGACCAGCCTTGGTGGAGTACTGCATTCTCTGAGGACTTTTCTTGTTCCTTTATAGTATACTAAAGTCCCATCCAAACCTTTTCTTCTTCAAACAGAACTAAGATGTTGTTTAGAAAATGTTTAAGTGAAAACAGATGACTGAAAAGATCCTGCTTGAATTTTTTGTGTGTTTGTAGCAGCACTGACAGTCTGATTTACTACTCCGATCTACACAGTAATCCTTCTGCTCCCTGTTTCTCTGTGTTTCTCTCTCTCCCTTCTGTCTGTTGTTCATCTCTGTTTGTCCTCTCTGTGTTTGATTGTATGTCTGGTCACATGGAGAGATCACCTCACCCACCTGAGACTCATCCTCTTATCACCTGCTGCAATATTTAGACCTTGGCTCGTCACTCCACTCCTCGGCGTCTTGTTCTGCAGCCTTCTGTGGTAGTATCATCGGCCAATTGTCTTTGTAATATCTGTTTCCTCGTGTTTACTCCTCGTCTAAGCGGCATCTTCTCTGTGCCTCGGGTCCAAGTCTTCTTCAGACACCTACTCACCAGCTCCTTCCTTTTGCCAAGCTTCTTTCTGCAGCTCACCGTGTACGATGCTACCCTTGCCACCATCCTTTCCAAAAGCAGTCAGTCAACGGCTCAATAAGCCATAGGCCCCATTCAGAGTCACCAACCTTCAGCACTACCGGATTCCCTCATCAGCCAGTAGCTTGCAATTGTCTCAAACCCAGAATCCCCTTCTGGTTTCCTTCATCGTACAGATTGACCTCTTTTTTTGAAAACTGTGCACCATCTCCGTGTTCTGAATTTGGGTCCATTAAATGTAACCACAACATTTGACCCCTGTTTGTAATGTCATATCAGATTTTTATCTGAATTGTCCTATTTTACATACAGGCTTTGCTCATTATTAAAATATTATCAGAATTCAATTTACCACTGTAGCATGTTGTTGTCAGGTTTAACACAATGCAATACTATACACTGGAATTGCTAAAAGTGGCAGTTTATTACTCCGCCGAGGAACGTTGGAGTTATCCGACGATCGGTGTACGTTTGTCCATCTGTTTGTCTGTCTGTTAGCAACATTACTCAAAAACAGACAACAGATTTGGATGAAATTTTCAGGCAAGGTCAGAAATGACAAAAGGACCAAGTGACTAGATTTTGGCAGTGATGCGGCTTATAGTCTGGATCCATGAATTTGTTAAAGATTTCTGGATCATTGCGAGATAGGGGGACTGCATCACTGTAACTATGACAACAAGTGAACACTACCTGCTGACGATCACATGATGACGAATCGACCGTTGGATATGATACAAGGAACAATTGATTAAATTGTGGGGGTGTTTCCCATCAGTTCCCGCTGCCAGCTACATATTTAGGCTACGCAACTCGCTAGCCGTACATAACGTACACATGTATAACACACACCTGTGCTCAGCTCAAGGTCATTTTGTTTGTGAATACATCTATATTAAATGGCCACATTCTAGGGTCCTGCAATTTCTACCGCAAAATTTTTCAAGATTTCAGCCGTCGGAGATGATACGACTGAGCAGTCTCGGCAGAGTACTGCACTCTCTGAGTGCTTTTCTTGTTTCATCTTTGACATTGTGTTTTACCAAGTGTCTCATCTATTTGTTGGGACACTTGTATTGGCCTGCAATGACAAATACAAGGCTTTCGAGTAGTTGTGTTGCTCCCTCTGAGAAGATGTCTTCTTGTATGGGGGAGGTATATAATTATTTTTATATAGACAGACATAAAAGGGATTAAGTAGGTCACTTTACATTGTGAAGATCAGACTTGAAGGCTGTGTATTAATATTCATGTTAAAACAGAGCCATTCCTTTCTCTCTACTTAGCTTATGCATAACTAATAGTAGGATTGAACAGCAGGTTCCTATGCAACCTTCATCCGTGTTGTCTCTCTGAAAATGCTATTAATGCTGTGAACAGTTATGCATGGTGAAGGCTGCAGTGATTGTGGTTTCTATAGTGGCACAAAACTGAAAATAGCTAACCTAAAACATTGTCCACTTATAAGGTGGCATTTGAGTAAGCTTTTAAGCTTTTAATAAAGTATCTATCTATGTATGGAGGCACACACACGCAGCTCCTTCAGAGTTCTTCTATTTCAAACAAAAATGTAAAAGTACAACTTTACTTTAAGACAGTCTGTAACAACTCAGATTAATGACTGTTGCTAATAACTGAATGTAACCCAGGTTCTGACAGAATAACAGGAGGTGAAGCTTATTAAACACCTGCAGCATCAGAGAGCAGCAGGATCCATATGAACATCTCCAAAGAGATGTTTGCATTAACCAGCAGTAACTTCATTAGGCTGCTTATGATAATAAATGGTTCCCACCACAGAAACAGGTGTTGTGCAAGAAAATGGTAGTCTGCCAAAAACTGATGTCATCTGTGGGAGTGCATGATTTATATCAAGCACTTTAAACGTGTACAAGTTCTTTTATTTGGGTCAAACAGTCATAATGTATAAATACACAAAATGTTTTGTCTGTGGAACAAGCAATGGTATGTCATTGTAAAACATTAACTGAATAACATTCCCATATGCCTGAAGAGATAAGGCTTGCAGTCAGTAACTTCTTTTAAATCACTTCTGAAAACCCACTTTTATTGATTTGCTTTTATGTGAAGTTTACATTTAGCTTTAATTAAACTTCTAGTCCTTGGCGAAGTTATGTGATGATCAGCACTGGTCTGTTTGTCTGTGTGCAACATTACTGAAAAAACAACTAATGGATTTGGATTAAATTTTCAGGGAAGGTCGGAAATGACACAAAGACCAATTGATTAGATTTTGGCAGTGATGCGTCTGGATCCAAGCATTTGTTAAAGATTTCTGTATCATTGCAAGAGCCCTTGTTTTGATTTGCATGCTAATCTAGCTAATTATTCATTTAACTTATTATCATTTTTACTATTCATTTTAATTGACTGCTCTGCCTTGTCTCCTTATGTCTTGCTGGATTGTCTGTGTTGCATGTTTTAACTGTCAAAGCATCTTGTGAACACTGTTCTTAAGGGTCCTGTATAAATAAAGTTGTTATATGTAATCATATTCACAATCACAATTGTACATGACATTTACAGTTATAAGTAATATTATAGTAGTGTTTCTGATGGTTATATGTATAGGTGTGTAATTTGTTATAATCTTTAAAACACTGGAATTAAGTGATTTTGATGCACTGACATTTTATGCACAATATGGAGGCTACAGTCACCCTTTGGCAAGTGGGAAACTGTGTTATGAGTTAAATGAATCCTTGAAAGCTATTTCAGCTGACAAAAACAACAGGACTAGTTATAATCCAGGCCATGAAACAGGTAAAACAATGCAGAGACATAGGGTAATTTTAAATTGATCATTTATTGATGACTGTTTGACTCAGAAAAAACAGCAAATATAAAATAGGTGGTACAGCTTTAACAAACACTGCATGATCCCACTGATAGCAATCGCTTTTTAGCACAGTACCTGATTGATCAGGATCTAAAAGCAAAACACACCGAGTATTTTTCCTCCTATCAGACCGATGAGCTGTCACACACAGAGTCACATTTTATCAGCTGCAGTTGCACTAAATCATTTGTTACATAACGTCCACTGTCAGACTGAGTCCTGAGCTCCATCACATTTTAATTTACTGTTAGAAGAACATCAGTCTTTACTGTCACATCAAGTGTTTTATTCCAGAGACTTTCCAGTTTCACCCTCTCGCAGCAGGATATTTGCTGTCATGACATTATTACGCATATAGATGCTTTCCACAACTACATACAGAACATGACCTCTCTATTCTTGTTGTTACTAGGCTTCTTATCGCCATGTTTTGGTAGTTACATTCATGAACAATTTATGATAAACGAATAAAAATACGTCCAATTCACAGATGGGCTGATTATTGTTAATTATGTATATGGGATAAACATTTTCTTAAATAGGCTGCAGCATCTGCCGACCTATATAAAGGGTCAGCTCACCTAATTAATGCAAATCAAAATATAACCTCATCTGTTCAACCACACATTTACATCCTCCCTCCTCCCTCCACACTCTCAGAATGTTTGAACCAGCTGAAGTGTGGTACGTCTGCCACACACTCCAGAATACACTTAAATGAATATAATCTTATTTGTATATTTGTTGTTGAGGTGATTCAAAAGTAACAAACTAATTATGTTACAGAACTTAAAAGTAACTTTAACAGGTAATTATTTAAGGTATGTTTTATTTTGGTAACCACTCAACCCTCTTTATAAGTAACTGTGTATAGGAACTGAGTTATGGCTTGTTTTTCTCTTCAAACGACATCAGCACTAGTTTTGAGATGGCATAAAAGTGATCAACAACTCCTCTTTACTGAATCGTTGAGTTGTTGAGCTCGTCAATATGCGGAAGACAATAAATCAGGATTTGTGAGTCACTTTATGTACAAAACTAGAGGCTCAGTGGAGCTTCAAGTCCCACGGTCAGGTGCTGAGAGCGCATCTTCACCGTCATAGTGATGATGCAGGTGAAATGTAGTGTAGAAAGAGGTCTGGAGGGATTGATCGAACACCCTCCAGCAGGCGCCGCAGGCCTGGCCACACGCAAGCAAACAGTGCTCGGTGAAGTTGAGCAGGAAAATGAGATCGATGGAAGATGGGGGGTGATCTGATTGCAGCGACAGCCTGGACATGGAGCGTTCATGCAGAAAATCCACATACTGTGCATTGTACTGTTATCTGGGTTTTAACTTATGAGGATAAAGTGCAGTGTTCCATCAGATTTAACAGCTGCTGATCTCTCAAATATAAATAGTCTCATGCCTGAATTACATGTTTGTCTTTTTTATGACACCAGCCAACCCTCCCTCAGCCTGGTTCTCTTCTACCGTCTCTACATTTTACTGGAAATTTGTTAAAAACAGAAATCAGATTAACTGATTAATAAAAGCCTTCATCTCTTTGTTGTTCTCATTTTATTGATGCTCCTTGAAAAATAAAGTGAAGTACCTCTTCTGGACACATCTGGTTGCAATAACCTTTAAATGTATTATTTTTTAACGTTATTGCCTTTACAAAAGCAGAAAATGTAGTAATATTGTTTGTATACAATTCAACAATGTTTGGGTTGATTTGGTCAAGTTTGAATCAAATGAAAGAAGCTACATTTCACAAGAAGCACAATTTATCCACTCTTTTTTAACCTGTTAGTAAATACCTTGAGTCACTCTCCCTAGAAACCAAAGACCAACTCCGAAACCTTGGTGTGCTGATAGACTCAGATCTGATCTTCAGTAGTCATATCAAGTCAATCACCAAAACAGCCTTCTATCAGCTTAAGAACATATCCAGAGGTCAGGGATTCATGTCCACAAAGGACCAGGAGAAACTTATTCATGCTTTCATTTCCAGTAGACTCGACTACTGTAACGGCCTTCTGACTGGATTCCTCCAAAGGAACATTGAACAGCTACAGCTCGAGTATTGACCAGAACAAAGAGATCAGAACACATCAGTCCAGTTCTAAAGTCCTTACACTACAGTATCACAAAAGCCCATTTTTTGGTCATTCCATGATTTCACAATGGCTGGACACCCTAACTATAACCCTGGAAACACATTGTTTGACGACACAGAACGTCCACAGATCCGACTATTACCCGTTTTCAGTCATGGTTTGGTACATTTTCCATACAGCAGCTTGAAAAAATCTTTATTGGAACTGTCACTGGATAAACCAAGTACATGTCTGAGGTTTCCATTGAGTGCAACCTCTACATGGTGTGTAGTATGAGCAGAGAACTTGCAGGATCTGGTCATGTTGGAAGAGTGAATCAAGCTTGTACTGTGAGATAACACATTAATAGAAACAAGATTAATAGAAATCCTACGCTGCCTGCACAGCTTTATAGGTTTGCCCAGCTAGCATGCTATAGCTGACAGAAAACAACTGTTGCAGATGGCTCAAGAATTTTCATTCTGAGCGTGCGAGTACACAGATATAAACAGACCTCAGGCTAGCTGTCTGGATGACAGCATGTACCAAAGTTTCATACTGAACCAAATGTTGCATAGCGAAGAGTTAGAGGCAATAACACCCCTACTGTCCACTGCATGTCAGATATCCTCAACTCTTTCTCCTATTTGCTTAAGTAATAAGTGCTTTAAAGGATGAGGAGAAATCCCTGGAACAAGATGGTCAGAGAAGACTGACATGAATGAGCTGTCACTCAGTCGTCTCCCACAGAAGTAATTTATTGAACTGAGAACACGCAGGCTGCTGCCCTCAGAGGTTTACCTGCCACCATAACTTTCAGCTTTCTTTTCTCCTCTCTGTAAATCACTTTTCTTCCCTCTGCACTGTTCAAAAGAATGCTGGGCCAGACTTCACTGTCTGTCTCGTCTCTTCCTCCCACATACCGAATATATTTCCTGGAATTCATCCTTCATCAGTTTTTCTCTCCTCTGGCAGCGCTCTCCTTTTTTCTTCAGGCTTTTAACCTACCTCCTCTTTTTGTCTATGTTTTTCACAGTTTTTTTTTTTTATCAGTACCCGTTCTACTTTTGTTTTTTTCAATCACTGTCCTCAATATGATTTCCCTCCTGGAATACACAAGTGTTCTGTTCATTTACTCTACAGGCAAATATCCTCGCCTTCAAGTGATGTTTTTTGTGGTCACTTTATCTCAAGCTGTACCAAGCTGGTCAGGCAATCAGATATGCCTGGGATTTTTTCTGGTTCTGTTAGCCTTTGGGGAATAAGCGGGAAGAGCAGCCTGATGCCTGTAACCTTGCAGGAGCACTGCAGAGAGCAAACAGAGCTCTGACATGAAATTGGAATCAGAATTGTTCCCTGAGCTCTGATGTGCCATATTAGGCCGGGAGGTTCAAGTGTTTCTTCCTTCAGTATATACCGGGTCCAGACCTCTTCACTTATAGAGTTTTTAATGAATTTTCAGGTCACACAATGCACACACACTAACATGACGTTGGACTAATGAGTGAAAGCAACGAATATGACAAATTAACTTTCCAAATTATTAAGCCGCAGGCTTTGTTAAAATGACTGAACATGCATTTTTTTTTACCTTAATTACTGTGTTTATTGTTTCTGACTGTTCCTTTAAAACAGCCTAAATATAAAGGGGATCTACTTAAACACAACCACAGAGAAAACTGACTTTCTTCAACAAAAGTAATAATTAAAAGAAACATCCAAAAACATTCTTCTGTTGGAAAACTACATACATGCTGCTCCCTTTAGCAGTAATAATTTCTTACAGATGTTTTGTATAATTCTCCACCTGTTTCTGACATTGGCTTGCAGAATTTTTTTTATGACTCTTGCCAGAAAAAAAATCCATAATTCCCCCTATTAGCCAGATATTTGAAGAGTTTTCTTGCATGTACTGCCTGTTTATCACCCCACCACATTGCAACAAGGTACAAATCTGCTCGCCCGCTTCCTGATCTCTACGGCCTCCTAAATCCACTGTCTCACATTGTGAGATCGACATCACTGTAACTATGACAACAAGTGAATGCTACGTCAGCTGCCTGCTGACGATCACATGATTGCGATCCTTCTACAAATCTGTTACTGTTATCGGTACTTATCCGTTGGAAATCATACAATGACTGAGCAGCCATGGTGGAGTGCTGCATTCTCTGAGTGCTTTTCTTGTTTCTCTTGCAGTGGTCTGTGATGACTGATTTTGAGTTTTCTTGTTCGGCTTTGCCTTTTTCGTCTTCTTGTGAGTCATCCAGCTGTTTCTTTTTCACATTCTGTCTGATGGTCCTTTTTTCTTGTGTTAAATGATCTTCTTGTTTCTCCAATGTATGTTTTCTCGAATGATTTACACATATTTCATATATGATGGTCCATTTATTGTCCAGTTCCATTTTATTTTTGGGGTGTACTAGTGGCTATTATGCTTTTTCATGTTTCATTGTACGGGTTATGTGATCCTTTGGATGTATGGAATGGTGATTATGTCGTTGTTCTTACTGTCTAGTTTTTATGTGCGTTTTGTTTTTCTTTCTTTTTCTCGTTGCTTCTGACTTGTTTTCCTTTGTTTATGGCCCATTTTGAATATTGGCAGTGTATAAGTGCATTCTTGATGTGCTTGTCCTCCTCCTGTCAGTCTTGGTCTTCAGTTACGATGCTGCCCCATGCATAAAGTGTCCTGACTACTGATAGTTTGTGTGCTGTGGGGTGTTCTGATGTCCAGAGGAGGTACTGGTCCATGTGTGTGTGTTTCCTGTAAACTGTGATTTTTATGCTGCCATCTTGTCTGTGGTGAATGTTCATGTCCAGAAAGAGATTCTGACAGATCTGTCAGGCCAGTCACCTGATAAAAATGGCACATCATCCTACGTCAGATAACGCTCTCAGGATGATTGCAGATGCGGCTGAAACATGTCAGCAAGGTAAAACAATCTTTTCCTTACTCAGTTGTTGGCTAAAAAGTAGCAGTATTCTGAAGTAAGAGACGACAATATGAACATAATCCATTTATGGGTAGGATCATTATCCTGTTGAAAGGTCTACCTCCATTTTAATTGTTGGACAGATGATGTCACATTACCTTCAAGAGCTTGTACGATACAGAATTTAACGTTGAATGGTTTGAAGTTCTTCTCCTGAAAAGCCCCTATGTTTGCAGCAAACTTGCCTATTACTACTGAAGCTGAACAATTCTATGATTTGCACTGTGAAAGGCCTTGCTCTGTGCTGAGCAAAGCTACTTTGCCGGTGAACATAGAGAGAAAGACTTCTTCTTGACATGCCTCAGACGCAGAATAACTTTTCTCTTTCGTTATTGTGAACACAGCACTTTGACACCAACACTTGCAAGAGTTACCTCAAGTTGCTTTGATAACATTTTTGGCTTCTTGGAGCCTATATTTTGATCAAATGATGCACTCTCGGGCTGCATTTGCTCTGGTTAGTCAGTCCTGGATAAATTGGCAGTCATTTGAAATCTGCACCACTCGTATAAATTGGATGAACAACTTCTAAATATGTTCTTCCATTTGGCTGCTATCCCCTCTGAAGTAATGCATCTTTACACTGTTTCCAGAGCTCCTGTCACATTTGGAATGTTTTCTGGAAGTCCCGTAATTGGAACAAGTTAGACCATCTACGACAAGTGCTGGAGCTCCTCCATGGTGCAAAAACGACAACCCTACACCTTGAATACCTTGTGGAGGAGAATGAAGTGTCACAAAGTCATAGTTGTGCATCATTACATCAATTATATTAAAGTATGTGCTGCCTGGATTCTGATGCGAGAACATATTTGGTATCACTAGTTCATACTGTCTTAGAGAAACAGGTCATTATGAATTATGGCAAGTATATTACTACCGAAACTGAATTATTTACACATACAAGCATTCCATTAATTGCATTTACTGTGGATCTATACTTTGTAGTGTAGCAATACATCACTGTCAAAAAACTAATACCTTAGATTTGCTACCAGCACCAGTCTCCAGAGAAAATCGGTGGATAATACAAAGTAAAGTGAACTTACCATCAACTGTATATAACAGATGGATGTAGCCTCCAGGCCTGTGAAGTGAAACTTCTGCAGAAGTGAATTAAACCTGTGATGTTTCTAATGGCCAGCAGGGCTAGTCTGCTTGTGTAGAAAATAACCCTATGTGTGTGTGTTCTGTCAGATCCACCCCTCACTCATCATGTCTGATTTCAGATAACTGAAACGTCAGGTTCTGAACCCTAGGCTTCAAAATGGTAGTCAACAAACCAATGGGAGACATCATGGTGGCTACGTCCATCTTTATATACAGTCTATTAAACTTGAGTGCAGCATTATCAGTCAATGATTGATCAATTTCTAATAAGAACTAAGCACATTGGACATTTGTCTTGTGTTGATATTGCTGTTTAGGTACAAAACACATGATATGGGACAACTGTTACATGTGCCACTGAGATTTAAGAATGCTAGTCTAGCTGATCCCAGATTGATCTTACAAATTTGTGGTGGTCATTAAACATCACAGAAGACTCCATCATGGTGAACCCCAAAAATGCTCTCTGCTTGCCACCAGGGTCTGTGCTGGCTACAGCTAATCTACATTACTCAGAAAAATTGAAAATATCTAGCAAAACATTCCAATTTGAAGGCTCTACATGCAACATTTAGAACCACTTGATGCCACTAGAACACAGAGATAAGAAATTGGTGTATTGGTTAGTGTGTACCTGGATCAGATTGACTTAAACCCACAAATCAGAATGTCTTTATTGTCACTGAGAACAACGAAATTGGAAATGCAGTCTTTAAAATGCATCAAAAATAAATAAATACATTTTTAAAAAAGCCACAAATAACATGTAAGACCATCAATACAAAAACATTCATTCACATTCAAGTGTGTGAAAGACTGGACAGTGCTGACATTAAACAAGTGCACATAGATTAGGTAAAATACATGAATAAAATACTTGCATGTGGGGCATTGCGTGAATGCTTGACTGAACATTTGCTTTCTCAGTCTTTTTATAAATGCAGCCAAAACTTTTCACTTTCACTAACATGCTCTAGCATACTGTCAGGGCCCCCTCCTCCATTCCTGCCTCAGCCCCCACCTGATCTCTTTTTCCTTATCTCTCTCTCTCTCTCCCTCTCCCTCTCCCTCTGTTGCCGGGCGGAGCTTTTTTCCACAGCTGCCGCCCGTTACTAATTATCTGTCATCCACAGAACTCCGGGCAGCTGCGGTACGACACACCTGAAAATCATCTTGGCAACAAAAACCGGTCTCAGCCTCCACTCCATGCCAGATCGTAAACTCTGCTTCAGCAGTTTGCTCTAGCCGTTGCTGCATGCATTCAGTCTTTGTAGTGAATTCAGCAGTAATCCTGTTTTTCTTGTTTAGATCGTCGACCCTGCTGCCCGGACTCCACCAGCCTAGTCCACCCCCTCTGTCTGCTTCTGGAAACCCTGGTCCAGCTCTGGAGGTCCCCAACCACCGAGCTCCGGCTCTGGAATCGCCCTGCCTGCCGTGCCTATCAGTCCCCGGAACACCCTGCCTATCGCCCCCCTGGAACTGGAGCCTCCTGCCCTCTCTCCACCAACGACCCACTCCATCCCGGACGCCTACCAAGCTGCTGGTTCCCGATACCGTCACTCCCCTTTAGTTTATTCACCGAATCCACGTCACTCCTTAGCTTTCCCTTCACTTCCAATCCTGAGTTCTCCCTTTGTGCAATAAATCCATTCTCAGTTCCAGTTCTGCCTCCTCTGTGTGCTCTCTGCTCGGGTTCACCCCCTAACGCATACATGTGCAACCAGCTTCCAAACCACAGAAAAGAGAAGCTCCAGAGTACAACACACAGTGAAACCACACATCCTCTATCAGCTAGTCCTAGAATCACTCCACTTTAGCTTTACAAAGAAGATAGTTGTCAGCTGGTACATTAATGTCATATTTCTGCTCAGAATTTGCATAAAACGCCTTTAACCATAATTGTGGCAGATCAGAAAGTGGCTAAAAGTGTTTCAGTTTTTGTGACAGCTTCATTCACCTTGGCATGTAATGGCTACTTGTAACATTTACAACCACCTGTCATTGACATTTGTAACAGTCACATGTAAGTGGTCAGTTTTAAAGGAATAACAGTCACACTGACAGTGCTATTACATTGTACTGTAGGACACATCAATGTCAGAGCGACTAGTGTGTTCTTAAAAAAAATAATTTACACAATTTACACTTCACTCAAGCATTTTCCTTGTATAACTGCAATAAACGTTAGAAGAGGAGGAATTTAATGACTGCATTTTGCATGAATGTGGAGTTCTTTTTGACATAACACTGAATAGAATACTCCATTATGTCCATTAAAAATGTGAAAGGTATGGCACAGAGCTTTGAGAAATGCTATCTCAGCAGCATCTGCTTCTTCAGCTGCCTTCAGCAGAGTGTTTTGTGAGCTGTAAACTGCACCAGCAGCTTTTTCCTCTCTCTTTTTGCAGTATTTCTTTAAATTTTAAAGGCAGCTACAAACTGATTTATACTCATTCTTAGAAGTGAAAGATGGCTTTTGTGGATGTCGTGGATGGGCTGTCTCTGGGCCATCACAGCCCATCATGCTCCACTTTCCTGCTTTGTGATGATTGAGGTCTCTTGCTGAGGGCTAGTTTTGGCAACAAATCAGAGGAAAATATGTCCCATTTAACTTGGAGGGAAATCACAAGTGTGCCTGAGCAGCCTGTGATTGGACAATGCGTATTAGAGCTTGGGTTTGTGACTCAAGCATTGGATTAGAAGGAAAATAGCCTTCTGACCATTTCATGAGCTGTGTTGCATTCCACTCACTGAATTGAAACTGTTTGGAATAAATTATGAGGCTCGATTCCTCACAGCCATGAGCTATAATGGAGGTCATTTGCCTATCAATTGGCATGTCTCTGTTAGCCAATCAAGCTGTGTTGGACTGTAGTTGAGAAATGGGTTTGCTGTCAGAATGAGGGATATGTATCACTGTGACTCTAAATAATCAGTCACAGCAGAAATGAAACACCTGAGCAGTAAAAGTCTGACAAAGCAGCAGGACAGGCATTCAAATTAAATGGTGTAGGCAGTGTAAGTTTCATGATGGGTGGTAATCAGTGCACGGGTCTGTATGCTAATAAGCAGATGAACATGCATTTGATCATCCTCAAACAACCTAGGACAATAGCAGCAGGTACAGTATGTTGCAAATTAAATGAATATGGGTCATTTCAGAAATTGAGGGCATTTTATGTCCCACTCATCAAGTTTTCAAATAATCCATGTACAAAATACTAAAACATGCCTGAAAATATATTTTAAAATACCAAGTCTGAAGTTTCCCCTAAAATACCATTTTTCTCTTGTCCCACCCCCCTGATGAGCAGATTAAATCGCAAATAAACCAAATAAAATGAAACCTAAACCTCTATTTTTGGTATTATTTCTTTCATTGATGTCTCTTGTAATTGTGGGAGTTTTTTTTTTTTTTTTTAATCAACATAATATTTTAAATATAATAATTATTATGCATGGAACATGTGTCCCACAGCAACCTTGTTAGCTTAACCTTTTTAGCTGGTAGAAGAAGAAGAAAACAGTGAATCACGTGATACGCTGGAGACAACATCAGTTTTCCAAAAGAATGGATAGAGCAAAGCTGTGTCCTCTCTTCTATTTTTCATATTTTCATAACATTGTCAGCCTTGATTGAATGTCTCACTCTACCTCATGCAACCCTGTGATGCATGTTATCAGGATCAGACAAATTCTTTTTGTCTTTTCTTTACTTTTTTACTTAAGTTTGTCCTCTTGGTCAGCAGTAACAGTTAGCTAAATATCCAGCTTCTACTCTTGAGAAAAAGCTAACATTAGCATGGATTAGCAACCCTGTTACTGTGATTAGAGTAGGGTTAGCGAACAACAAATAAAATATGTAATAAAAATAAAACCATTGATGTTTAAGCTGAGCCAATCAAGTCTTTGATAGTTTATTACCCATTATTGAGGAATATGTAGCAGAAAACTGTAAAAGAGAAGGTCTATTTTTTCAAAATTTTTTGAAGCCCAAATGTCCTCCAATTCTGGAATGACTCATGTGCTCTCTCTCTATGAGTTTTATTGTCTTTCAGCTCATTGTTTTGGTTTAGCTTGTCCCAACGCTTTGCTGTTTTGACCAATTTGCTTCTTTCCACAATCCGTAAGACTCCTTAACAACAGCGTCCTGCCCATACCACCCCACACCCCGGTCACAAGACACAGAGACTTGATCTAGGATCAAGTACATTGACACTCACTGCCATTGCACTGTGACTGACTCATATTATTGTGCTCTGTAAGAAGTATGTTATTTTTAGCATTTTAGATTTCTATTTTTGTATGAGCGCTTCAGTTTTGTTTATTTTATTTCAGTCTATTTATTGTGGCGCTGGAGATGAAGTGCTTCTTGTTGTTTTGATAAGAACAACAAAGGACCTTGGAACCTTTTTTGAACCTTTAACAGCTAAAGAACAAGACATTCTCCCCAGGAATTAGCAGAGCACACACCAGAGCTGAAAGGTGAATAGATATTGGATTAACATCGATCACATGCTTTGAAATTAAATTGTAATGCTGCTGCATGTTTGCTAGATAGCAAGCTGTTCACTAATAAGTATTACGTGGCATGTTTCCCTGCCCCAAATTGTCCAGAAAAACCCCCACCTCTTTGATATTCATTCAAGGTAATTGTTTGCATTCATTATAGTTTGAGAGTGTCCTGCATTCTATAACTGGTCCCATAGTTCCCATTAAGTGTCAGGTCAGATTACTGTAGTTTCATCTCTTTCTGTTCAAACTTTGAAACAGGTCATCAGATTTTTTCACTTGGTTGACATATTGAATATGATGCAATCTTTTCTAATCTAGGGATATTCACAATGTAACTAGGCTATATTTGAATTTACAAAAAGCTGATGCAATTAGTTCTAGAAGGTCACCATGCTCGAGGGTTTAAATAATGAGCAGTGCAGCTTTAATTTGCAATCCTAAATGTTTTACAACATATTTATTCTCCTCTTTGTGTGTTCATTCCTGCATGGTGACTCACACCAGGTACTGAATCATATTCCACTGGGCAATCAGTCGAGGGTAATGTGATAATGAGACTACGTATAGTTTGGAGAATAACCTGAGAGAGCATGAAGAATTAAATATGTACAGTGAAACTTTTTTATTGGTTTGTATTTCAGAGTTTAACATTCTATGTGGGAAATGGGTCTGATTCTTTTGGCAAACAATAGGCTAAAATAATTCTGCCAAAATCGGAAATGAGCAAAAACAATCCGGGGTGTGCAAAGGCAATTACGCCAAAATAAAAGCTTATCATTCATTAAAGTTGGCAACCTGAGGGTAATGTCAAACACTTTTGGCATGATATGTGAAAACCTTTTCCCCACTCTATTATAAATATTCATTTTAATGTGAATGGGGAGTAGAGCCGTTTTCGGCTGAATAAGTAGGTATTGAAATATTTAAGCTTTGCACAAAAAAAACCCCCAAAAACAAAAACAGAAACAGGCTTAGTTCGAGTTTGCAGCATCCATTTTTAACTAGATTTCAGAAAACACTAAAAGTCAGTTTAATCCTGTGGGTATTTAGAAAACACTGTCCAATTGATCTCTTTAAAGCAATTCAGTTCTCTTTTATTCCTCAAAATGTTTGTCTTTATGACATGAATGTTGCTAACATACCCCGGGGTATACATATATACATATATACCCAGGTATATTTTGATCAGGGGGTTAATCTGGCCTGTTACAACTGGTTGACTAACATGGGTTATATTTAGGTATCATTAGAAACAAAATTATATCACTGCATACTGTCACATTTTCATGAATTTAAAAAAAAACATCAATAAATGATTGTCAAAATGGAATAAATTCTAAAAATGTAATTGTCAATGATAAGAATACATTTTGTAATGGCTACAAGCAATTTGAGTTTATGTGGCCCAATGTGTCACATAAGCTATGTGCCATCCCTACATTTAAATGTGAAAACTCAATGTGGTTGGAGAGAATATCTACAGAAATGTGTTGATCTTGAAGTTAAACACTTTGATTATGACTGCAAAAGCACTAACCAAAAGAATCTACGCACAGACGCACAGTGTGCAAACAAGGACAGGATGGTCAAATCAAATCAAAGGACTGTCTGATACCTTAGCCAGAATAAATTACCAGTTTTGCAGGTCCGGGGAATAGTGAACCCTGTCTAGATCAATTATGTCATATCCTACATGTGTTAACTCCAATGCAGTGTTTGCCCCCAGCTAAGCAGAATGCCAGACAGCATGCACAAGCAGAGTGATGGACCAGAACACAGAGGAAAGTGACAGCTGCCTCCCACTTTGAAAAGCCACGTTATGTCATTGTCTTTTACACAGGGTAGACAAAATACTGCAAACACCTTAATGGGGATGACATGGGGTTGAATGCAAATGACAGTAATAATGACACAAAGGAAACTAAAGAGTTTAAAACAATAAAGCTTGTTGTTTACATCTGTGCAATGTTTACCTTAGCTTGTGTATTCGGGTTTTTCTAGCTGCTCAGCAAATACATTCAGCAGTATAATGACATATCAGGCAGTTTTCTGCATCAAAGGACATGAGAATGTATTAAGAGAGGCAGCTGATGGGAGAGGCAGAAAGAGTGGAGTCTCATTCTCTCCTAGTCTTTCTTGTATATTCTTTATTGGTGTCCAGTCTAACACATTCAGACTAAAGCCTGTGTAAAGACAGCATGTTTTACAGAACTGAGTCACAGCCAACACTATGTTTCACTGTTTAAACGACAAATTTATCTTAGTTTGTGGTGATTATTTTACTCCTCAGTCCAGCTTGTCCAATGTGTTCAAGCAGCTGTGTGACTGCTGGTGTTATTACTCTGCCAAGAAGGCTGAGCCTCGGTGGAGTTATGTGACGATCGGCGTTGGTTTGTTCATCGGTCTGTCTGTGTGCAACATTACTCAAAAATGGACTAACAGATTTGGATGAAATTTTCAGGGAAGATCAGAAATGACACAAGAACCAACTAATTAGATTTTGGCAGTGATGCATCGTATAGTCTGGATCCATGGATTTGTTAAAGATTTCTGTATCATTGCAAGAAAGTGGCACGACGCTACTGTAACTATGACACGACGTGAACACTATGTCAGCTGCCTGCTGACGATCACATGATTGCGATCCTATTACAAATGGGCTGTTGTGGACTTATCCATTGGAAATGATACAAGGAACATTTGATTAAATTGTGGGGATGTTTCCGAGTCCCATCAATTCCTGCCGCCCGCTACATATTTAGGTCACATGATTCGATATTCATACATAATACACACATGTATAGCACATACCTGTGCTCAGCGCAAGGTAATTTTGTTTGTGGGTACATCTATATTAAATGGCTACATTCTATAGTGCCATTATTTCTGCCACACATTTTTTCAAGATATCAGCTGCTGGAAATGATACGACTGAGCAGCCTTGCTGGAGTACTGTGCTCTTTGAAGGCTTTTCTTGTTTGTCATTTTGACCTGCATCCCATTTGTTCCAGATCTAAAATGAGCAATTTTATTATTACAAAAACGAGAAGAAGTTGTATGATTTTATTTTATTTTATTTTACCTTTATTTTACCAGGTAAAAATGTTTGAGAACCAGTTGTCATTTGCAAACATGATCTGGTCAAGAGGCGCCAGCAGGACCAAATACACATGCAAACTACAGACACAAATAGACATAGAAACATAACAACGAACATGAAACTGGATTTCTCAACAGTTAAGCACAATGAGCCAAGCACTGTGCTGTCTGACACAATGGATCAGTGACTTCAAACTTTAAAGGAAACAGAGGAATGTACTGAACGACGCTTAAAGGTCATTTCATTAAGCAAGGCAGCCAATAGAAACACCACTTAAGTCCTGAGCTGAAGACAAACTATGGGCTCTGGATGTGTGCTTTCTTTTACCGTGTGCAGATCTTCGTTCACTTAAAGCAAATGCAACCACAAAGGAAATGTAGTGGTGTATTACTTAATATAAAAGGCATAAAGCCAAATTCAGGAAGAAAGATTATCAGTGTACACCAGAAAAGACTGTGCAGTATCAACAGGGCACCACACATGCAAAATTACAACAATCAGAATGATTTTACATTGATTATCAGTGCTACAAATGCTTAGGTCAACTATTTTTCCAGTTTTCATTGAAGGTTTTTACATTGACACTTTCCTTTATCTATGATTCACTCTTTCCTCACTGCACCCAACAATCACATAATTGACCTAAATAGGGCCTCCAGCTCCCTCAACACGTCACTGTGCAGGAAGGCTGTAAATCAGCATTGATCGCATTGGGATCAGTAACTTGGATCACCTCCTGCAGCCCCGGTGCCTCTCAGAGCCCTGGAGGGATAATAAACATCTGCTGGCTCGGGGGCACCACGGCTGCATTGCCAGCCTCAGTCCACATGGATAATTGGAGATAACATGATCAAAGACACGGCTCTCTGCTTCCTCTGCTTTCAGGGTGCTCTGTCAGAAATTACCTGGAAACTCGGCTGTGGAGTTTGTCATTTTAATAAAGTTTTCAGTTTGTCCTGAAAAATCCCTTCACTGTTAATATTTAGAGGAGCATGGTCATGGCATCTGAGGTAACCACAAGAGATGGCTGTAGCAGGCTCTACCTTGCTGGAGGTCACTAATTGGATGTATTTGGACTGCTGCTTTGACATTTTCATGATACATTTCTGCTTCAGGAATGACACAAAACCTCATTATCAGTAGCCTCAGCCACAGATGCTGGTACATTTGTAGAAAACTGGCCAGTATCATAGAAAATCATGCAATGTTATTCTGCAGCAACTCTGAAAGCAGGCGCTGCATCATCAGGTTACTGTACAAATAAAGTTATTGATAAAACAAATGGTAGAAGTACAAACTGTAGAGGAATACTGAGGTGTTGACTGTATATTGAATGCTTTGGGTTTTGTAGTCCGTAGTTTTTAATTAATCAAAACACATCAATCAAGTTTTTCAGCCACAAAAAAACAGTTATTTTTTAAAAGTCTGTCTGATCATTGAATAACCTCTTAAATTCCGTTTACATCATGATAAGACATTTCCCTTTTCCCCCCCTGAGTCTGTGTTTTGGAGAGTACCATTAGTAAACTGCAGTTGAAAGGTGGAAATATCCAGCCATGGCACCGACTGCTTATTTTGCTCACAATGATTCTAGTATATATATATATATATATATATATATATATATATATATATATATATATATATATATATATATATATATATATATATATATATATATATGTATATATATATATATATATATATATATATATATATATATATATATATATATATAAAAATAAATATAAAACATTTAAAAAGTAGGGGGTCTTTAAAAAAAAAAATAAAAACATTAAATCCCACTGTATGTTACCTGCCCTGCACCAACAGCAGGTAATTTTCAGAGACTTGTTGGAGAACACAGAACATACGACAGTTAAAGCTTTCTAAGAATTCTCAGGTGGAGGAGAGACCAAAAACACAGCTAAAAGTTGAGACATTTGAATGAAGCAAAATAATTCCAAACGAATGCTAATATGCCTCCATGTAAAGACGTTATGTACACTACCAGTCAAAATTTTGGACACACCTTCTCATTCAATGGTTTTTATTCAATGATTTTTTACATTGTAGATTAATACTGAAGACATCAAAACCATAAAAGAATACATATGGAATTATGCTGTAAACAAAAGTGTTAATCTTCAGCATTAATCCACAAAGTAGAAAATACAAAAATAAAAAGTATTGAATGAAAAGGTGTGTTCAAACTTTTGACTGGTAGTGTAAATAAACAGTGTAGTTTTAAAATGATCAAATTATACCATATATGATGTCAGTGTGCTTGTTCCATTGCCCCCATATGGGCCATATTATTCATAACTATTAATTCATAATAGCTGGAAAAAAAAGGGAAGCTCAACAAAAGTAAAGCGGCTTTGCTTTGCCAGTACAAAACTTCCCTAATTACATGTCATTCAGTTGAAGAAGTCCTGTCTTAAAAAAAAAAAAAAGCCACTTTTTCCAACAGTTATTAGAACTTTGTAAAAGCTCCTCCAGTCTGAAAGAACTTCCTGAATGTTTCGAGGTGAGGACGGCTGTGGGATCGGAGTGTGGCATCCTGCTCAGTACACACTGGACCTCAGGACGGAACTGTGACTGTTGTGAGGAAGAAAGTTTTCAGTGTGGTCATTGCTAGTTTTAGTTTATTTGGATGTAGAGATCAGTCCTCTGGCTGCATGTATGTTTAATCAGGCCTGTTCCAACAAGGATGTGTGCTTTATAGTCGCACCACTCTGGCCAGATTGTGTGACGAATGTTGAGTAGTGAGAGTGCTTATCTCAGCCAGACCTGTTAATGAATGTTTTGTTGGGCTGGCAGGACAATGGCCATCGTGTCTGAATGTGAACGAATGAGTTCTTCCAAAAGGGCCATGCAGAATTTGTTGTACTGTTTGGAGCATATTTTAGTGTTCTCAAGTGAAAGAAAAATAAAAATCTTACTGAAGTGTCTCTAAACATTGTTTGACTGACCACCACTGTCCACTTCACCTGAGTCATCTGTTATTACCTCATGAAAAAAAAGCAGCAAGCAACTGCTGCAACTAGTGTTCCAAAGCCTTAGTGGACTCTTGACTGGGTCATGATGTTGAAGTTACATAGAAACCAAAAATTTAATGACACCAGCAAATTAGTCTGCAAACTGAAATTTCAGGCTTGTTGAAACCAAAAAATAAATAAAATCTGAGCAATCTGAGTAATTCAGCTCCCTTTATATGTATTATGTAACCTCTATTAGCCTAAACAGAATAATGTTTCCCTTTGTGAAGGTTGTGTGTGGAGCATTGCAACAACAGATGCAGCTCTCACATTTCACAAACAGATATGGCAGCATTGAAAGTTAACAGCTGCCTGAAACTCCCTTATGTTGAACTCTGTGTGAAGATCCAGGTTCCTGACTTTGAGCCGTTTCCACCTTTGGCTCTAGATGCCAGTGAGAGTTTGCATTCTGGATTTTGGTCATCTCTACCTTGTTCCTAATTGTCTAAGGCAAATGCTAAATAGCTCCATACTGGCTATTGGTATGTTGTTGTTTTTTTTCCCTTAAAAACTCAGAGCAGACATGTTGCTGCACTTGCCACTGCTACTCCACATGGTGCTGTTTGTAGCAGCTACCAAGTTGGTACCAAGTTGAATCCAAGACTGTGAGCATTACAGAATACAAAGTATCAGTTCTCATGACATTACTGATATAGATGGTCCTGGTTTATTGCAGGCTGCACTGTGGCTGCCTGAGGTCTTTCTGTGTGGAGTTTGCATGTTCTCCCTGTGCCTGTTGATTGGTGATTCCAGTTAGTTCTGTTAGTCAAAGGATCGAGTTCAAAATCTTACTCCTGGTCTACAAAGCACTGAATGGTCTTGGACCAAAATACATCCAGGCCTTATTAGCTCCATATGAAGCATCCAGAGCCCTCAGGTCATCAGGGACAGGTTTACTGTGTGTTCCCAGAACCAGAACCAAGACTAGTGAAGCAGCATTCAACTATTATGCTCCTCACCTGTGGACCAAACTGCCAGAACACCCAAGGCCTGCTCAAACTGTTGGCTTTTTAAAATCAGGTCTGAAAACCATATTATTTACCGCAGCTGTCTCTTTGATGCTCTATTTTCTTGACTTTTAATGCACTTTTATTGCTTAGTTATGTTTTATTTCTATGATTTTAATGTTTACCTTTAAATCATCTTTAGAATTAATTTTTAAAGTTCTGTGCTGAATGTATTTCTTTGCCATTGTAAAGCACCTTGAATTGCTTCATGTATGAATTGTGCTATACAAATAAACTTGCCTAAATTGTCCATAGGGGTAAATGTTGGTTGTCAGTCTGTATGTGTAGCCCTGCCACAGACAGGTGGCCTCCTGTCGTGACCCTACAGAGGATTAAGCGGTATATAGATAATGGATGGATGGATGAATAGTTTATTGTTGAAGACTGTGGAAGTGTACAGCCTTAAATGACTTATTTAAAATATTTCTAAAAAGCTAAAAGGTTCTGTAAGGCACATTTACTTTGAACTGTGTGATCACACTTCATACTGTAAATTAGATATTTTTAATCCAAGTCTGTTCATGTTGCATGGTACAATTGCATGCATGCAACAAGAGCAAGTAATACCTGAGACATCAGGATTGTGTCACATGTTTTGTGATCAGTGGGTAATGCACAGTCACGATTTCATGGACCTCAAATTGGAGCAGAGAGCAAACGTCACATTCAGTGTCAGTTCGCAGCTGAAATGTTTCAAGCTTAATGTTGATGATCATCAGTGGTGACGAGAGTTGAGTCTATGGCTATTACCCCCAAGACAAAAACAGCAGTGAAAGAACCCACAGTCTCCAAGACCAGACAAGGGTTGCATCAGGTCAGCAGCACACCAAGTGTATGCTCATCATCATCACATTTGACATTCACATGGATGTGCACTTTAAATTCATCCCTCAGGATCATGCGGTCAATGCCAGGCTCTCCTGTAATGTCCTGAGGTGTCTGCAGGAGAACAAAGGACATGAACTGTGGTGCTTTGGCACTTTGGTGTTCCAGTTGCTTTGTAACTTTGTACAAATGGGATGATTACTCACAGGTCTTCTGGCCACAACACAACCTTGGCTCCTCACCCACCCTATTTGCTAGATTTGGTTCCTTGTAGCTTCTTCCTCTTCCCGAAATTGAAATTTAAGTTGAAGGGTTGTATTTAAACAAAGGGGGGCAGATCCACCATGCGCTGCTGTTACGACGCAACCACTAGGGTCAGCTGGGTGTAACAAAAACAACCAGCTGTTATTACTCAGTAACAAGTTTAATATAAAAGTGATCAAAGAAAAACAAGACTGGTGAATGTTGCTAAATCAAAGAACAAAGCAAAACCAAAGGCTAAAGCCGCATGTCCACTAGATGCAATTTTACCACACGGCAACGCACCGCATCTGAAAATCGCATGGATGGTGGGCGGTCACTAGCAGGCCACAACATTGTCACATGACAGCGCTCGAGCAACAGCGGGCCATTACGTGGTCACGTGACCGAGCTTTCAGCTTGACGGTCCGGCAGGCATGTCACAACACTTCAGCGAAAAGTATTTCTGAAAGCATTTGAGGCGAGAAATAACCTGTGCAGTAGCTGAATCGGTCCTCCTTTTAGGTTCCCGACGGCTAGTTTAGATGTTTGAGGACAGTTTCACAATGCGTCAGATCTCCGCATGCTGCATTGAATTTGCATGAAGTAGAAGTCCAGTCTACTTTATGCAAATGAGCTGCAGCCCTCTCCGGGTAAACACATCGGATCGCAGCTGGAAACACAGCGCAACTGGACCCGCATGCAACAAGAAATGACTGCATTGAATTTCCACATCTGCAAAGCTGAAAAACCACAGAACAATAAGCATTTTACCCTGAAAAATTTCTCTGTTTTGGTAGTTTTTTGTTGATGCTCAAATAAAACAAGGCGTTTAGCACCGCTGGAAATTATTACAGGTATTTTTTGTAACTCTTTCTAACATTGTATAGACAAAGCAATAATCAGTTAATGGAGAAAAATGAGTTATAATACAGATGCTACCAACAATGTTTCTTGTTCATTTTTCATAGAGTTGTCAGCCTTGGATGTGGAGGCCCAGATGCCAGTACCACTACTCTGCAGCTCATGGCTCATTGTCAAGCACCATTTTCTTGCTCAGCTCCAGCTTGCAGTCATTTCTTTTCAGGAGGCACCTCCATCGTCCTTTTTAACTCCCAAAAGGCATCTCTACCACAGATTGTGCACTGCTCAGCCTGTAGTTGTATGTGTGCTGTTCAGGGGTCAGTCTGCCACTGTCAGAAAACGGCTTCATGAGCCACTTAAGCATGAGATAGGCTGGGTCACCAATAAGGTAATGTCCAACATCACAGCCAGAGATGGTCGTTTTGTTTTGCCCCAGTAACTGTCCATCACTTAATATTCCACAATTGTGACTGTCAAAGTACTCTAGCATCATGTACACTCCCTGGAAAGCCAACGCACACATCCCAGAAAAGTCCTTGGCCATCTACAACTGCCTGCAGAACAGGGCCAGAGACTGAAGCTGGGCTAAAACGTGTAAATACAGAGAGGGAGTCAAGCAGAGAGGAATCTATGGATTTGGGTGCTGAGAAAAACCAACCAGGTGGACAGACGAGGTAGGAGGTCAAGGATCAGAAGGTAAAACATCTAGTGTAGGCACAGGGAAACAGGAGTTAGTCAAAAGCAGATTTACTGACAGAGCAGCTGGAGGTGTGACTGGCTTCCATCTCCACTCTGCCAGAACGTGGACTGTGCTTGTGCAGAATATTTGAAGCAGGCTTGATAATTCTGATGTACCGCAGCTGGTGAAGCTCTGCTCAGCCTGCAGTACACCTGTCTTCAAACCCACAATAAAGCACAAAGACACACAAAGAGGGAGGGAGAAACAGGCTGCAGGGATGGCAGGATTGGATTCAGAAGCTGAAGGCATGACAGTGTCCCTGAAACACACTATTAGCTCTGGGGTCCTTGAGGAACTGTTAATTTGGTTGACAAATAACATACATCACAGCTTTCATAAACATTTTTTTCCGAAATGAAAGTGAGAAAATACCTAAATCAAAGCTGAATTATGATGACAAAACTATAACAAATCCTCGCATTTTTGCCAATGAATTAAGAAAGAGAAATATGTCAGGAGGGAGGACTAGAAAGACATCTAATCAGAACTAATCTCTTGGGGTGCTGAAGGAACTGGATGCTCACAGTTTGTACTGATCCACCTGGCAGGATGTCAACTAGCAGGCACTTGCTGCAGGTCTCAAACTGTACAGAAATGTCAACGTGCGGAAAACACAGATGGAAAAACTATTTGATATCAAGGGAAAACAATGCCCTTTGTAAACAGGGTGGAGCAACAATCACTGGTAAAAACACAGGATTAAAGTGACATTTGCAGGCTAGTCATCCTAAAAATCATGCAAATTAGGCTTTTTTCCCCACGCTACATTTTATTTATTTTTTTTAATGAGCTAACAGGAGCTGGTGTCTTTCTTGGCAAGCCTAAAATATAATACAAGCCAAAGGACATCACTGCTGCCTTGTACTGATAAGAGAAGAGACTCAGAGTTGCTAATCTTAGATCATAATTAATTAAAAGGCTAAAGATATTAAGTTAAAAGTTTAATTAAAGTTTCTCTGCCCATGAACTGAAGCAGATTTTGAAGAGAATGAGTAATGCACTTTTCAAGAAATGCAGTTAACGTGAGACATACTGGAGGGGAAGGGAGCAGAAATGTAGAACAGAAACAACTTGGAACTGTGTTTGTGATTTTGTGTGAGCAAACCTCACAGATACAGAAGACCTCAGCTGACAAGGACGGGCATGTGAGTGCAAATCGAGCTTGTGCATCCCAGCAGAATCAAACAACAGCTCTTGTAAGTGTTTCAAAGTATAAGAGTGGATTGGGTGCACAGCATTACCATGAAAACTTCTGTTTTATTGATGGAGATGGTAGATGCGGGGGGCTGACTGTGTGAGAGAAAAGTAAAATAAGCAGTCTGGTTGACAAGCATTAGCTGAGACAGAAATTCAACAAGAGACTGCCTGCTGCCCAGACAGAGTATCTGTTGATACTGACTTGAGGACAAAAGAAAAATGCTTCACTCTTTGCTATAGATTCCTACTCTTTCTGTAAATAAACCTGAACGCATGCTGTAGCCCACAACATACTGCACAGTCCATCAAAGCAAGTGTGGAAAAATGTATGACAGCATTTAAAAGCACCACAGCAGACAAGGTGGAGAACACCAGCCCTGTGAAAGACTCTCCCACAACAACGAGGAACTCCGAGTGTGAAATTGATTGCATGGACAAGAAGGTGTTGGGATTGTCTGCTCTAGTGGAGTTTCTTTGTTGTTTTCCACTATGTTTTAGGGGTGTAACGGTACAGGTATTTGTAGTGAAAATCTTCAGTATTTGCCTTTCAGGTCAGCTTGTTGAATGAATACAGCCAATGCGTTGCATCGTATTCTTGGTGAATGCAGGAACCTTCACTTTGATTAAAGTCAGCTGCTTGCTCTCAGTTAACAATGACCAAACACAGGTGGATCAGATGAAAGCTACATGCCAGCATTGTTAAAGTACAATGGAGTTTTGCCCACTCGTTTGACACACCATCACATCAGTGGTACGAGGAAATAACATGCAAACCCAGCTCCATGTAGCATTTAAACAGCCTCTTGCTAACAATTCAGAGTGCACCAAAGTCATGACAAATGCCAAAGGTGTTTTATAGCAGCGGATGTACGACTAAACACAGGTTTAAAATAAGTGTTGACAGTAACTGAACCAAGTTACATGCATTTCACCATGTTCCACATGGTGAACAACATGCTTGAAGCCTGGTATTCAGAGCTGTCTGAAGCCTGAGTTTGTGGCTGACAATGATATTTTTACATCCGTTTTCTTCAATATACACTACCGTTCAAAAGCTTGAGGTCACACAGGCCATTTCATGTTTTCCATGAAAACTCACACTTTTATTCATGCGTTAACATATTTGCACAAGGGTTTTCTAAGCATCAATTAGACTTTCAACACCACTAGCTAACACAATGTGCCAATAGAACACAGGAGTGATGGTTGCTGGAAATGTTCCTCTGTACCTCTATGTAGATATTACATTAAATGTCTGCCATTTCCAGCTAGAATAGTCATTTACCACAGTGGCAATGTCTAGACTGTATTTCTCATTAATTTAATGTTATCTTCCTTGAAAAAAAAAATGCTTTTCTTTAAAAAATAAGGACATTTCTAAGTGACCCCAAACTTTTGAACGGAAGTATATGAGAATTTCGCCCTGCTTTAGGCTATATGAACATCTGAAATTGTAACATTATTTTACAGAAAATACAGAAAAGTGGCACCAGTTCTCCTTGGTAGGTAGGCTTTTTGGAGCATGATGGAGAATTATCCACAGTTCTGTGGATTTAGTGAGTCTCAGTGACTTTAGACTGTTTACGTGATCCCAGACTTACTCATGATTTTGAGATCAGGACTCTGTGGGGTCACACCATCCTTGTTGCAGAAGATACATGTTTTACTTCCTTTTTTGCTTGTTATAGTGACTGATAGATACAAATTTAAACATCCAATGTGCTCAACCCTTTTTCACAATACTATTGGTTTCAATTTACAGTTAATACTTCTGCATCAAAACTTATACTTGTCACTTCATTCATGGTTAGTCATCTGTATAAGTCTCAAGAAGATGTTTGGAACTAAAGATATATAATTTGTTGAAGAAAGCTTTTACATGTGGCACCTGAACCTAACAATGCAGAAGTGTTTGTCTGCAGACCTTGTAAAAAGAGTGTGGAAGTGCACGTGTGATTCTCATGCTCTCCTATCAAGATCAGTCCATCACTGATTTATTTCAGAGGCCGAGTCCAGACCTGACGAATTTGTAGTAGCCTGGAGAAGAAGTTAGCACTCCTGGTGCATATGTAAAAATGTATGTAAAAGACCACATACTGTCCATATGGTAGGTGCAAGTGATTGAACAAACCAGAGCATGTCTATGTTAACAAATTAGCCCAATAGAGGAAAAATATGTATACAAATGAAAACAAAATAACTGTGAAGGTTAGGAAGATCTGTGAAAATTTATTAGATACTTCATTAGGTAGACCCAGTGTTTCATTTTCTGCTGTGAATGTGCAGAAAGAAAAGAAGCAACTTCATGGCCGCTGAAGTTTGCAGGGACTCCTTGGAATTGTTGATAAGCAATAGAATTTGAGAGAAAAAACAAAAAGTATTTCTTTGAACAAGTTTGGGTATATTTCAATATGAAAACAGAAAAAAAAGTAAAGATTGCAGTTAGACCAGAACAAGAAAAGCACTCAGAGAGCGCAGTACTCTACTAAGGCTGTTCATTCCTCCATATGGCATTGGGAGAAATGCAGCAATTTTTTATTTTTTATTTTTAGAAATGCAGCATTTGTTTATTAGTTACACACCAAATGGCAACATAGAATGCTGCCATTTGTGATAGATGCATCCACAAACAAAATGACTACAATAGATACAGTCCCAAAACAAGAAAGTCGCAGTACTCCACCAAAGCTGCTCAGACCCTTAACCCTTTACAAAATATGACCTTGTGCTGATGTACACGTTATGCATGTGTACATTATGCACGGATACCGAATCGTGTGACCTAAATATGTAGTGGGTGGCGGGAATTGATGGGACTCGGAACACCCCCACAGTTTAATCTATTGTTCCTTGTATCATTTCCAACATAAAAGTCTGCAGTGGTGGATTTGTAGTACGATCGCAGCAGGCAGCTGATGTAGTGTTCAGTTCTTAGAGTGCCATTATCTCACAATGATACAGAAATCTTTAACAAATCTGTGGATCCAGACTATAATTTAATTTGAAAACTTCTTCCAAATCTGTTCATCTGTTTTTGAGTAATGTTGCTAACAGACAGACAGACAAACCAACGCCGATTGTCACATAAACTTGCCTCGTTCCTTGACGGAGTAATAAATAGGAACAGTAAAAGGTTGGATCTGTAAACCAAAACAATTAGCTCAAAGACACTAAAACTCATTCTGAAGCTAAGAGAAACTGCAAAGTGTGATCCCCCCCCAAAGTTCATCATTTACACCTACTTATATGACTCATAGTTCAGAAAAAAATATCAATTAGTGCAGCTTTAAGTATTTAGCCTTTATGCGCTCTCAATAAGCCTTCACATAGAAACTGCTGATCCACCACAGTCTCAGAGTTCTTCACTATTAGAAACGCTAAAATGTCAAGACTGTTGCCTTCCATCTAGATAAAGGGCAAATGTGTCCTAGAAGGTCAAAGTGTTGCCACTTAAATAACGGATGACACCCACCAATGTCAGAAAAGCTCTACTAACCTTTGTCTAAGCGGTGGTCTCTGTGGATGGGGATGTCTGTTGACAGTTGGGCTAGCTTGGCTCTCTAATCGTCCACGGTATGCTCCTGTTGAGAAAAGATTAGGCCCAAAATGAAGTAATCTGCATAGTTTGAACAGTCACAACAGATTGCTTGAGGAGCAGTTTCACATGTTAGCCCTCAAGGAGAATTCAACACTTTCCCTCCAGAGACAAGTCAGAAACAAACGTGTTTAATGGTTGGCACACATTTACGCTACAGGCACCATCAGTAAAAAGCATTTCATGATCATACATAAATGGTAGGGCAAAAATATGTAAACTAGCAAACAAACTAATTTTGTCTCTAAAGATGGAGACAAACATCTTTAATGGCTTGCACAATAACAACAGTGCACAAACACAAAAGAGACTCTGGGACGGCACATTAAACAAGCACATTGCACAGCTTCACACTGGTTTATACTGCATTTACCTAGAGACATTATTCACAGAGCTTCAGGCTCCAGCTGAAGTCTGAGTACCTGCTGGAGTCTGAGCAGTTTTCATCTCAGTAAGCAGCTTGTTCCACTCCACTGCTGCTGAGTTGAGAAATTAGTTTTTGTTTTTCTTGTCCCTCCGTTATGCCTGCAAAGCTAATAAAATGTTGCTGGCATGATGTGCAGCTGAGGCGTGATCTCAAAAATCAAAAGACATTTCTAATTCTTTCTATAATGCTCCTCTGTTATGGAATCACAGGAGTGTCACAATAAAATATAAATAAATAAATGTGGAAATATAAAGAAAAATAAATAAATAAATAAATTTGGAAATATAAAGAGAAATAAATGAATAAATAAATAAATGTGGAAATATAAAGAGAAATGAATAAATGTAGAAATATAAAGAGAAATAAATAAATAGATATAAAGAGAAATAAATAAATGTGGAAATATGAAGAGAAATTAATAAATAAATAAATAAATAAAAAGGAAAATTTTGTCTTTGCTTTTCCCTTTTCTCTTTTTTTCCTTTTATTTTTCCATTTTGTCATTGTCTTTTCCGTTTTGCATTTGCCTTTTCCTTTTGGCACTCCTCAGTCCATCAAGTAAAAGCAAAGTCAAAAGCCTGGGCTTGACTTGGTGGACTGAGCTGTCAATCAAATGGCTCTGGGCGGGGCTGTCTGTCCAGGGCGAGTAGTCGTACCTGATCACAGGATTCCTGCTTGGCATTAGCTCCTAGCCCGGCTAAACGGAAGTGATGTCACCTTGGCGTTGAGAGGAAGTGCAGAAGTTCAGAAGTTTGGGGTCACTCAGGAAATTTCATGTTTTCCATGAAAATTCACACTTTTAATTCATGTGCTAACATCATTGCACAAGGGTTTTCTAATCATCAATTCTGATGGTGATGGTTTTGCTGCAAATGGACCTCTGTACCCCTGTGTTTGATATTCCATTAAAAATCAGCTGTTTCCATCTAGAATAGTCATCTACCACATTGACAATGTCTAGACTTCATTTCTGATTCATTTAATGTTATCTTCATTGAAAAAAATGCTTTTCTTTCAAAAATACGGACATTTCTAAGTGACCCCAAACTTTTAAACAGTAGTGTACATGATGTGAGCACACTACAAACTTAAAGTAGTGAGGAGAATTCGGAAATAAGATGAAAATATTATGATCAATCTAATGTCTGCACATGAAATATGAATGGTTACCTTGGCATGAAGATTGGAAATGACAATGGCTGCTGCCTAAGGTATCAAAAGCAGCCCACCAGCATCTTTTTACAGGGGACTCTGGAGGTATAACTGTTTGGTTACTGCACCGGGCCAAGAATTGATGATTTCTATTAAAACCATGCTGCTTTTACACTTTTTTAGGGGGCAGATTGAAAATCATAATAATATTGGCCTTTGGAGCTGCTTGTAACTACATTTTGTTTTGGTCAAGAACAGATTCACTGGTTCCCCCTGTATCCAGTCTTTATGCTATGCTAAGCTAACCATTAAAGAGGCAA
Source organism: Amphiprion ocellaris (assembly GCF_022539595.1). Classification (NCBI taxonomy): domain Eukaryota; kingdom Metazoa; phylum Chordata; class Actinopteri; family Pomacentridae; genus Amphiprion; species Amphiprion ocellaris. Next base: position 18,452,441 of record NC_072780.1, on the reverse strand, counting down.
ATATTAACAGATCAGAATCACAGTTATTGTATTCTTCTTTCTTGTAAAAACTTGCCACCTCCGTCTCCCAAAATACAAAATAACTGCTGACTTCATTCTTCATCATCAGGTTTTTTCTTCACTGCCTTCAACCTCAGCTGATGTTGTATAAAACATTTTTCACATCCTATACTAGCAGCCCAGACTTGCAGACTCTTCTAATTTAACCTCTACGGTCTGAATTTAACCACTTTAGCCTGTTTATCATGATAGACAGGTACAATTTTTAATGTTAACACAACTTTTGAAAACCACACACAAATATATGCATTCACACATAAATAAAAGTAAATTAGGTTGTTAATGAAATGGCCTACATACTTTAGTGGCTCTCGGGGGCCTTGGAGGCAGCAGCTCTCTTTTTAAGGGTTTGTAATTTATCTTTGCCTACAGCACTTTAACACACTGAATCAAAATTGATATTGGCCAAGCATACTCCTGACAGGATTAACTTTTTTTTAATAAATCTGAAGATTTTTTTTTTTTTTTACTGATTTGATTATCTACTGAAACACAGACACTATAATGCCAAACCTTAATGCCCTAAAGTACAGATCTGACTCTGATCCTATTATCTATTGACATCAAACATTCAGAGATTTGCACCTTTGTTGCCCACCAGCACAGATCACGTGAAAGTCACATGGCACAATGACAGTGCTATATCTGTGGTTTCATTACAGTGGGTGTATGGAAACATATACTACTGCTGCTGATCTGGCTTTCATGTGAAGTTGCAGATGACATGTTGAGCAATCTAACATTTGTATAAATAGGTCAACCAGGGAGAAGAAGATATTTTTATCAAAACTCCATCAAATCAGGGTGGAGAAAAGTATCATATACAGTATGTTTTAAAATCTAACCAACAGACAAATTGTTTCTACATGAACAAACTCAGATCAGTCAAAAAAATGAACTGTAATTGAACTTGTCTCATTTTACGTTTAAGGAAATACATTTTCTAAGTTGACACTGCTGCTATATTCCTATTTTTCAAAAGAGGATTGAACTACTTTTCTTGGAAACAGTATTTAAGCTTTCAATCTCTTGATGGAGGTTTCCCCAGTCAGTGTTTGACAAACGGCTACATTGCTCCATCAACCGCTGTGTTAAAATACTGACTGGAACACATAACTTTGCAGCTTACAGTTGGTACCAGACAGGTTTTAAGTCTTGTTTATCAACCCTTTCCAACATTAAGGATCCATCAATGTACCTGTCAAGTAGATGCTCATTAGCCTAGCTTGGAAACATTTGCACTCATTCCAACTAGACATTTCAACACCCATAAGCCACTGGTAGCTATCACCAAAGACTGTACAAGATTTTAAACTGGTTATAGCAAGGTATTTTGCCATTGGTTTGGATTGGAGCCAGTTTGAAGCGCTCAGATGCAGCTCCATGGTCGGCACTGTATCTTCCATTTGGGGCCAAGATCTTCCAAATACGAAGCAAATATTAGCTTACTGGAGGCACTGACTGGTCTCTGTAAAATAATCAGTTCATGTTTGTCAGTCAAAGTTGAAAGTCTGTGATGGGACCTGGAGAACAGCAGTTCCACCAACTGTAAATCATGGTCCACCTGACAGACATCAAACCCTTATAAGCCTTGAAATTTTATGTATAGGATGGTGAACATAATTATTAATATAACCAAGCTTAATGTTTGTATTTCTAGAGAGAAATTGACACTGGTAGGAGTTGATTATTTTTGGAATGTGCTGGCTGTCTTTGGAATTCTACATCCAGATACTTCTGATTTAGCTTCAGCATCAAGCCATGGTAGTTAACACTCAGCTCTCACGCAGCTAGATGAGATCTAGTCAGTGTTAGGTCTCCCTTTTATGTGGGTCATGCTGTAGTTGTTATGGCAGGTTCAAAAAGGCTCAGGAGCAGAAAATGAAACAGCACTCAAACATGTTAACAGTGTTTTATTTACAACAAGACATATACATGAACCGGAAATAGAACTCTTAAACCAGAAACCATCTAGGGGTATGGAGGACAACTACACGAGAATGACAAACTGAAACTACGGTTAACCCACGTATGGTAAAACCAAGGCAGGAGAACTGAAAATATAAAAACTAAACCCAGCCTAGACTCTAATCCTGAACAGAAATCCCCAGACTAAAAACTATTTATTGCAGAGCATAAAAACAAGTAGTATTAAGTACGGAACGTAGATTGTAATAATTCAACGTACAACTAATACATTAATAGTCTAGTGATACCAGGGCTTGGAAACTCAGCTGACTAATAGGGAAACAGTCCGTGGCCTGGCCTCATCCGGCTCTCTCCCTCTTTGGAACTCAACATGTGGAAGGTAAGTTGGCGTCCATGAGCTCAATGAAGGTAGATATTTCTCCCAGAGTGTTTCGTCCAAGATGTAGCCTGTGGTTCCCGGAATGAAGCTGGCGAGAAATGGAATCCTCCGTTAGAAACAGAATCCTAGGCAGAGCGGAGGATCAGCAGTCTTAAGGATCTCAGAACACAGCGGACAGGAGTCAGCTTCACTAAACACAGAAAACAGGATTGTTAAACATCCAAAGGCTGGTGGCAAAGACAGTTCTATTCCCCAAACTGACTGGAGATTAGTTGACAGTCCAGCTTCAAATGACGGCTGCAGACTACTTTTATGGAGACGCCCAGAGACCAATCACTCAGTTCCACTTGCAGCTCTTCTGCTGATTAACATGCATCACACCTGCCGCCAGCTTCACCACGAACACACCTAGGAGAGAGGTAGAGAGAGCAGGGCTGAGGGAGGAGAGAGCACTACCACAGCCATAGCTGTGACAGTAGTGATGTCCAATTACCACATGACAACAGCTGTGTGACCTCAGCACACCATACGCAACTCAGTGATTGCCATTACATTATGTAGTAATTAATGTGGAGTCCAGGGAGAGTCAACCATAACATATGGAGCGTCTGATTCCACTAGCGGCCTGATTTTAACATTATAGCGATAATAGGAACTATTTTATAGCTTGGGGCAAACAATCAGCTGAAACACAAGGTTGCACACATTTTAGGCTTTATAAATGGAGGAATATGAGTGGGTAAATGCATCAGATTCTACAGTAGTGGGAAGTAGGGAGTGAATGAGAGAGAGGGAAGAGAGGATGAGAGAAACAACCTGTGTTCACTGTTGTTTTTTTTTTTTTTAAAGGAATTGATTTTTTTATACAACACAAAGGGAATTAGAGGGAAACAAGGTCATTCTAAGTTGTGTAAAGCAAAACAGCAGATAAAATAATGTCTAGCAACAGAAGTGTAGTTTAACAGAGTGGATAAAAATAAAACAACAGAAAAAAAAACATCTAGAAATTATTTACTGGATATTCATATAATATATATAATGTAAAATTGTTCCAATTTTAATGTTTCTCAGGTGGCTGTCTTGTCCAGGCTTCCCTTGAAAAAGAGGTCATTGGATCTCAACATGACTGACCTGGTTGAATAAAGGCTAAATTTAAAAAAAAATACTGATTTGCAATTTCAGTTTACAATTAAATTACTTGTAAGTTTTCCTCCTGTGATAATCAGCGGAACATGTCACCATTTACACTATGCTCTGTAGAGGAAATGAATTCTAAATTTCTAAGTGTTGCTCTTCTGTGCTCAGCTCAGGAAAGCAGTATTTATTTGTGATATATCGCTACTCTGTACCATGTTTTATGCCAAACCAGTGGCACATTGCGCCTTTGTCATATGATGCTGATATTATTCTGAACTCACATTTAATATGCATTGAATAGTGCAGCACCTCTGAAATGAAATTGCTGTCACTGTATTGAAGGCTAGCCTTTTCTAGCACAGTCATCAACTTGCCATAATTGCCTGGCTTGCAAGACAACAGTCTGGAGACGTGGTTGTGGTGTGAATGATTGTTAAGCGAAATATTGAGATAAGCCACAATGTGAGGAGGGTTTTTGAAGAATGCCTCATATTCTCTTCATATAATAACATTTTTAACAGTGTTACAAAGTGCTTTACAAAGCAATTCTAAATAACAGTTACAGTAAGACTAAAAAAAACAAACAGCAATACAACAATAAATCAGAAATGAAAAATATACAGATATGAAAGCTTTTGTACAACAATACTTTAGGAAAAATTCAAAATTACTGACATATTTAGCCGATTTGTTCTCAAAATCAGGAAAATCAGATTCAGTCAGACTGTAAAAGCACAATAGCCCTCATTTAGTCACCAGTCAAGCTGTGAGAATGGCCAGAAGGCCACTACCTCCAACCTAATATGACATCTAGGCCCAGGAAGTTTTAATAGATTCTTTGCTTACCGGCCGAACCGCTCCACAGAGGATGCCATCTCCTCTGCTCTCCAGCTGAGCCTGGCACATCTGGAGGACTAAAACACCTATGTGCGAATGCTGCTGGCTGACTTCAGTTCAGCATTTAACACGATCATCCCCCAGCAGCTGGTAAAGCAAACTAAGTCCACTGGGTATCAACACCCCCATGTGCAACTGGCTGCTAGACTTCCTCACCAACAGACCACAGTCAGTGAGAGTGAGAAACACCATCTCCACCTCCATCTCTGTCTCCATAGGATCCCCACAGGGATGTGTTCTGAGCCCACTACCATTCATGCTGCTGACACATGACTGCTGCTCTGCATCCGCCTCGAACCACATCATTAAGTATGCGGATGACACAACAGTAGTGGGTCTCATTCGGGACAATAATGATCTGACCTACAGAGAGAAGGTGAAGTGACTGGTGGACTGGTGCAGCGTGAACAATCTGCTCCTGAACGTTGAGAAGACCAAGGAGTTAATCATCGACTTCAGGAGGAAGCAGCCCAGCCATTCACCTCTCATCATTGACAATAAAGCTGTGGAGGTGGTCAGCAGCACCACATTTCTGGGGGTGCACATCACAGACAGTCTGGACTGGTTATTACATCATATCTGGTCAAACAGGCTCAGCAACATCTGCACTTCCTGCGACAGATGAAGAGAGCACAGCTGTCCCCTCCCATCCTGACCACCTTCTACAGAGGCACCATAAAGAGCTGCTGACCAGCTGCATCTCCATCTGGTTTGGCAGCTGCAGGGCCTCAGATAGGATGTCGCTGCAGAGGGTGGTGAGGATGGCAGAGAAGATTATCAAGACCTCTCTTCCATCCATCCAGGATGTTGCACACAAGCGCTGTCTCAGCAGAACCCGCAACATTATCAAAGATTCTACACACCCCCACCATGGACTGTTCTCCCTGCTGTCCTCTGGGAGGAGGTTCTGCAGCATCAGAACGACAACAGCCAGGTTCTGTAACAGTTTCATCCTCCAAGCCATCAGACTCTTGAACTCAAAATAACCCTTCTGGGCACCCGTTGTCACTGTGAAAACATAACTGCTGCTACTTTTTTTTCACTGCACGTGCAATACTGATGCCACATCTTCATTGTAAAATAAATATGTGCAGAAGTGTTTACAGGTGTGTGTGTGTGTGTATATATTTATATATACATATTTATATATATATTTATATAGTTGTTTACATGTATATATTGGAGTGGTTTTTTTAGAAAATGTTTTGTTTGTTTTTGTATTTATCAGTCCGATGGCGAGCTTGTTGCAGTGGAATTTCAGTCATAATGTGCACCAACTAGTGTATGTTCTGGTTGACAATAAAGTGGCTATTCTATTCTATTCTATTCTATTCTATTCTATTCTATTCTATTCTATTCTATTCTATTCTATTCTATTCTATTCTATTCTATTCTATTCTATTAAAAGCATGGGCTGGGTTTTCCTTTAAAAATAAGCAGTGCAATGTTTAAATCAGTGCAAAAATGAACAGGAATCCAGTGTGGGAGATGTCTGATCTTGTTTTATTTAGAAATGATGATGATCCTGGCAGCAGTATTTTGAGCCAGTTTTAAGCGATGAAGGGAAGCCTGAGTCATACCTGTGTAGAGCACAGAAATATAGACAAAAAATATCAGAAATATCAGAAGGCTGCAGCCCAGATTGGTCTGTGTCTGCTTCCTACACTTGGGAACAGCTCTTTTAGCTCTAGTGTGGAAATGTTTAACTCTGACTGAGATCATTTATCTTCATCTGTCCTCACTTGCCTTTAAAGGCAGTGTGGACAGGTTTCTTCCCTTGAAAGTAACATGGACGTTTACTGTAATGCCTCCACAGTGCAGTATTTATTTCAACTTATGGGTCATTCCAGAATTGGAGGACATTTGGCTTGAACATTTTAGAAAAATAAACCTTCTCTTTTACAATTTTCTGCTACATATTCATCAACATTAATAAGTTATCAAAGGCTTGATTGGTTCAGCTTACACGTCAATGGTTTTTATTCCACCAAGCAACGCGGCGGACTTATGTGACGATCGGCATACTTTTGTCCGTCTGTCTGTCCGTCTCTTTGTCTGTCTGTTAACAACATTACTCAGAAATGGACTAACACATTTGAATGCAATTTTTCAGGGAAGGTCAGAAATGGCACAAGGACCAAGTGATTAGATTTTGGCAGTGATGCAGCTTATAGTCTGGATCCATGGATTTGTTAAAGATTTCTGTATCATTGTGAGATAGCAGCACGGTGTCACTGTAGCTATGACAACAAGTGAACATTGTGTCAGCAGCCTGCTGACAATCACATGATTGCGATCCTACTACTAATTGACAGCTGCGGATTTATGGGGACATATCCATCGGAAACCATACAAGGAACAACTGATGAAATTGTGGGGGTGTTTTTCCGAGTCCCATCAAATCTGCCGCTCGCTACATATTAAGGCCACGCAATCCGTACATAATGTACACATGCATAACACGCCCGTGCTCAGCGTAAAGTCATTTTGTTTGTGGGTACATCTATATTAAATGGCCACATTACATGGTGCCATGATTTCTGATTATCAGTAATTAATAAATAAACAAATGCTGTATTTCTATTAAAAAAAATGCTACATTTCTGACAATCCCATATGGGGGAATGAACAGCCTTGGTGGAGTGTGCGCTCTCTGAGTGCTTTTCTAGTTATTACATGTTTAATTTGTTATTTGCTAACCCTACTCTAATTACATTAACGGGGTTGCAATTAAAAGGGTTGCAAATCCATGCTAATGTTAGCTTTTTTTAGTAGTAACAGCTAGCTAAATAGCTAGACCAAACTTACTGATGTAAAAAAAGTAGTTAAGAAAAAAAATAAAAAGAATTTGTCTTATCCTGATAATATGCATATAGAGCTGCATGAGGTAGAATGAGGCATTCAATCAAGATTGGTAATGTTATGTAAATATGAAAAATATCAGAGTTGGCATACCTTTGCTCAATCCGTTGTTTAGGAAAACTGTTTGAGGTCAATTTCAGCGTATCATGTGATTCACGGTTTTCTTCTTCGTCTACCAGTTAAATAGGTGATGCTAACAGGGTTGTGTGCATGTTGTGACACACGTGCTCGGTGCATCATAATAATTCTTATTTGAAATATTATGCATATTAGAAAAATGTTCCCACAATTACAAGAGACATAAATGAAAAAAAGAGAAGATTTAAATTTCATTTTAACTTTTTTTTTTTAGATTCAATTTGGTCATCTTTGGATGGAGCAAGAGAAGAATGGTCAGATTTATTTTGCATATCAAAAAATATTTTCAAACATTCTTTTCTCCTAGTTTTTATTTTTTTATTTTTTAGATTTGGTGTCAGGCAAGTACATTTACACAACTGCATGTTTTAGTATTTTGTACATGGATTATTTGAAATTTGATGGGTGAGATGTAAAATGTTCTCCAATTCTGGAATGACCCATATTGTTCTGGTACAAATTTCTCACCAATTCTGTATCTACTTAGTTCATTCATAGTTATTAACCATTATTAAGAGCAACTTTTGAGTGTTGAGATTGTAAAAATGGACTTATTTGCAAATCACGAAGAGTCAATTCATCAATAAAGAGCAATATCTAGTAGGCTTGCTGTTGTACATATCAGTCCAGTTTAAGGACCTATTAATTCTACAGTTACGTATAGTAATGCAGTCATCAAAATATGGGTAGTGTGTTTCTTACTCCTCACTCTTTTTGTTTTACAATAATCTATCATGTCTGCAGTTGTAAGTGTTGATAAAGGAGGTAATGTCCAGACTGCCTGCAGCCATACATCAAGAAGTCAGAGGTCAAATAGTCCACTCGAGAAGAGCTAGAATCATTTTACACCCTGGAAACCCAAAGGCTGTTGTAAATAATGGATTATAGATGAATTAATAATATGGTGGATGATTTGTAAGCTCTTAATGAAGTCACTTGTTCCACCTTATATAGCCTGTATAAACGGATGGCAACATGGTTACAATTCTAGACATCATTTCTGCGTATGTCGCTGTGTGAACCTGCAGCTAAGCGAGAGCATGATTTTACAGCGGGACACATTAAAAGACTTATTTATAAGGAGTTAGAAGACCCTGACAGTGGAGAGTACAGAGCTGCAACAGATGACTGAGTGAGCTGAGAGCAGCAGAAGATATTTTAATATATTCTCATGTGGTAAGGTTGACAGATATCTGTAATTGCATTTTGACTGCTAGGAATTGTCTGTTGAGTTACACAGGAAAACCATTTCAAGATATCGGCAGCTGTGTGTCCTATCTGGAATGTAATTTACGATATCCAAAAGCCATTGTGACATAAGCAAATTTGATGGACTGTGCTTAATTACATTTGGTATATTGAAACATTCTTTTTGACTAGTTGGAATTACAGCATGACAAGTCACAATTAAAATTCAAGACACTAGCAACAGCAAGCTGTATGAAGACCTATTCTAGATGTCTACAAACACATTTCAGCAAGTAAGAATCTGAAACGACATCACGTGTCCCTCTTTGTTTTGTCACATACTAAACTAAAAACATCTGTAATTCAATTTCAACTCATCATCATGATGATGATCATAATAATTTAATCTACACTACCATTCAAAAGTTTAGGGTCACCCAGGCACTTTCATGTTTTCCATGAAAATTCACACTTTTATTCATGTGCTAACATAACTGCACAAAGGTTTTCTAATCACCAATTAGCCTTTCAACACCATTAGCTAACACAATGTAGCATTAGAACACAGGAGTGATGGTTGCTGGAAATGTTCCTCTGCACCCCATGAAGATATTCCATTATTAATCCGCTGTTTCCAACTAGAATAATCATTTACCACATTAACAATCTCTAGACTGTATTTCTCATTTATTTACTGATATCTTCATTGAAAAAAAACTTTTTTTTTTTCAAAAATGAGGACATTTCTAAGTGACACCAAATCCCAAATCTGAATTCTAGTTAATTGGTGACAACATGACTCTGATACAGGACATGTAAACACCTTTGTCAGCATTTCAGTTCAAATTGGTGTAATGGTCAAAAGTGTTATTGCGTTTTCCTGTTGCTACACACTCATGAACACAGCCCAAAGAGTATTTGAAGCTTTAGGCACGATCCGAGACAACACAAGTCAATGAAAAGACATTTTTGCCCGAGTGGTCCAAGTAGAACACACGTTAGTGCAAGCTGAAAATGTAAAAAATCCATGCTCATCCTGAGGGTTTAATAATGGAAATAATTGGAGTAACTTGGAGCAAGATTGCAAAGTGCTTCAAGATAAGTAATAGGATATTTAATTCAATATGATGACTGTGTAAGGATTTTAATCTACTATTCTCTTACTTGCTGCAGATGCTGGAGTCTCGTTAAGATAAGCTAAGCTAGCAGTTTACACAGCACCACAATGAAGGCAGAGAATCTGGACCACTGAAGTTACTCACTTTCACTGCTTTCTATGTTGGCCTATAAAAAAGACAAGGGTTTTCAAGCTGTAAGTGGAGGTTGCTGTGGAGAAAAGCCAACTTTGTAAATAATGTTTTTTTTTTAGACCACAGAGAGTAAAATGCTGCTCTGTGGTCCCATAAGGTTTACTACGTCTGAGCTTGCTTGTGGCAGTTCTCCACATCCCACACGTAGGATAATCTCTGGAGTTTTATCAGTCCAGTTTGGATGGTTGGCTTCCTGGCAATTAAGGAATGGAGACAAGTATCAGAACAGTCTAGTATCCCCAGGCCTGTAATCCTTGCAACCAGTACCAACGATTCCACTGCCAATCTGAGGGCGCCTAAGTCCTACATAGCATTAAATGTCCCAAATCAGCTCCATTCTTACACTAATTGAGGTACATACTTGCAAAGACAAAATTCAGGAACTCTAACCCAGGTACTGCTCAGAACTGTTTGCTGGCAAGCAGGCATTCAAGGGGATTTTTCCATGTTACGCCTCCAAACCAGCTGCACTTTGGTCCTTTCGAGTTCAGTGTGTGTATGTGTGTCAGGGGATGCTGCACCTTCCTCATAAGGGTTAATCCCAAGTGGTTTCTCTATGTGCAATGGATTTTTTTCCCCATTACAAAATGGCCAGTGGAGCAGATATTGGCTATTTGTGGCTTCAGCCTGAAAATCACAAGTTATCATATAGATCAGCTGGCGATGTTCCTGCTGGTGACCCTGGGGACATTCACCATGAGCACCCAACTCATCTCTTATTTATAAATTCACCACTCAGGTCCAGGGAGCAGGGCAACCATAACATGATTAAATTCATGAAACTCCAGCAGAGGCCTCTCCCACACAACAGAATCTGGTTTTAATAAGGCTTGTTACCGTGTCCCCAGGCGGAGTTTCAGCAGCACAGGGTTTCCATATGGATGCTGTTTTGCAAGGATGCATCTACTTTTTTGAAATTGGATTCCAAACTGGGGGTGGCAGATTTCACACTGTACTTTCTTGGTGGCACTTAAATGTGATTCTCAGCCTGTTTAGTGCTGGCGCTATCACCCAAAAAAGAGGGCAGGGAAAGTTATCAGGATGGACATTTTCTGCCATCAGCTAGAGATATACCAAGCAGCAAGCAGGGGTGTTTTTCTTACATACTGTCCAAAGAGGTCAGTGTTTTGCAGTGTCCTTCATATTGCCTGAGCTGCCACAGAAACTCTGATTTTCACTGATACGTGTAAATCGGAGTTTCCTGTGCCAAGTCTGAAGCACTTTTCTGTCTATTACACTGAATAGAGGATACTTTCATACTCAAATGTGTAATTCAAATCAATATTTGGTATGGGAAGCTCTTTAAACAGCACACAGTTTTTCAAGGTATTTAAGCAGGTTGTTCCAAGCATCTTGGAGATCATGACACGATTCTTCAGTATCCTTATGTAAATCACAAATTGACCCTGTGATGCAGAGATTGTGGTTCAGTGGGAGGTGCACCATCTGTTACAGAACTCGCTGTTCTTCTTTTTGACTATGGCTTGATGTTTAGGCTTGCTGGCCTGCTGCAGAATGGAACCAAAAATGCCTCCATGGGAGCACTGTGTATTGGGTATGAATTAAAACATACTGTATAAAATCTTAAACTGTACTGCAGGCCTTTATATACATTTGTTACATTACTGTAACAGAAACAGAAACTCTAAAAACAAAACCTGCCATATGCAAATTATGAATACAATGGATATTTGATTGTACATTTTTTCATATACTATTTTATTCTCACAAAATGTTATGCATTTGCATTCAGCTCTTGTCCTCTGTTACTACTTATATCCCCCATACTCTTTTTCATTGGGTTCAGCGTGTCTTGCTCTAGTTCAAATAACACTTAAAAGTGCCCTTTTGTGTCAGGGCTCCCTCCCCGACCCCAGCATCAGCCCCCACCTGACCTCCCTTTTTTCCCTGTCCCTCCTTTTTCTGTCTCCCCATCTCCTTTCTCTCTCTCAGCCTCCTTCCTCTCTCACTCTGTCCTCTGCCACCCCCTGCGGTGGCTGCACTAATCATCTCATCAGCAGTAACTCCAGGCAGCTGTGATCCTGCACCCAGGTCTCATCACCTCTACAATAAAGCCCGGCTTCACTCTCCACTGCCTGCCAGATTGTAGCATCTGTTTGCACAGTCAGTATCGGCTCTAGCACAGTTTACTGTTTGCAAAGATCCTGCTTCTAACGAAGGTCTCTTTTTCCAGCAGCCTCGCCAGTCACGCCGCCAGCGTCCTGCTGCCCTGCTCCACCAACCTCTGGAGAATCCAGCCTTGTCCTGCCCCTGATTATCCTGCTTCTCCTGCCCACAACGGACCGGCTCCCTCCTGGCACAGCACCGAGCCACTACTGCCACTCTCTGCCTCCAGCTCTCTCCATCCAGCGGCTGCGCCCCTGGATCGCCGTTTCCCCAGGAGCCAGCCGCCTCCCCACCCTCATTCCTGCCCGTAATGAGTTTAGTTCAGTTTGTCCCTCTGAGTTTCTCTTAGCGTTTGTCTAATTCTAGGTTATCATTATCATTCACCATCACCACCACATTGATGTCATTATTTTGCTTTCTGTTAAACAAATCCTGCATTCCTTGCACTCGTCTCTGTCATGCTGTGCACTTTCTTCCTTGGGTTCCTAACTCTGCCGTGACACTTTTGTATGAACAGTTGTAGCCCTTGAGATCTGCCTTATTTGAATCAGCAGTCAAAAGGCCTCAGTGTTTTCCACCCTGATAGCAAGATGAATGAAATTCAATGAAAAAATTCCCACTCTGGTTTAAAATCTCAATTAGCCATTTCAGACTACAGTAAATTTTGTCTTTGGATAAGGAACAGATAAATAACATATGACCATAGGCTTACTATAAGATCACAAACAGAGTGATTGATGAGTCTGAATTGGAGCGTTTTAATGAGACTTTATGCACTAACTGGATTAGCAAGTGCTGGCTGAGATTGAAACAGAAGATATATGTTTCTTGCTCTCAAAAGAGTTTTTTTTTTTTGTTTGGTTAATCGATTGGTCAAATCCCCAGCTTGGATATATAAGATCGGAGAGATTTATTCAACTTCCCAGCATAAACAGTGTATCCATCACCGGCAGCTTCTCCTGCTACTACAGGCTTTAGCTTGACCCTAATAAACAAGGTAGTCCAATACAGATCAATGTCAGGCTCTCCTGAGAGTTGTCCACCACACTGCATGTACTTGCATCTTATCCATCAAGTCAGCATCAGCGCCTGAAAATAGCGGCCACAAGAAACCGAGACAATGGATCACGACCATGGATCACCATCAGAGAGTCTACAATGACTGTGCAACCACAATTATGCCCACTTCCTCCCAAAGCAGCCCATATGACTCTTACTGGAACAATACAGGACAGTTTGCTGAGCAGTAACCTCCACATTCCAGGTTTAGGCAACTGAAACTGCTTGGGTGAGTTTGAGTGCTGCTTAATTAAAAACTTAACTTAAGGTTTTTGTTGTTGTTGTTGTTGGTATAGGCTGAAAAGCACGCCGAGATCTCAAAAAAGCAGCGGAATTGTTAAAGTTGGGTGCATATGGGCAGCAAACACAAGTTGTTACAGAATTATATAGGATACAAACAAACCACTGAGTTAATAAGTTTTACTCAGAAGGCTGAACAAAGGCAAACATGAAAATTATCCCCAAAACTGTGAGCTTTCGACATCCAACACTGAGTTACCATGGGCCAATCATATTTGTTGTAGATGTACAGTTTTCCTAAAAAATTATGGCAAAATGATTTTTGTTCTTAAGACAGCACTAACATTTGGTTTTAGTTCTATACCAAGTTGTTGCTGGTCCAACATTGCAATCCATGTTAATTTACTTGCTCAAACTGTTCTTAGCAATTTTGCCTATTTCCAAGGTCTTAATCATAACTGACAGTCAAGAACTCCCACAACAAAAAAAAAAAGGACCAAAGGTTGCCCCTAACATTACCTTCTTCTAGTCTTCAGACTAAATGTTTGGCAAATTTTGTCTTCACATCAACTGTTAACTGCAGATCTGTACATGCTCAAGAAGTCCAATCCTTTTTGTCATTTGATACTATTTTTTCCTTTGCCTCTGAACATTCACAAATTTACTTCTAAACTCTCTAGATGAACGTAAATGTCTTGCTACCCTTGAAAGATTTCCATTTGTAGTGGACATAATTAGTATATCAAGAGGTCGCATTTGTCTGTTGCTTCTTAGAGAAGACATCCAAAGGGAAAGGTTGTTTTCTTTTCACAGCTCATGGACAACTGGGCATTCAGCTCACAGAGAACATAAAGCCAATATGAAATCATGTACAACAGTGTCACAAAAACCCCACAGTGTATCTTAAACCTTTGTCTTCGCCTTTGGACATGCACACACAAGAGCTAATAAAGAGAGAACAGTGGTTTTCAGTGAGAAAATAGCTGCACCACCCGAAGCAAAGGCAAAGATCAAGAGATTCATGAGGCATTTTCTTTTGAACCGCTGTAAGGGACAAAATAATTACTGGTCATTTTATGTTGCTGCAGTGACTGGGGAATAGGAAAACAAACCTGGATGTGAATAGATGATCGGGGTGGCACACGTTGTGCTTTTGAAAAGTCTAGTTAACGATTGCAGCAGCAATTCACTTTGTTGCCTTCACATACACACAGTTGTGGGGAAATTCTGACTGGTTTAGTTGATGTGACATGATCAGCTGGTGGTTTTATTCAGAAATCTCAATCTGTTGCTGCTGCAAAAACTACAAAAACCCTTTATTCATTTGATACACTGATGTTTCTATAGACTGTAGATAAAGATGGACAGTGAATATGATGTCACCTTTTAGTTTGTGGTCTACCATTTTGAGCCTCAATTTTGAATTTTTGCTGTCTTTGTCTTTTAAAACCAGACATTCCAAGTTAGGGGTGGATCTGATGCAGAACTTAAGGACACTATGTACGCCCATACAGTAGTGGCCTGTCACTCCCAAGATAGCTCTGTGCTAAAACATACTCTTCTTTATTCTACCTTTTGCTAAATGGAACCATAATTTACACAATGAACATCATGCTGCATTTACGGAGACTGGAAACTAATGATTGAGACCATAAATAAATTTGGAAAATATTTACTGAAGTAACAGCTCATGAGAAACGTTGTCATTTTCTCATAGTCTTCTATACAATCAGACTCCTTTTTGCAACCAGAGGAGTCGCCCACTGCTGGCCGTTATGCTGGTTTAAGACACTTCAGCAATGGCTGTGCAGGTTATGTTTTTACCTTATTACCACCTTTGACTGAGTTAGTATAGACAGTGATGTTGTGCTTTAGCACTGGCATATAGAAAGATACAAACCTGATAAATTTAATCTTGGCCCATTGTGAAGTTCAATCTTGGAGTAAATTAGCTGATATGATGTTTGTCGTTCTAACCAGGAACAGTGACAATCAGAGACAGTGAAATGTGGGATCTACCACCTGAATGCTTTGCACCACGAGTGTCAGAGCTCAAATAATTTGCCACCTTCACAGACAATAAATTTTACAAATTTTCCTGAATGAAAATGTTTTAGAAAGTAACTCCGCACTGTGGGCTGAATAGTGGCTCTGTGGTTAATGCTGTCGCCTTGCAGCTAGATGATCCCTGGTTCACGTCCACACCCTCCTGGGATCTTTCTGCATGGAGTTTGCATGTTCTCCCTGTGCATATGTGGGTTTTCTCAGGGTACTCCAGCTTCCTCCCACAGTCCAAAAACATGCTGAGGTTAATTGTTAATTCCAAATTGTCCATAGGTGTGAATGTGAGTGTGATTGTTTGTCTCTAAATGTAGCCCTGTGATAGACTGGTGATCTGTCCAGGGTGTCCCCTGCCTTCACCATAAGTCAGCTGGGATAGACTCCAGCCCCATGACCATAATGAGGATAAAGCGGTGCATAGATAATGGAAGGATGGATTCCTCACTGTTGCTTGTTCTAGGATGTACAGATGTAGTATCTCCGTCCCTCTCTCCATACATCCCTCCACTGCTCATTACAGCTGAAGCACACCAGTTCATCTATGATTCTGCTCAAACACTGTAAAACTCTCCACACTACATAATGGTAAGTTGCAATATTGGAGTAATCCAGCCATATGTGTCCAAGCTGGAAACTGACTCTGAGAAAAAATACATAATACTCAGTCTCATCCTGCAAGTTCTTATATATTTGCATGAAACCCCAGAAGTCTGAATCTGTGTTCATGACACCATCATCAGTTCACTGTGGTTGAAAAAAATCACAATTTGGAAATGTTAACAAGGTGGGGGAAAACAGATTTTTTTTACCTGGTTCTTTTAATAGTCTTTGCACCAGACAGTCATGCAGTCATGCACAGCACACACTCCACTGATCATCTTTTTTTGTTTCTACCTGGCACGCCTGGATAAATGTATGGGGTGATTAGGTCAGACGGCAAGTACAATGCAGTTAATGCAGTTAACAGAATGTTCATTCCAGCTGGATGATTCCTCTGTTTACTTCTAGTCAGACTTGACAAGAAATGTTCAAAATTATGCATGTTAAATTCACAGGGAAGCTCTAGGGAGTCTGTACTAGTTTCTCTGATATACACTACCGCTGAAAAGTTTGGGGTCACTTAGAAATGTCCTTATTGTTGATGATTAGAAACCTCTTGTGCAATTATGTTAGCACATGAATAAAAGTGTGAGTTTTCATGGGAACATGAAATTGTCTGGGTAACCCCAAACTTTTGGATGGTAGTGTATACTTCTAAAGAGTAGAATAAACATTGTTACACTATTGCACAAATTGAGCATTATGTAGTGCAGTTTGTCATGATTTTAATCATCATGCTGGACGAGAAAATTGTCTTCTATTCAGCCTATTCTGAATAGCTTCCTTTTATCTCCTTTGGCCTTGTCAGCCTAAATTGTTTACTTTAATACATAATTAGAGTAATGTCTATTATTTTCAAAGCAATACACAACCAAGACAACATTAACCACAAACTCTAGCTCTGTAAATATGTGGATGTCCTTGTGTAACCATCCACATCATCAGAACTGTCAGTTTGTTTCTCATTTATCTCATGGTATATGCTCTATAATTTAAGAAACGGAGACATGAATGCAGATGTGTGTATATGTGTGTGTGTGTGTGTGTGTGTGTGTGTATAAGAGGAAAGAGAAGCAAAATACAATTATGTCAACATAGAACTGGTGTTACACACTGCCTGTCCAACAAAAGAAATCGCACACTCTAATATGTCATTGGAGCGCCTTTAGCTCTGAGAACGACACACATTCGCTGTGGCATCATTTCGATGAGCTTCTGCAATGTCACAGCATTTATTTCTGTCCAGAGTTACATTAGTTTTCTACCAAGATCTTATAATGATGATGGGAGAGTTGGACCAAACTTTTGAACAGTAGTGTATTATTTGTGCAACTCCTCATTTCCTAGAATCTCTACAAATGAGGTGGAGAATGGAAAGTTGACATGATCCATAGAGACAGAATAGACACAAAAATAGAAAATGCACAAGGCTTAAACCAGAATGACCCTTTAAATGTTTGGACAAGGAGCATTGTCACGTCCACCAGCACACACACACACACACACACACACACACACACACACACGCACACACGCACACACACACACACACACAGAATAGACTGTCACATTCGACAATTTTTATGTAGTTGAAATGCAGCCTGTTGCAGATTTATAATGGCAGAGGCATTTAGCCTTCCACATAACCCCTTGTATTCATTATGTGACCTTTTTGTGTGGTGGATAATGTGATTAAAACCTGCTTCACCATGACTGGCTCCAACAGTACAATGCAGCTTACACATGGATGCAAATCATGCAGGATATCATCGTTATTATAATCAATCAGTCACAGAGGAGCTTACCTTGATGTTTCTGACCTTACGCAGGTTGAAGTGATTCTTTACTAATGAAAGTATCAGTCCTTTTAAGAACAGTCTGACTGCACCTTCCAATGCTAAAATACTGCTAATTCGAGCTTTGCAAAAAAAATCTGAAAAACTCCTAAATAATTCCAAATGGCTTGAAGGAGACAATTACTCTCTTTGTGTGTCTATCTGAATTTGTCACATTCAGAATAAGAATAGTCTATGGCTACCAGCTACCTCATGTTTCAGCAGTCAGAAAACACAGATAAGAACTGTAACATCAAGCCTATACTGTGGATATATTATCCCTGCATCAAATGTCATTTCTCACTGTACAAAAATAATTCCAACTTTGCGTTTTGGTCACAAAAGGACAGGAAAAGCTGTGAGGAATAGAAGCTTTTAATCAAATACTGTTCCCATCCGGAAACCTTTACACTGCAGTAGGAGAGTGCAGCAGATGTCAGCTCTGCCAACCCCAACAGCAACAATAATGAACATGTGTCCTCCAGTCCATATGATGCTCAGAGCCAAGTACGATTGTAGAGGTAGCAGTAATGGTGGCAATCTTTTCTCATCCAGGATAAACTATCAAGACTCTCGCCATGGCAACAACAGCCCTCAGATAGAAGTGGTGCTAAACTATTAATCTCAAGTGACCTTAAGGTGCTATTTGACTCTGCTCACACAAATTACAATTACATATCAGCAAGTCATCATGGTGACCACATAAGTCAATTTCATTTCAAAGTTAGAGTGAATATTCCACATTACAATAGGTGTGAAATGCTGTATGTAAAACAAATCCATTAAGTTATCCTGAAGATATCTGAACACCGATAAGATCACGACTGTGTCCGGAATCGTTCATCCACCCTCTAAGGACCACTATATAGCAAATTTTGTTATAAGTTCCTCTGCAAAAGTAATACTTCCGGACACACTCGCTCAATTAAAACTCATCAGATCGATGGCAGCTCTGGTTGTGAACTGAACAGCATTTTTGTGATAAATTCATATTATACTTAGAATATTTTCCAAAATTAATGAATGAAAATGACTTCTTTTCTTTCTTTGTGTTGTGATACATTACTCTGCTTCCATTAACCATATTAATACATATTATTAATTTTATTTTATAAATGTTTTTGCACCATAACTCATGGATTTGTCTCATCATTTTGACAAGCTACACATATAAAGAAGATATATTAGATAGAAAATACATAACTCTATAAAATAGCTATCAGAAATCTGTGGAAATGCCACCAGTCCTCAATTGACTCTCATCCGTCTGTTCAACCATCTGCCGTTCTTCTCCGATGCAATGCATGATGGTACAAAATGCTTGGCTAGTTACCATCAACTGTGTGCTACTTTTGTGGTGCATTGTGGGATGTTTTGAGTGAACTATATAGCAACTGTAACTTAACATTCGGGCAGCACTACAAAATGTCAAACACACCATATATAGTGCACTATAGTGTGTAGTCACTGATTTCAGGTACAGCCCATAATTCTCAGGCAAGTTCTGGCATTGAAGAGAATCTTACTCTCAAAATTGTATTTATGGACAGTAAAGTTTTAGAATTTTTGAGAGGACTGACTTTTAACAGTAGCTAAAAAGGCCCTGTGCAGATATAGTACACTTGTGTGCCATTGAGAGTAATTTAAAATATGTCATGGTTGCTTTTTCCTCCATTCGTGTCTGCTTTACTGCTTTACTTACTTGTATAATGCATAATGTAAATATCATCACAACATTTTTTTAAAGTTAAAACTGATATCAAAACTTAAATCAGTCAAATACATACTGTAGTTTTTGCATTTTGGCTTTGTAAGGCAGAACAGAGGGTTGTACTACGTAGCAAGATTAATGGGTTGGGGAGGTATGTTGAGTCAAAAGTCTGAGTTTTCAGTATCACAAAGGTGGCTGCCTTTTTACCAGGTTAGATCACCATGGTAACTTACAATCTGGTCGGGATCAGGTTGTGCTCAGCTCCAAAGTGCTAGTGCAAGGGCCCCCCTTTCTCAACTCCTTTGGACACAACCTCACCATTGGTCAAAAATCCAGTGGACCCGAGTGCACAAATTGTAAAGGGCTATCTCTAGAGGGTGAGAGCTTTTAGAGGCTGAAACGACCCGATTTTCTTTTCCCGATGCTCTGTACACCACCACAATGGTTTAGAAATGAAACAATCAAGATGCACTTTAAGTGTAGACTTTCAGCTTTAATTTGAGTGTATTTACATCCAAATCAGGTAAACAGTGTAGGAATTACAACATATTTTATATGTGGCCTCTGATATCATGGACCCCATCACCCTTGATCACCCCACTAAAACACCCATTCGACTGGCCATCACCCAGCAGTATGGCGAAAATCAATCACTGGATGTGTTTTATTTAAGTTTTCTTTCTTGCTGGGAAGAGAGAAAAAAGTCAGAATTAAAAAAAATCAATCATGCCTTACAGAAATATTTGAAGTAAGAATTACTGCAACACCTTCTCATTTTCTAGTTTTTCTATTTCTACCTTTAATTTCTTTATGTGCAGCTTTTTCTTGGTAATGTCAAGTCTCAAATCCCTCTTGTACAGGGCCTTCACATTGTCTGCTCCAACCTTAGAAATGTCAGACCAATGAGTTGATTGGACACTGAGGAGTTCAACAAACAACAAAGATGACTTGCCACGCATTTATGTTCTACTGTGTTCAAAGGCTCGCTTTAAGAGGCGAACAAGGGATTACTTTATAATATTAAAGCCCTTACTCTTGTTTTTGATCTGGAGATGGTGGATGCTGGCTGGGGGGAGTGCTGCACATTTTCCTCTGATTGTAAAATAGGTCAACAAGTGAAGCTACTTCATTATGTTAGTGGAAGCCTATGTGCAGACAACTAAAAGACTTTCATGTTTCCATTAGGGATACTTGGGTCCAACCTCACCATATATGCTTAAGATAATGTTACCCCCATAGGCCTCTCTGTGTCCACAGACATCGTCTCCTCATCGCTGATCTCCACCTGAAAAATTATTTAACGCAACTGTTTATTCAACACACCAGAAAACAGTGATAAAAGTACATGACGACTTGCTTAGACATTAACCTCAGTGTGTGAGTCCATCAGGGTGTGTGCAGGAGGCTCAGACAAGATCATTGTATCTCCTTCAACTGTAACTTACACAAGAAACTTTTACAGCTGATGGCCACTGCAAATATATATTCAGTACTTTCCAGCCAAACCATATATCCTTACCCTTTACCCTGTACAAACAATGGCTGCTGGGAGCTATCAGCACTGGGATCAGAGTGGATGCACCTCTCATGCCCTCCATTATTGGCCTCCTCTGATTATTCGACAGGTCCAGCTCATCTGCAATTGTGTAGTTTGCCGGAGCTGCTCCTCACCAGTCTTCCTCTTCTCATTTTTTTCCCTCTTTGCTTTAGATAATATTAACAGTTTACACAGTTAATCATCCATACTCACAAAAAATGACAACAGCACAGGAAATACAAACCAGTTTCTATTACATCTTTATATTTGGTCTTGATTTGCTGTAAAGTCCGCCTCACACTGCTGACACCGCAGCTGACAAATCACTGATTGGAATATTAATTAGTCTATTCTACTTATCCTAGAACTAATCAACTAAAGTGATTTGCTCCTATCCTTTATGGCAGGGTCAGATATAAATGTACTCCTTGAAGATCAAGTTTAGAAATGCTGTATAATATCAAGTTTAAAGTTTTAGAGCAATAATGTGTAAGTGTCATGTTAGAAATAAAAGGCTGTAGTTAGAGTGAACAAATAAATATATTAACTCACAAATTGACATGATTTTGTTATGATCCTGCTCTAGCCACTCCTTTTCTTTCTCCTTCCTCCTCTTTTCTTCCTTCTCCCATTCTTCTTCCTGTCTTTGTCATCTGTCTCTTTTGTGTTTCTCTCCTTCGTTCTCCCTATTGGTCTGGTTCTTCCTCTTGTTCTCTCTGTATCTATCTGTTTTGATCTGTCTCCCTTTGGCTCCCTCTGTTTGTCATCTCTCTCTCTCGTCTCTCTTGTCCCATGTTTCTCTCCTTGTCTGGTAACTCTAGCTCCCTCTGTCTGCACCTGTTGATCTCTGTCTTTCTGCCTGTCTCACCTGCCTGCACTCCTGATTAGTTATGTGAATCACCTGCACTGTTCAGCCCATTGACTTCACCTGTTTGCAATTACACCTCCACTATTTAAACTCTGCTCACTCACTCATTCCCCGTCATAGCCTCTGCTGCACTCCTGGATTCAGTTTCTCCCCACCAAGCCTTCTACCTCCCGTCTGCTTCAGCCCCTTGGACTCAGCTGATTCCCCCATCCTGGATTTCCCTCTAGTGGACTCTGTTTTACTCCTGTCTGTTCTTGAATACCCCCCAGCTTTCAGTCTGCCAGTTTTGTTTCCCCACTAGCTTCTGGATTCCCTGAGCCTGTCTAGCCCTTAGTTCTGTTTCCCCCTGGTTTTTTTTAAGTACGTTGTTGTGTTGTCTGGTTCAGTTCATTCCTGTTTGGTTTTGTGGTTTTTGTAGGTTTAGTAGTGTAGTTTCTTTTAGTGTTAGTTTAGGTTAAGTTTATCTCATGGTTTGTTTTCTCTTTTCTGTATTGGGTTAGTTGTTTGGTTGAATAAATATTTTTCTGATATTCACCTGTCAGTTCTCTGTGTGCCTGCCCCTGGGTTCTCCTGCTACCCCCATAACAGATTTACATGTTTTTTATTTATTTTTTTTGCCAGCATTCCTCCCTTGCCTTCTTTGCAGCAACAGTGCTGCTTGTTGTAGTTATGATTTTTTTTTTTTTTTTAATTCTTCATATATGTCCATTATGATGGCCTTTTCCTCCTGAGTGACAGAGATGGTATGTGATTGGCCCATTTTGTACAGAAGAAGAGCCATATGACATGTTGAATGAACCCTTTTTTGTGAAAAATTCAGAAAACTGGGTTGACAAAGACAATTGATAACCACCTTCGTGATGCTCATTATCCCTAATTACAGTTTTCATTTTCGTCAAGCCGGCTTACACAAAGAAAGCCTGGCTCTTTCAGACTCATCTAATTTTATACCTCCCAGGTCAACATCATGATCCTACAGCAAACAGATGAAAGCAGCAATACAAATGTTAACTGAGACAGATGACAGATAATTTCTGTCAAAGTTTTAATTCTATGCTAACAATTGATATTTTGACAAATATAATATTAATGGTTTGGATAATGGATGGATTTAGTATGTCCCGATTGTATCTGTACTGCATGAAAGTGTATGTATTTTGTAAGAGCAGCTGCAGTACATAATTCAACGAAAAAGTAAAATATCAGATTTGGAATGCAGCCCAAGTGTTTGCCAACTACTAAAAAAATCTGAAAGAAGTAATTAAAGAATCAAACATTTAGCTATCAAATGCAACACTTTGTAGGGTACAGGCCTTTTCATTGCTGCAGAATAAGTTGGTCTTGGTTTGATATGCTTTGCATGTATTCTTAATGCCATCCATTATTCCATTATCTATAGTCTGCTTAATTCTCATTGGGATCCCAGGGGGGCTGGAGTCTATCCCAGCTGACTCAGAGTGAAGGCAGGAGACATCCTGGACAGGTCACCAGTCTATCATAGGGCTACATAGAGAGACAAATCCACGCATGCACAGGGAGAACATGCAAACTTTTACAAGATAGATTTTAATTTCTAACATATATGTAAAGGCAAGCACATTCACAGTAATGTTAAGGTTACTGTCACAAAGGGGGGAACTGTAACAGCATCAAACCAGACATTATTATAACATAACAAGTTAGTCATTTAAGCCTCTTATTCACCACAATTTTTTTATTTTTTTTTTTTTGTAATATGTGACCCTTTTTAAAATTTGTTTCATTGACTGAGCTACATCTACAGCTAAGCTTCCACTATCCATCACAGTCGCCCAGCCTCTTGGGAATAACCTTTTGTTCTATGGGGGCTCATCAAAATGGCTTTTTCATGCTCTTCATCAGTAATCACTTGTTAAATGTAGCGAACTGAGTTTAATTGTCCCTGTGGTTATTGTAAATCCAAGGAAAATACAGTACAGGAACACCACATGTCATTTGGGACTCCCAATAGGAATGTGCTGGTCTTTGTGAAATGCTCTTGCTATATGTCCACTACTTAGTACCACTGCAGGGGTTTGATTTAACCACTTGATTGCACAAGTCGTTTTACAGCCCATTAACCTCACAGCATGACCACTGCTGCAGGAAAAGGATTTGCATAAGAAAAGACATCACTTTTTCTTCACCAGTTTTTAAGTAGAATGTAAGCTCTGCTTGAACCCATTCAAGTTGTCTCATTGAATAAAAAAGGCAGAGATCTTCCAGCTAGACTATTAGTGAAGAGTTAAAACAATGAAATACACCAGCGTCCAGATCCACCACCAGACATTTGTCTTTTTCCATTCTCACAAAATCATCTACCTTTTATTGTCTTTAGTTGGGCATAAGCAACCCAAAACAAATAGTTATAAAGACCTGACCTGAAGCCAGCTGCTGTGCATGTAGCTCACTGTCTTACTTATCTGGGACTACCATTGTTTGTTTCTTAAAGGTAAAGTCAGTGGTACTAATCTAATACACATTCAGTGAATGTTTCCTGACACTTTCCTTTGGAGGTTTTCAGGGTAGACCCACAGTTTCCTTGAGGATTTCTCATCTGGCCTAGAAAGCCCTCAGGTCCCCCAAATAGGAGCTGGAAAATGTTACTGGGTTCAAGAACTTCTGATCCAGCCCCCTCATCCTGCTGTGACCTGACCCTGGATAAGTAGAAGAAAACGGATGGATAGATTCTCTCACAGTCCACTAGCTGTGTGTGCACTGGGGAAGTGACATTTGTTCAGTTTGTTCTGAAAGCAGCTAACTTGGTGCAGTTTTACTGGAGCACTTAAGCTGCCTGGCAGCAGTAGGAAGAGGTCATGTATCATATCGACTTCATATAGGCTTCCAGTGTACAGTTTATGCTAAGTAAGCATAGTGCCTATAGCTCAGGCATCGTGTTTAGCATACAGGTATCAAAATAGTATCAATCTTTTCACCTAACTCTGAGCAAGAAGGCAAATAATTATACATTTTTATATATTATATAAAAATGCTAAACCTCTGCATGTGACTTTTCATTGAACAGATTAGTTCCACCAAACACAAGCACTGAAATGTGAGTTGCAAGAATACAAAATATTTTTCATTTCTGCTTTGGTGGTGAAATGTATTGTTTTATGCTTCAAAAAACCTTGGTCTATCATAGCTTGCTTGTCTCATGAATCAGAAAATATGAATCATGAAAATACCCAAGTATGCAAAGACACAAACCTATGGTCTTCCTAGGTGGATGCAGAGCAGAAAAAAACAATTGATCATCATTATTCTCATTAAAAATGACACCGAGGGCACCATTTTACAAACAAGACAATAGCAAAGAATGACTTCGGTTATTGCATGACCTCCCCCTTCTCAAATTGATCTCTACTCACTCCATCAGAAAATTCACACAGAAAACCTGCACGCTAAAGCCTTCGCTAACTGAATTTTTTCTGCATTCTTACAAGTGTGCACCTAATACACAGAGGAGAATATCTGTGCTTCCAGTGGCTGTCGTCAGTTAGAGAAGCCGTGGCACGAAAGCAAATTAATGACCAATTTGTGGAGCAGTTTCTGTACTTGATGCCCAGAATTTTTCTTTTTTTTTTTTTTTTTCGTGACAAGATAGCAGGTAAACTCATCAAGCTGGTGGTTGGCAGCCACAGGGGTGTCTCATTAGCAGAGTGTGTGTGAGATACCGTCATCCGAAATCTGACTTAGTGCTGGCCCACAGGGCTGCACCATCAAAGACAGAAGGGTGTTCTCATTACAGAGACAGGGTCACTCACACAGTGAGGTACACGATGCTGTAAGACTCCCGGAAACCTTGCAAGGACAAGTGGCACAAAGAGCAGTCACCATGAATCTCTCAAAAACACTCGCAGGGAGTAAGCGATGGAGTCCAAGCCCGTCAAACCCAATACAAGAATAAGATATAAAATATTAAGCTGCCTAGAGGTGAAACTGTAAAATGATGCATGATTGTTTATCAGTCAATACACCCAAGCAATCAGTCTTCAAAGTATGTCAAATTTTACAGTAATTACTATTTGGTTTGTGCTTGGAGAAATGGAACAATAAAACAGAAAATACATGGATGTTGCAGGATAGACTTTTTTTTTTTTTTTTTTTTTTTTTAGAAACAATGACATCACCTTGTAACAAGCAGATGCAAAAAATAAAGCAAAGTGAGCCGGTGCAGTAAGCAGTTGATATGATTCATCTAAATAAAGGCTTGAAGTCTTGAGTGACTTTTTATAAAGAACACATATAAAAAATAAAAAAATGCATGTCAGACTCTTGTCTGTGTCTAATGGATTGCTTCAAGGAAAATTCTTTTTTTTTTAACAACATACACTACTGATCAAAAGCTTGGACACACCTTCACATTTAATGTTTTTTCTTTATTTCCATGACTATTTACATTGTAGATTCCCACTGAAGGCATCCAATGTCATGCCCTCTGCCCCTGGAATCAGGTAGTTGCAGGTTGTTTTCCCTTCTTTCCCTTCTTCCTCTGTGCCTCTCTCAGGTGGCCTGTGATTCTGGATTACTGCCACTCCAATCAGGGTGTGATTGGTATCCAGCTGGAAGCAAGCAGCAAGCAGCCGTCTCCTACTGCATTTAAGCAGACGCTCTGCTTTCAGTCAATGTTGCACCGTAGGTCATCTAGCCGTAGTTCTGGTAGCCATCTTCGTAGTTCATGTTCTTGTATTCTGCTTTTCTGTAAATAAATCCCTTTTAACTACTTCTGTGGTTTTTGTATCTCATTCCCTGCACCTGATCCTTCTTGTGAATTGTAACAGGATAAGGTTCCTTTTTAATAGGTTATGAGTTAATCACTTCAGTAGACAAATCCACAAAAAGATTTTCCAAAGTAATTTTTCTGTATTTTGATTTGTTTAAATATTCTGCTGAATAACTAAGAAGTTAGGATTAAGATGTTAAATCTTTACCTGCTTTCTATGGAGAAGATTATCATATGTTCCTGCTTTTGTATCTCCAGACTTACAGATTAAAACTAAATTGGCACGTCATGTAAACTAAATAAGCGCTGACTAGTTAGACTGTGAGCACTAAAAATCCCACACTGCTACGGTAACTGTAAGTTTATAACAAATTTGCCTGACAAAATGTTGTCTGATCTCACCTTGAAGCTGACAGAAGTTGTACAATTTTACTAATCTTGTATGTTGACCTATGTTTCTCCATAAATCCAGTCATGCTCCCCCAGTTCAGTTAGTCATAATGAATGCTTTTAACAGACTTTTTTTGTTTTTGCATTAATTATTGGTCAGGGAAAACCAAGCGTGATGGCGGTTCATGTAGTTTACCTGAACAGAAACGAACAATCAAATGTAAGGCAAATATGGCGCTGCAGATGGCCGGGGAGTGTGACGACAGGCTGTTCTGTCTACTTGATCTGCTGCAAAGTTCAGTTTTATTTGCATAACAGCAGTCTCAGTCAAGACAGCAGTCTCTACAAGATGGAAAGCTGTTCCCAAGTAATAAAACAAACTCACCACGCTGCACAATGGAGCTTGTGATAGCAGCCATGAGAGAAATTGGTTGCAAGACAACTGATCAAAATGTCAGGCAGATGTCCATCCATTAGCCAAGTCACATTGTTTGGGATTCATCAGGTGGTCGACTACAGTTTCACAGAAAGTTGAGCATTGTCTGTGGTTATTTAGGATTTGGTCCAAAAATCTGATCTGTTAGGGAAGGAACTGTACACATCTTCTTTTCTGTTAATTTTCTTTTTCTGGCAGAGGGCTCATTCAGTGTGCTGAGACAGCTCCACACATTGATGCTGTGGCGCATAATGGGGCAAGAAAGGTTTCATCATGCTGTCTTACTGGCTGAGAAATAAAAAGTTTGCAGAATCCGTCAAGTCACTGATGGACTTGCCATAATAATGCCATGTTTTTTACATGCATGCATACTTCAAGGAAGGTTTCACAAAGGACTCATTTGGAAATTTTGGGGGAATTTGATTCAAAACATATTGCTAAAGACAAAATTAGGTTCACTGTAGACCAACAGATTATATACAGATGTACAAGGTTTCTTTAATTAAACCCTCACAATTTTTTTTTAAGGCAAGGCCATGGCTTAGAGCAAGAAAAAATGCCTGTGCCTAACAGATGCAGAGGGCTTTTACAATAAAACACAGTTTTTATTTAAATAATTGTAAAAAGTTAATTTTCTTTTGTTTGACACCTTTACTTCAAGGGTGAATGAAATAATTGAATCACGGTACTGTACACCACTGACTTGCCATTTAATCAAGAGTGAAGGAAAAAGCAACCATTTCAAACAGACTGTCTTTAACCAATAAGAAGGCTTTGGTGTAGAGAACTCCTTCATTTCTTTTTGAATAGCATGACTAAAATGTGTTTTGACAAATTTGTAGATCACAAAAGCCCAAAGAAAGCATACAGTGACAACAAAGTCTGAGTCTGATTAACTTAAATTTGTCTTTGATTCGTGTTCTTAGGGGCCTGGATGAGAATCAGAGATTTAATCAATGGTTCCACCAGAATTTAAGAGTTTGATTATTTAATAATACCTCACAGGAAAATGTAACAAAATAAGTGGTTGTCTGTGCATACAGAGTTGTTTTTGCATGTTCCTCCACTACCAGACAAATGACTTAAATTAATTTTAAAAGTTTTTATGGCTTCATCACTGAGATCTTCATTAGTAAGAGTGATTCCAGCTTTATTGCTGTTGACGTACTTCTTGAAAGTTGTGCAGCAGTTTGCGATTTGTCTAGTTTGAAGACTGAATAATACTTTCTGTTGAAGCTGTTTTTTGGCTACAAGCCCCTCTGTAGTTTCTTTTTTCTCCCTTCAGAGCTCTTCTGGATCAGAGGCCAGCAGGCAAATAATGCTTTGGTCGAGGCGGATGCCAGCTAGACAGCCTAGATTTGCTCTGGGTTATCCTGCCACCTGCAGCGCTTGAAGTCTGTTCCAAGGAAGTCTCCATCTCTTCTGCTGTCCCAAAGGTGGGGGATGAAACAGACTGCATCCAGACATGCCAAGTCAGTGGCCTGAGGGCTGGACACACTGCCAAGGCTTGGGCGACCCTCTTTTTGCTCACATTTTCAGATATAATAGTTCCACAGTAAGAAGTGAAGCTGCACTGACTTTTTTTTCAGGGTGAAATTGAAGTGAAAGCGGAAAACTTCAAACAAACCCCTACACAGGCAGTGCTGAGGGCAAATGTACACATTTTACAGGAAGAGTTTGATTGTTATTTATATTAAAAGTATATGAAGATAATGATTTATTTTTTAGGCACAGGAGGCGTTTATTGTGCCCAGAGTTCTGGTTAATTGTGGCGGTTCCCTGACTTAATGTGATGTCACCGACAGGCAGTGGTTGTTTTCTCTGAAATGCCTGCTGAATGGATGAAAAGTGCTGTACAACTTGCGATATAAACTTTCCTCAGCCCACTATTGCTGCCGCTGCCATATTTCTGCTGCTAGTACTAAAACTTTGACTAAGGACAAAAATATAGAGATATAAATCTCTATAACTTTGACTGAGGGCAAAAATATGGAGATATACATCTCTATTTTCAACATGACATAAGTCATTACTTTCAGCCACAAATAATAACAAAACCTGACTTAAGTCTTTTAACTGCTGTACACTTGTATGCACACACACACACACACACACACACACACACACACACACACACACACATACATATATTAAAGTAAGCAAAGTATTCCCCAACAGTTTGAAAGTTATTCTCACTTCACACACAGCTTTTCTTGCCCCATTATGCACCACAGCATCAGTGTGTGGAGCTTTCTCAGCACACTGAATGAGCCCTCTGTTTGCTGGGATTGTCAAAAAGAATGACCTGCATCAAAGTGCAACTTCACCTGGTTCATCAGTATACGGATTGCTGCTTGTACGGCATGGACTTGCACTGATGATATGTTTACTGCTGTGCATAGAGATGCATGCTGCGTGTATACGAGTGCTTTTCTTGTTAATTTTGGATTTTAGAGGTAGGAACAGTTAGGCTCTGCCATGATGGTGATACCAGGAGCCACCACAATGAACTTCAAAACCTCATATCACAGAGGGTTCGTCCATCTTTATCTGCACACTATGAGCATAGCTGATGTGCCTCAGAAATGTAGCTACATGTCAGCTCTATGCAGAAGAACTCTGATTCGGTGCTTGTGTTTCTGCTTTTAAGTCTGGACATTTATGATGCGGTGACCAGACAGCTCTCGATCACTCTAATTTTAACATTTTAAACACTGTGATTGCAGAGCAGTAATGTCCAATTAGAAGAATTTAGAAATTCCTTGCATTATAAGTCTAACTGTATGTATGGGTTCATCCCACCACCACTGCATATCACAAATCACAGCTATTGCAGAGACTATGACGAAAGCATACTTCAGCCTGATCACACATAATACATCAGTCTAGCTACAAAGTGGAACTAAGTGTGGCTGAACGATAAATCGAACTCTGTCGCAGGACCATTGTTTACCTCGTGCAGGGTTTAGTAGGGAGCCTGCTTTACTTAATTGCAAGCACGAGTAACAGCTGGCTTCCCTGGGTTGAAAGGTGTTGCTTTTAAAAAAACAATACTGTAATCTAATGGGGGATTCAACGGTGCACATTTCTCCAGCTGGCATTTGTTCGAAAACACCATCTGTGTTCCAACCAGTTTTCTCTAGGGAGAGGAAAACAGAGAACACAACTATCGATGTGACAACAGTGGATTCAGTCCCATGTTCTTTTATGTCCATTCTCTCCTCTCTGCTTTTTCCTTTCTTCATCCGCAGCCTCTCTCAGGTATTACTCTGGAAGAAGACAAATGCAGAAGCAGACATATAAAAAGACCACGCTTGTTCTTGAGCATTTCTTCAGAAAAACTTTCAGGGTCGTCATATTCGATCTCACAGATCAGCTCCACCCAGACACCTGCCTAATCGGCTCTAATTCTGATTAAAGAGCAACCTGCTTATCATTGATGCTTATTTATCCAAGTCAATTTCCACTCCTCAATCAGGCTTCTCTCTCTACTTTATTTTCCTCATTTGTAAAATGTTGCCACACATAAATCAAATGCATTCGCTGCCTTCAGGTGTATCAACAACAGAAATGTGTTCTCGGCTCTGCACACACACCTCAAAGCACTCACAAATCACATCACTTTCAGGAGAGCAAATATTTCAGTGTTGCTGCTGATCAATTCTTTTATTCTAACTGTAGGTCAGGCTCATTGCAATGGACCAGAATAGTGTACAATCCTCTCCTCTCGACATCAAAACATCTTTCCGGTTAACCATAGTAAAATGAAAAAGCCTTTTAGAGGCCAACTGTTGACACTTATCTTCCTTTTAAACCTTTTTGACACATGAACAAATAGAGCTTTCAAATGATGAAAAACATTGCTTGCCAACTTTCTGATCCTTTATGTGAAGTATTTTTAAGGCGAAAAGACGACAACACCGAAAACCGTTGATTGGAGCACCGGTCTGAAATGATAAGAGACAGTAAACAACACTTAAGGCGCCTCAGTGCAGAGCTATAAACCATTATTATCTCTCTCTGCACCAACCACACCAACAATGACACCTACCTGTATTCTGAGCAACAGAGCGATAGAAGAAAAACAGAAACAGGGCGCAACATGTATTTGAAGGGAGTTTTAGATTTAGATTACATTTTGTCCTCCCACTTACCTCCTTCACAGACAATGATGGGTTTCAGCAGTGGAGTAGTTGCATAAGAGGAGACAGTTGATTGAAAAAAGAAATTGTTTCACCCCACTTCTGTTTGCGGTCTTGTCCATCTCAAGGTAAATGGACTGCACTCATAGAGCGCCTTTAACCCGAGCAGTGAACAAAACAGTTTACATCTGTAGCCTTTCATTCACACACACACACACACACACACACACACACACACACACACACACACACACACACACACACATACACACACACACATACACAGCAGTGATGGTAGAGCTGTCATGAAAGGTGCTCGTCTATTGCCTGGAGCAACTTGGGTTCACTGTTGTGTCCAAGGACATTATGGTACAAGGACAGGGTGAGGTGGTGATTGTACTGCCAACCCTGCAAGTGATAGACAACTTGTTTCTGCACCTGAGCCATAGCCACCACAGCAAATGATGATTTATTTTTTCCGTTTAGACACACACAAGCAGCTACAACTTACTGTGGGTTGGAATACAAAACTGCAAATATGCTGTAATGTGTGGGTTGTATGTAAATTGAGATTTAACTTGACTATTTTTTCCGTGTTGCGTTCTGCTCTTCTGCCGTATAAAAGTTTAGCCACCAGGCAGAAGTGTTATTTTAACTGTATACAGCAGATAAATTGGTCAAATAATTAGTCGAGGTTAATCTCTGAAGTTCATCTTCATAAATATGGAAAGGCATGCATGAGCTAGTCTAAATGTTGATCTGTGCATAATTGAGTATTGGGGATTTTCACAGTGGAACAGTACAATATAAAAGTCAGTGTTAGGATTTACAGATTTGGACCGAAGAGCAGGCCTCAGAAACCACACAGGGAATAAAAGTTTAATAGTTTCCTTGCACAGATTGCAGTATTTACACTGAGGAATTGTTCTGGGTCTTGTTCAGGTAGTTGCTGGGATGAAGGAGGGTGCAGAGTGAGAGCAGGAAGGGCTTGGAGTGAGCTGGCTGGCATGATGTGAATACTGGATCAGGTTGTGCTCGCTGGCTTCTCTCAGGGTCCCAGAGAGAGAAGGGCGCAGGCAGATTGGTTTTAGTGTGAGAGCTGGAGCTGGAAAATTGGAGCTGGGCGAGTTGTCTGTGGAGGTGTAGACAGGGAGTGAATCTGGAGCAGAGAAACAATGTTACAAAGAGTGCAGGGACAAAACATACACATGGAGAAAGGCAAACTGGGTACCAACAGGAGACGCAAGGATAGAGAAAAACAATACAAACACAGAGAAAGAGGTGAGACAAGGCCAGAGTGATGACAGTCAGGTGGCACTGAACAATACTATATGATTCTTCTGCTACTTAAACCTGCAACAGTGGATTTTTATGCCAACACACCACTCATACTTTATCAGAAACAGCTGAAAACAGTTGACACATCCACTGTAACTTCAAACATTTACTCAAGCCTATTTGAACTGTTTCTCTCAACATTTCTTTTCATAATATCTACACTACTGTTCAAAAGTTTGGGGTGACTTAGAAATGTCCTTATTTTTGAAAGAAAAGCAGTTTATTTCAATGAGGATAACATTAAATGAATCAGAAATACAGTCAAGACATTGTTAATGTGGTAAATGATTATTCTAGCTGGAAACGGTTGATTTTTAATGGAATATCTCCATAGGGGTACAGAGGAACATTTCCAGCAACCATCACTCCTGTGTTCTAATGCTACATTGTGTTAGCTAATGATGTTGAAAGGCTAATTGATGATTAGAAAACCCTTGTGCAATCATGTTAGCACATGAATAAAATTATGAGTTTTCATCGAAAACATGAAATTACCGAGGTGACTTCAAACTTTTGAACAGCAATGTATCTACTTTAATTTTGTCTTTAAATTAGCAGTAAATAAAAATCAGACCTAAACTGCAGTTGGCCCAACAAAAGTGAGGCAGTGTTGATTATATGCTGTAACCAGTGATCTACAATCACACGTAAAGATCAGAAGTGGCTCTAGTGTGAAAATAATGAGGAACTGTGATGCTGCTCATTGTTTGTTTGAGGGCTAAATGTTTCCCAGTGCTTACCAAGTGTTACATGGTAAGTACTGGCAAACAAAAGAACTGAAATTGATATGTACCGGTGATGGACCACATGCTTAATCAACAGCAATAAGAAAAGTGTTTGAAAAAATGTTTGATAGTGCAAAAGATACAACCCACACCATGAAAGCACATAACAGAAACACAAAGATTGGTTGGATGAACAAATTGAAAATGTGTGCCCTTCTTTGGATCATACAAAAAGCCTGTCATACCTTAATAATAGAGCTACTGTGCCCTCAGTCACTCTTCCTGTTGCTTCTGTGCAGGTCGTCAGAGGCACAGATCTCCCTGGTGGAGGCTACAGCTACTGAGTGACAGTTTTTACCATTGCAAGACTTCATATTAAAGAAAAACCCAAGACTGCTCAAAGGATTGATGGACTTGGTGTTGGGATGCATCTTATTGATGTTCAGCCAGTTTACCTCAAAGCTGATCTCACTTGGTTTCCTTCTTTAATGTTATCAAGGTGAAATCACTCCTTTGTTGTTATTTACTTTTTTATTTACACTACCGTTCAAAAGTTTGTGGTCACCCAGACAATTTCATGTTTTCCATGAAAACTAAAAATAATTGCACAAAGGTTTTCTAATCATCAATTAGTCTTTCAACACCATTAGCTAACACAATGTAGCATTAGAACACAGGAGTGATGGTTGCTGGAAATGTTCTTCTGTATCCCTATGTAGATATTCTATTAAAAATCAGATGTTACCAGCTAGAATAGTCATTTACCACATTAGCAATGTCTTGATTGTATTTCTGGTTAATTTAATCCTATCTTCACTGAAAAAAAACTGCTTTTCTTTCAAAAATGAGGACATTTATAAGTGACTCCAACCTTCTGAACAGTAGTGTATGTAAATGTATCTATTTGTCTTTGTCCTTCATTGTTTTTTAACATTAAAATTATCACCTTGAAATGATTACCTGATTAATAGGCCAAAGTGGTCAAAGTCAAAGTGAGGTAGTTACATTTACATTCAGTCTGTTCTGTCATGGTCACCATTAAAACCAGTTATCAACTGAAACTAAACATTTTACACACATTAATACATTTTTCACCTGCATAGCCAAGCATTTTTCATGATGACAAAAACAAGTAACAGAAGAAAAACCTGGAGTTTAAATGAAGCGTTTCAGACAGGTAAAGGAGCAGCAGGGTTTTCTGTAGGAGAAAATAACTCCCTTTGGTGTGGACTCTTTGTAAGTTTGTAAATCTTACATGCAGAAGAAGCTTTACCACACTAAAGGAAAAGGAAAAAAAACCCAAAAAGCATAATATGGTCTCCTTAAAGGTGCAACATCAGAAAACTAACAACAGGCCTAATTTAATCTCCTTCAATTTTCCACCATCGTTTTTTACTGCCAAACAATTTTGAGAGCAGATGTGGGTTTGGCGCCGCAGTCTTCAATAAAGCAATGCAGCCAAAATACAGATCGAACCAAGACGGCACAACTGGAGCGATGCTTTGACATTAGAACTTGGAACAGCGGGCAGCCATTTTGTTAGCTGCAGCCCACTGGTAAAAGCAGCATCATGATCTTGCAAAAATTGATTCCGATTTCCTCTGCCACTCGTCTTCTGATTAGCCTCTCATATTAAGTAAGAAAATCAATGTCTGCCACAGAAAAAGCACAGAGGAACAAACTGTAGAAGCAAAAGACAAGGTGAAGTGCTGCAAAAATCTCTGCACACTCAGACAGAAGCCAAGCAACAACAATAAAAATAGATTTTGATTTAATGAACCCTAGAGAAGCAGAAAGCTGCAGAAAAGGGGAGATAGCAGTTTCTCTAGAGGCAGTTTCCTCCCGCTGACAGCTTTATGTCGGTTCACACTGGCAAAAGAAATTCGCTCCATCCACGAATTTGCAGAAAAGCACAGATATGATTGCTGAATTATAATATTCTTGAACTGCATGATTGCTTTTGTACCAAAATAAAACTGGTCAACTGGAAAGTCCTGGCACAGAAATGGGAGAGCAGCAGCACTGACCATATGCTATGGCAGAAACCCAACCCCATAACTGCTCCAGCTCCGCTAACGTCTATTTTCCAAGAGTGTGAAGGGAAACAAGGCTGGAGCTAATGTGTCTCGACATTTCCCTGCTCACCCCTCCATCTGCTGCACCGTTCATGAGGAGGCTTCCAGAAAAGCTCCCAGTTTTCAGTTGGGCTGCAGTGAGGATGACAGAAAGCAGCGCATCACCTACTTCTACACTGGCCAAGTCTAATCAGAGTAACAGGATCAAAGTTCACGGTTTATTTTAGATCATAAATATTTGGACTCGTTTTGCTCTTCAGACTCTGCAGAACATTCAGTTTGAATGAAATAATGGACACCTTAAAGTGCCAAGTGTCAGCTTTAATTTGAGTTGGTTTACATCAGTGTATGTGTGGATGATACAGACCCTGTAATGTGCCCAGGAGTTAAAAAGTAACAGGGCAGAAATACACTTTAGACACTTTGTAACTTCTCGATGATGGTCTTCAAGGCCTCCACTGCATCCATCTTTACCTCTTGCTTTTCCTTCAGTCTGGTCTTTGGCTCAGATCATCAGGGTGAAAGGTGGGGATATTCCACCTTTTCACCCTGAAAAGTTCTTTGATAGCTTCTATCATGGGTTTGCTGCCCTGCTGAAGGATGAAATGCTATCAAGCGAGTTTTGATGCGTTTGGTTGAATGTGAGCACAAGGTACGCTCCTGTAAACCTCTGCATTCATCTTCTTGCTTCAGTCAGTGATAAAACCATCAATAAATGCCAGTTTCACAGGCAGCCCAAGCCACAGCAGAATCACCACCCTGTTTGACAGATGACGTGTTGGTTTTGCTGTTGAGCCGTTCCTTTTTTTCTTTCTGCCCTTCACAGCTACAACCTATAGGACCTTTGCGCCACTGGTTACTATTTGGGTGTTTTTGTGAACTGCAGCCTGCTCTGGTTGTGTTTAAGATGTACTTTTTTTTTTTTTTTTTTTTTTTATTATTTTGTGCTGAATCCTCTGAGGTTCTGTTCAGGAAGTCTCATGATCATTGCCAGAGAGACGCATCCACCTACATCCAGGAGAGCATTCTTAATCACTCAAATGATCAAGAAGATTTGTGCTCATTTCTTGTCCTGTTTTTTTAGAACCAACCCTTAGTTGATTTTGGCCAACCGACTACCTTTCATGTCTTTCTGATAGATTGTTTTTGTGTTTTTGAGTCTTATTATGATCTTTTTTAACTTTGCATGCTCACTACTTAACTCCTCACAGAAACGGACAAGTCCACCTTATTTAAAAGGCAACTCTCAGTCAGCTCTGAGCTGCACATGAGCGCATGAACACACAACTGCCCCACATCCAATTACTGTCTAAGAACTTCCAGACTAAAAGGGTTCAATCTCCTGCACGGTTCTTTCTATACTGATGTGAACTTACTCAAATTAAAGCTGAGACTTTGCACTTTAACATGCAGCTGTCTAAATATTTATGGGCTGGACTGTATAGGTTCACAGAGTTAAATACAGTCAGAGATTCAGATGAAAAGTTAATTGCCTGCTTTCAAGACCTCTCATCGCGGGACCAACTGGGCTGCCTGCTCTGTGTTCACAGTCTAAATAGTAATGAATATTGCATAATACACATCAGCAGTTACACTTCAGCCTTGATGGAGCAAAACCAGACAGCTGCCCAGTTACACTACATGGCAGCATGACAAGACAGGAAAACTGCATGACAACACACTGTGACAAAGTGTCCTCACCAATGATAATGATGCTTGCTTTACTATATTCTGATTCACTGTACAGTCAACTTGAACTCTGACGTAAAAGCTGCAGTATTGCCAGATTTAGGCTTAGTGGAATTTGTGGCAATAGAAAACATCATTCTAATTAATTAGAATTACTGCTGCATGGTTTTATTGGGGTGCACAGTGGTTTGGTGGTTAGCACTTTCACCTTGCAGCTAGAAGATCCCCGGTTTGTGTCCCTGCCTTCCCGGGATCCTTCTGCATGAAGTTTGCATGTGTGGGTTTCTCTGGGTGCTCCAGCTTCTTCCCACAGTCCAAAAAGATGCTGAGGTTAACTGGTAACTACACATTGTCTGTAGGTGAATGTGAGTGTGTTTGTTTGTCTCTATATGTAGCCCTGTGACAGACTGGTGACCTGTCCAGGGCATGTCCAGCCTTCAACCTAAGTCAGCTGTGACAGACTCCAGCCCCCTAGTAATGAGGATTAAGAGGTGTATAGATAATGGACGAATGGACTGTCATAATTAGGACATAACAGCTATGATCCACCAATGCAGCAGACATAATTCCAAAGATTTTGAGTGAGAAATCAGTCCGATTTATCATCATCTTTCATCTCTTCTAGTTCTTCTATAACACTTTTGGACTCTCAGTTGACTTAATTTTTTTAAAAAATGAATCAAAATGAAAGCCGCAAAACTAGGGGCATCGTCTTCTTTATTTCATTTATTGTTCTTATTTGTGAAAATCTTGTGCCTACATTACCCATAAAACAACTCAAATAACAGGCTACAAAGGTCTTATTAGTACAATTCCTTGTAAAGACTTACCCACGGGTTTTGAGAGGTGTTCACTGTGACATCACATGAGACGATGTATCAGACATCTCACAGCCTCGGCTGGAGCAACAGGAAGCTTTACACAACGTTTCACATAAGCAGTCAAACTCTTATATGTTAGAGTCAGTGGAGTTTCAGTTTTAGGTTGTTTAAAACTTTCCGATTTTTCTATCACTGTTAGTGCTCTTATAAAGCAGTCATTTTTGATCCTGTCTGAAAGAAATGTTCTGAGATTGTGAGACCAGGGGTATTTTTTTTTCTGGTTGCTCTTTTGAAATGGCATAGATTGCATTTCAAGGGAGAACTTGCAGTATACGTGCAATGTGGCCTGTCATTGAGTGTTTCTGTTTGCAATCTAACAATTACAAGAATAAAACTCCAAAGTTAATTTCAGTCTTATACAATAAGAAGTGTCTGAGCTTTGTTGGTCATCAAGAAAGTTTCCAAACTGGAGGCTGGTTTTATAGCAAGGCTCTGCCTCTTGTTCTGCTTGTCGAACTTTGAGACCTACAAATAAGCCTGCAGTCTGTGAGCAAAGTGCTCAATTGAGATAATATGGTACTTTAAGGCCTTTAAGACAAGAATAAGCTTTGCCATTATGGGCTTGTATGCGTGGAAAAGGATTTTAAATTCTCTTGAGGATATTTCAGGAAACCAATGAAGAGAGACCACAATGGGAGAAATACAATCTGTCTTATTACTTCCTGTCAGTACTCTCACCGTAGCATTTCAGATCCGCTTTTAGAAAGTCGCTGGGACATTCTGATCATAAGGAATTACAAGTGCGAGGCCTAGAAGTTACAAATGCATGGACTAGATTTTTAGCATCACAGGACAGGATGTTCCTAATTTTGATCATATTGCACATGTGAAAGAAGCCAATCCTGGAGACTTGTTTCATGTATGACTTAAAGACATATCCTGGTATAAAACAGGTAAGACAATGCTACAGATCTCATATAATATATGGTTAGATAATGTCTTTGTGCTGTTTGGTGATTCTAACAGGACAAGTTCAATGGCCATTACCCGAGGCCGCAAAAAGATTGCTGACTTTGATCAGCACTGTTTCTGTGTCCATGATATGCTTTTAATCCTGACTGAAACTCTCCAGACAAACCATGGCTGAGTGAAGGGTCACATAACTGATTTGCAACAGATTTTTAAAAGGATTTTAGAAATAAAGGGGAGGCAGGGTATACACTAATCCTGCTACAACATTAAAAACCACCTACCTAATATCGTGTAGATCCCCTTATACTGCTAAAACAGCTCTGACCCATCAGGTCATGGAAATTAGATCTGTAGGGTGTCTTATGGTGACTCACACCTGACTGTTGGCAGCAGATGCTTTCCATCCTGCAGGCTGTGGATAATCTGGGAATCAGGCTGGTACTGGCCTATCCCTTGGGATCTGGAGAGTTTGGAGACTGGGTCGGTGCCTTTGACTTTTTGTTATGTTTCTCAAGCCATTCCTGAGCATTTTTTTGCAGTGGAGCAGTCCATGTTGTCCTGCTGGGGAGGGATTCCTGGTGTTTGGAAGTGCAGCTACCATATAAGAATATGTTTGTTTACATAAACAGAATATACTTTTTGAGTTATGGCCAAAACACATTTTGTGAGGTCGCAATAACCTTCACCAAACATACAAACTTTAAGTTAAACCTTGCATCCAAGTGAAGGTTTGTGCCAAATTTGAACAAATGCCCTTCAGGCATTTATGAGATACTGCAGAATGATAGAGAAACTGATGCACATGTTTTCTAAAGATATTTTTCACATTTTGACATGAGAGCACTGAAAGATGAATAACTTGATGGTTAGTAGGAGGTCAGTGGATAACACTAAAAGGTGATCCAGTATTAACTTCAAATTTAATGAATATGTGTCTATTGTTTTCAGGATTTTGTATAAAAGCTGACAATTTTATTTCCCTGATGCACTCCGTGTCTGATAGTAAATATGTACTCAGTAAATTTATTGCCAAGCTGGTTATTAGATTCCAAACTTGTGTCTGTTCAGCTGAAAATGTTGATGTGTCTATTTTGCAAGAAGAAAAGTCATGCGCAACCACATCCATTAGAAGTAATCCTTTCAGTAGCCTAAGTCTGCAGAGCAAATTTCATTGCATTGGTCAGAAGTTACTAGGGTTCAGTATGTTCTGACAGTCAGATGGATGGCAGAGCAGTTCGCTGTGCTGCTGCAGGGGTTTAGAAGACTTGCTGGCTGTTGCTTTTGGACTTTTCTTGCGTAATGTAACACATAACAGCACTGCCTAATCTCAGAAGTATAAATACTGGCATATATTTTTTAAATATTCATTGGCAAGTTGCACGATTTTAAAAATGTGCCTCAGGTTTACAAGGGACCTACTCTGTCAGTCCTCTGATAACTTCATAGACTGTGACCACTCTGCAGCCCCCTTAGGTGAACCTGACAAAAACTGTGAGGTTAAAAAAAATGCCACAAGGTACGTTAGCTCCCCTGACATAAAGGTGTAAGTTGAAATGTCTAGTTTTGTTTCAGTGTATGTGTCTGTTTCTGCAGGCTACAGAGCCTTGAACAGGACATCTCTCTCCTCCAGGGGCCACAGAAAAACTGTGGTGCACTGAACTTTGACATGAACTCAGTGTCCAAATGCACTAAATAAACTGTTTGCTTGTTTTTGTGCAACTCCCTGCTGCACATACCAATGCAGACATTTATCAGTGTCCCAGTAAACAACAGTCTTCTTATTTCAGCTGTTGAGCAGGTTCTTCTAACATGATCTTCTTTGGCGGCTAAAATACTACTAATTACTCAGAATATTATAAGAAAGATATTCTTTAATTGTAAGTTAAAGTAGAGTTGCAAATGTCCTCCAAGACTGACTTCCAAATTAGGACAGTCACGTTTTATTTGAAAGTCAAACATTGTTTGGATGTGGGGAAAAACTAAATATTCAAACTGTGATATTAAAATGTACAGTGTGAACTCAGCACTGTTTGAAGTAGTTTTCCTTGCATTCCAGCAGAGTGTTCTTGAATTTAGCTTTCAGGCTTGATATATTGGTGCCCTATGGAACCAGCAATAGATTCATAAATAAAAACAGAGGATGCAAACTGATTCAATTAACTTTGAACTGACTTTCTGCAAAAATGGCAGCATTACTTCAAGCCATGGATTTTAGGTCTAAGATGACTAATATACCCAGCTGAAAGACAGCATTAAATAAATATAAAAACGAATGACAATGACATTCATTGGCCCATGGCCCGTCTCTCAGGTCCTGCCTGTGAATAGGTGTCTGTCAAACCGGCATTATTATTGCCTTAGGGACTTTTTAATTAAGTTCGGTTAGAGACTTTCTTTCAAAAAATCGTCTAGCAAGTTTTTTTTCAGCCAGCCATTCTCCATAGAAGAGAGTCTTTAGTATTGCCCTGTCAGTATGAGGTCTTGCTTTCCCATGATAAGTACCTTCTTCCGTGCCTCCATTGTTTTCATTGAGTGGTTAAGGAGCAGCTGACTGTCTGAGACCAGAGTCCTATCCATCATTTGCCCAGGGTGAAGACACATTGTGTGACATAAGGGAGAAATGAAAATAAAATGTATCAACAAAATAATTAATCAGAGTTTGTGAGACATTCTCTTTCCGAGGTACTTAAGCATTAAGGTGGTACCTCAGTGAAGTAGCTGTACTCTGGGAACTGCATGGAAAGGAAAGCAAATGAAAATTACACTACAGAGAGCAAAACTTAACACAAATGAAATGGCAAAGAGGCTTACTGGAGACAGTGAGTTCAATTACATCATGATTGCAAAAGAGCAGTCAGGAGAGCAGGAGTAAGTGATGCACGTTGCATTCAGACACATGCTTATCATTCTGATCAGGAGGTATGTTGACTGTGGTCCCAAGAGACATTGAAAGGGACAATGATTAAAGAGGAAACAGTGTGAGCAGACACAGGATGGGTTCAGGTGAACAATGGATCTGAAATGCCTAATGACCCTTCTGTATTCCAGTACAGGTAGTATATCTGCTAAACATTTCATTTCCCATGGGTGTGTGTCAGAGACATCAGATAAGTGTTGATGAGCAAGTAGAAACCATCCAGATCGATAAGCCTTTGTCCTCCCAGGCGAGCGCACCACAAATGCTCTTTAGCTGAAGTTGTGCTTGGGTTTGATCAATCCTACAGAAGGACTGTGCACTGGAGATGTGAAATATGAAGGTACTGTAGAGGAGCCAATGCACAGCTTGGGGAAAGACAGAATGTAAGTCGAACGCAGGTATCAAGCACAAATGCTTGTGAGACATTTTCTGTTTATTCTGAAATCATTTCTTGAATGCTGAATGATCCCATGGGAGACATGTATGAGTGATACATCCAACTAAAGAAGGCATTATATGGGAGAAATGCACGTGAGGTCTGGCAAGCTGTTATCAACTGAAGAGGATATAACAGCTCAAGAAAAACAGCCTTGACTGGAGAAATAATGCATGATTGCACAAAGCAAATGATTACAGATCATGTACAGCATCAAGAATGTGAGGAAACTTGTATGAAAACAGAACCTTGTTGCTGTGTTGGCAGAAGCTAGTTGGTCATATTGTTTAGTAATTGTTTGCTTGGCAAAATAAAGACAAAATAAGTAATTTGGAGAGACAAAAATATGTGCAAGATCAGTCCTCACTAACAAATACAATAACTTGCAGCTTGACAATATGTTGGCAATCGAAAGCCTAAAATAAAACACCACCATGACATGTTTAACTCTTAGAGCTCTGTGAAAGTCATCTTCAGTATTTGAACAAATCCAAAACTTTAATATCTTATGTTACGATCCAACCTCTAGGGTCAGCCGAATGTAATAAACAACCAGATGATATTTGGTGTTCAGGTAAAGGAATTTATTGCTCAGTAGCAAATAGAACATCAGTTATCAAACAAAGAACAAAAGATTGGCGGGTGTTGCCAAATCAAAGAACAAATGAAACCAAAGGCTAACAGAGTATCTAAGCCAAGCTAACACAAACAAAACAACTATACTCCCTAGCCAAACTTAAAACACAGAAGCGACACCCACCACAAGTAACAGAAACTAATACAAACAATGCACAAAACTAACTAAATGAAACTGGTGCCTCTGAACGCAGACACTGAACACACAGTTCACAAATTCTCAGATTTCTTCACAAAGTTGGCAGAC
The DNA here is from genome assembly GCF_022539595.1 of Amphiprion ocellaris. Lineage (NCBI taxonomy): Eukaryota > Metazoa > Chordata > Actinopteri > Pomacentridae > Amphiprion > Amphiprion ocellaris. The sequence continues at coordinate 18,408,935 of NC_072780.1, read as the reverse complement.
TGCTAACTGGAGCCACAGTCTCCACTGAGACTTGGGGCTCCACGCCAAATTAGCAGCTGCCAACAGAAGCTCGAAATATCCATAGCCACCGCTCTGTGACTATGGAACCAACAGACCACACAGGAATACAAACAATATACAACTCACACAGAGGCACCAGGGCAAACTGGTCACAAATACCAGCCGCCCCAACTGAGAGTCTTGGTTGCAGATATAGTCATGTGCAGTGATTGTGGGAGGAGGAGACATGGTGGTGGACAAATCCAAGGTGTGGAGGACCAGGGCTGGGAGGAGGTCTGGAGCTCCAAGCTAATCACTCCTCATGATTGCCAGGTGTAATTCATCTACTCCACATGCCATCCAGACACAAAGGCTGTACAAGGTCCATTTCCCACACACATGGCCACCACAGGCCGTAAGACTTACATCAAGTTGGTGAACATTAACACATGACTTTGCACTACTGACCAATGGCAAAAAGTCTCGATCGGTATGGAGGAAGCAGCAACTTCCAGGGATGATAAATGAAGCCAACACTGAAGTGCCATAAGCTGCAGTTCCTTGAATATCCACCTGAGGCTGCTTTAAAAGTGAATCAATCCCCACAGACCCCCATGTTAAAATGCCCAACTTTACAACCGATATAACTATCTTTACAGCCTAGAACTAACAATGATTTTGGTCTCTATAGCTTGTTTCATGACAACCATACACAGGGAAATGTTATATAACAAACCTGCGTAAATTGAATTAAGGCTTAAAGTTATGCACCATTAGGGACTTGATCAGTGCAGAACACAGGACCAGAAGATGTGTGCAAAATCATTGCTGATGTTAACCTCTGCCCACAGCTATCTGTGTGCATATCACCAAGAGACTATAATCAAGGTTTAATGTAGAAGCCTACTGTTCTGTCGTACGCAACTAGGACTCACGACTCAAAGACATGACTGAAATACTGTCTGTGTTCACACTGCGTTAGATTGCTCAGGAGCAAACACAGCACAAGCAAACACAGCTCCAAATGAATGATAATGTTGCTCTGTAACTGCTGGATTTAAATCCACTTTACAAGCTGACATAGTGCCCTTCAAAATCATTTGCACATTAAAGCAGAACTGGTGACTTTGCCATTTTAGGGAATTGAATTTAAAAGATGATAATGACACAAACGTAGAAGATTGCTTTTGCTTTAATTGCACATTATTGAATGCAAATAGCCACACAGTAAAAACAAAAATAAGAAAGAAAGAAATTAAAAAGCCAGTAAAAAAAAAAAAAACACAACAAAAAAACTGCAAAAATATGGCAGCAAGGGTACCAGAAAAAAAAATTAAACAGTGTGGAAAATAAATAAATAAATAAATTAATTAATTAATTAAAATAAATGAATATATAAAAAAGATTTGGGTCACCCAGACAATTCCATGTTTTCCATAAAAACTCACACTTTTATTCATGTGCTAACACAATTGCACAAGGGTTTTCTAATCATCAGTTAACCTTTCAACACGATTAGCTATCACCATGTAACATTAAACACAGGAGTGCTGGTTGCTGGAAATGTTCCTCTGTACCCCTATGGAGATATTTCATTAAAAATCAGCTGTTTCCAGGTAGAATAGTCATTTACCACATTAACAATGTCTAGACTGACTTTCAAAAATAAGGACATTCAAGTGACTGAATAGACTTTTGGGTAATCCTATCAAATGACAACAGATCATATTGTAAATATATTGTAAATGTAAATATATATAGGTACACGTTGCTATTAAAAGGTTGGACCCCATTTTGCCTTCAGAACTGCTTTAATTCTTCGTGGCATACTTTCAACAAGGATATAACAATATGGAAATGATGCAGCTACTGCAGATTTGTCAACTGCACATCCATGATGCCAACCTCCCGTTCCACCACATCCCAAAGATGCTCTATTGGATAATAAATTTTTGTACAGTTTTGGCCTGTATTATTTATATTTATTTTTTATATATATATACATATATATATATATATATATATATATATATACATAGTGTAATTTTTTTCTTCTCTATTGTAATCTCTGTTACAATTGTACAATTCATAAAAGTTAGAAAACGTTTTCTTTTCTTTTACATTGTAGGCTATAAATGAGGAAATTTTTCTGATTTTTGGATTGTTGTGGGCACAGCTTGCATTCTCACAGATAAACCCGGAGACAAAATGACGATGAAATCCAGATCCAGTGTGATGCACTTGGTCTTTTTCTGCAACGCACAAGGCTTTTGATCTCATGTTATCTGTTGCTTCACCAAATGTTATTTTTGCTCGATAAAGACTGAAACCACGAGATCACACGAGGACTCTAAGTTCAGACATTACCTCTGCCTTCCTCGTTGACTCCAGTGACCGTATTTGCGCACCCTTTGACGTCGGCGCACGGCTCAGGGGACTGCCAGGCTGTGAGGGTGGGGTGGGGGGGAAGTCTTGGAGAGTATAAGAGGTGTGCACACAGCCAGAGCGCACAGAAGACACGGCTGACCGCCACCGCCGCCAAGGGACCACACTCTCCTCCTCCATCTGGACACAAAACTCTTTTTACGCAGTGACTCTGTTTCTACACTTTATCCCGGAAACGCTTCTGAGCGCTTTGTTTCGACCTTTTGTGTCTCCAGTTTTCTTCCCCGCCTCGCGTCAAACAATTAGATCCGTTCACACAGTTGTTTGAGCAAGTTTTCAGCACCACGGGCAGAGCGGACAGCGCCGCAGCATGGAGCCCTACACGGTCGCCGGAGAGCAGCTCTCCCTGTCCGACCTTTACTCCGTGATCCCCTTCAATGTGACCTTCGAGAGCGGCTTGGTGGACGACAGGCTGCAGAACTCCACCGAGCAGCAGACTCCGGTGAGGAGCACCGGGGGCATGATCATAGCCATATCCATCACGGCGCTCTACTCCGTTATATGCGTGGTCGGACTTCTGGGCAACGTCCTCGTCATGTACGGGGTGGTCAGGTAAACACTGTCTCCTTTTAATGGTATTACCTGCATTTTACGAAGTGTAGAAATGTGTGTGTAGTTCACTCACATGAGCTCCGTATAGCGTGAGACCTTACAAAACCTCATGACACACAATCTGAAGTATTTTGGTTTTAGCGCGCTTTTGAATTGTAGTATTCGCCCCTTTTTATGCAGATACTAAAGATACTCCCGGTGCAATAATTTTAATACAACTGGTGAGGGAAAAGTGCGATTTTATACAATAATTTGCTCAAAAAGTGGTCTAAATACAAACTAAGTCGATTATTTTGCACAGAACGTTGCATAAAAAAAGATCCAAAACTGACCTTTACTGGGTTACACATGTGGTAAATCATTGAAATTTGGCAGCTAAACCAGCATGCACTGCCCCTGTATTCACTTGAGTCTCCATCAGTGGGTGTTGAGCCATGGAAGTGTGTGTGCCGGTTTTATTCTGCCTGGATTTGTGTGCCAACTATGCATCCAAAGCTTCCTGCATAAACCATGAGGGTGTTTTTTGTTGTTGTTTTGTTTTTATTATGATTATTATTTTTCTTTGCATGGAGCAAGTTTGCAAGTTTAAAGGCAAAGATGGTTGTTTAGGAGGGGGATTCTCAGTTTGGTCTGACTCAGCGGAGCCTCAACGGGAGAAGGCTGCTCTCCATTAGCTCATGCTGATCTGTGGACTTTCAGCTGCTCTTGACTAAACTGAGGACAAAAGGAAATTTTACAGTTAGAAAACACACGGGGAGATTTAGTCTCTCTACATGAAAGTGTATGTTTTGCACTTGCCTCCTTTGGGGCTAAAGTGCTGCACAAACCCATCCTTTTGCATTTTGGCTGTCGTGGAACACAGAGATAGCTACTCCAAATTATTAAAATTTTCTTTCTCGAAAAGAGTTTTCGAGACTAACTTCATGTTTTCTTTTCCGAGAGTGAATGTTTGTCGTGTAATTTTCAGTCTGAGGTCTGAAAGCAACCGACTGAAGCCTACACCCACCCTGTCATTCCCTGATTAGCCTCCCAGCCCTAACCTGCACTGCACTTTACGCTTGTCAGGAAAAAAACAGCTTATATGTTTTGCAGCAGCTATGCTTGTCCTCACTGATCATATTAATTACCTGCTAATCTCAAACATTCTCTTCATGTGTTCTCCCCGATATCACCCGAAGCCTAATTACTTCTGCTGGGTTTTCATCCCACAAACATGACAAGCCAGGCTTATATATATGCAACGAGACACTGTATATGTACAGTGGAAATACTTGCTGGCATTGTTTTAATGTGTATGAGAAGTAGGGGAAGGCAGTGGCAGAGAGAGCAAAGACTGAGGCGGAGAAAAAAAGATGGAATCCCTGCATGTGTCAGTCAAACTTCATAAATATTCATGAAACTGTCCAGTTTTTTCCATTCAGGTGTAGAAAGGAAAATATTGGGCAAAACAGGGTGTGTAAGACACAAAGGAAAGTGGGATGTGAGAGTGAGGCACAAAGGAGATGGATGAGAGATGAGAAAAGGCAGTGAATCAAATCAACGACTCGCCTGGCGTAAGTGTTTGTGTGAGTGAGTGGACTCTTTACTGATGTGAGACTTCCCTTGAGAGCCGGGGAGCCAGAGCACATTAGCCATCGCAGTCAGAATGCATTATCTCCTGTGGAACATCTGTATACTGTGAAAGGAGCGAACTTAGGAAAGATACGCAGACTTGAAATGGAAAGTTGTTCATATACTAACCACCATCATTCATTTAGGTTTGAAAACTTTCTGGGATGCACTGTGGATTTTATTTACATCATAATGTCCCAAAGAAGAATGCCGTAGATGGGTTCATTTTGTAGTGCCTTCATGGTCTCAGTAAATGATGATGTATGAAGCAAACTAAGAGACAGCCACACATGCATAAGCTTTATTCCTTGACTACCCCTGTGGCTACTGATGGTAACAGCTAGTGTGCTTTAGTAAGACTGCAGCTTGTGTACAAAATGAGGTTGCTACTTTTGTTGTTACTGTTCTTTCAGTTGCATATCAAAATCACACATATATTAGTATGATACCAAAACTCCACATTTAGCTCACTCAGCTATGTCCATGACAAGTGAAGTAACTCCACCTGCAAAGGAACACTGCAAAATGTGGTTCAAATTTCTAAAACAAAACTCATGAGTGGACATCAAGCCAATGTTTAATGCAAATGTTGCTGAAAAAATATATATATTTAACTCAAACACAACATTTCACAGTACGTTCTAAAGTGAAAATGTAATACAATGTTTAAAAGCTTTGCTTCCTAAAGTATATATTTATGAAAGAGTTATCAATAATCCGGACTTAAATGTGATACCTGCCTAAATATATTGATACCAACGCTGAAACGATAACACAGCAGAAGACTAAGACACCAGCAAAACTCACACTTTTATTCATGTGCTAGCATAATTTCACAAGGGTTTTCGAATCATCAATGAGCCTTTCAACACCATTAGCTAACACAATGTAGCATTAGAACACAGGAGTGATGGTTGCTGGAAATGTTCCTTTAAACCCCTATATAGATATTCCATTAAAAATCAGCATTTCCAGCTAGAATAGTCATTTACTATATTAACAATATCTAGACTGTACTTCTGACAAATTTGATGTTGTCTTTATTTTTTAAAAAAGCTTTTCTTTCAAAATTAAGGACATTTCTAAGTGACCCCAAACTTTTGAACAGTAATATATATATCGTAATGATACAATAATTTTAGTGTCAATGAAAAACAATGGAGGATGTGGAAAGAAGCCATAAAACTAGACTGAATAATTGCACCATAGTGTGTTAAAAAATGGTTTTATCCAACCCAAATTCAATAAGTTCCCATCTCTCCACCTTCCTGTTGCTGCTTTTAAAAGGTTAACTCCTTGCAGAGATAAGTGCAGCAGTACCTCAGTGCACATTTTATTCACCCTGTCACTCTGTAGCTCTGCAGGAACTCACTTGATTATTTCTAACTGGGATCTTTGATCTGCAAACTTGTGAAACCCTGATTTTAGCAGCTTACAGTAACATTAATTAACATTACTGTTGTGAATGCTGCTTGGGTATTTAGATGTTTCCCACATTAGTAAGTTAGCTAAAAAGATAAAAACCAAGCAAACTGTCATTGTCCTTAATTGCCTCATCAAACTCGGATTTCTTTTGTGACAAACATTTGTCACCATCAGTCACTTGGCTCATTTGGGGGCATGGTGTAATTATGTTATCTATCACATTCAATAACCTGTCGCTCTGTGCATCCTTTGAACAAGCTGACATGTCTGTCAGTGACATGCTTTGCCAAATTGGCTCTGTTGCTTTGCGGAGGTTTGAAACATCATTCACAGGCAGGCATTGTGGCGTCTGTGGGCTCAGCCTGACTGTTGGCTGGAAGTGAAATAAAAATACCATATTTTGCTCTGATTTCACAACGATCAGCTAATGGTTGGCAAAACCACTTGTTTTTGCAGCCATGTCTCCTTTTGTTATCATGAAAGCTGCAGTGTGCAGAAAGGATTTTTTTAAAGAACATCTGGCATGTTTACTGTGTTTGGAGGAAGTGGACTCGTTGCCTCACTGTGACACATCACAGCAGCTACCAGGAAAAAAGCAATGTCAAGAACTGGAACTGATAAAACTGGCAATAGTACTCTTTTTGATGGTAAAGTTTTCCAACACTTTTCAAGCATACTCAGTATATCATGCAACAATAATTACATATAAAACACATTACATAAAGCTACTGATACACTTACTATATATCAACATTTACATGTAGGCAACAGCTAAGACAACATCATTGTTATTTGCTACTGTATTGAAGGCATCAGAAACAAACTATCCTTCTTGTGAACTTCTACTTTGACACAACACATTCAAGATTCAAGAACTTTATTGTCATATACACAGCAGAAACACAGTGGTTAGCCTGAGAGATGAGGATCTTATTTTGCGAGTTCTCTTCACACAACTGAAATAACAAATAAAGCAAGAAGAGCATTCAGAGAGCAGTACTCCACCAAGGCTGCTCAGTCCTTGTGTGATTTCCGATGGATAAGTCCTGATAAGTGCTCAGTGGTGGATTTCTCGTAGGATCACAATCATGTGATTATTAGCAGGCAGCTGACGTAGCGTTCACTTGTTGTCATAGTTACAGTGACGCCGTGCCACTATCTTGCAACGATACAGAAATCTTTAACAAATCCGTGGATCCAGACTATAAGCCGCATCACTGTCAAAATCTAATCAATTGGTCCTTGTATCATTTCTGACTTTCACTGAAAATTTCATACAAATCTGTTTCTCCGTTTTTGATTAATGTTGCACACAGCCTAACAGACCGACAAACTTACGCCGATCATCACATAACTCCACCGCATTTCTTGACAGAGTAATAAGATCAAATAAAAACAAAATGAGATAAAAATAGTTAAAAATATATTCTATTTGCAAATATTGTCATCTTGTGCAATACTAACACATGTAAACAGGCATGGGATATGTGCAAAAATAATGCTATTTTTAGATATTGCTGGTGAGTCAGTGATTTAGTAGCCTGATGGTCTGAACATAGAAACTGTTTTTTAGACTGATGGTCATTGCTTTCACGCTCATGCAGCGTCTGCCAGGCGACAGAAGTGTGAACACTGTGTGCTGTGAGTAGGTGTCCTTGATGATGTTGTGTGCTCTCTTTGTGACCTGGGTGATGTAAATGTCCTGTAGTGGGGGGAAAGCTGCTCCACAGATGAATTATACTGTTTTAATGAGACGCTGGAGAGCCTTCCTGTCCTTACTGCTGCAGTTCCCATATCATACTGTAGTAGAAATGATGAGGACACTCTCCACTGTGCATCTGTAGAAGATGCGAAGGAGTTTGGGGGATAATCCAAATTCCCTCAGCTTCCTTATGAAGAAGAGTCTCTATTGAGCCTTCTTGATGATCTGTTGCATGTTGTGAGTCCTGTTGAGATCCTTGCAGATGTGAGTGCCGAGGAGTTTGAAGTCAGTCAAGCTGCGTAAGTTTCTCCTCAAAACTTTTCATCCTTGCTGTTGTGATCCAAAACTGCTGCTGACCTTCCTGCCCAGCTTTCAGTGTCCCCTAAACCAACCCCCATTCCTGCAGGTGTTCAACTCACTGGGCAGTGGCTCCATGTTGCTTTTGTTGGGCTGTGCCTGACCATGGGAGACTTCGTCAGGGTCTACTCCTCCTGACAACACAGCTTCCAGGATGACACAAGGCCCTTCACCGAACCGAGGTGTCAACTTGTATACTACGTGAAAAAAATGGATGTAGCCATCGTGTCGTCACCCACTGGTTCATGGTCTGCTGTTTTGAAGCTTCCAGATTGGGATTTGGCCGTGTTGACCTTTTGAAACTACATGTACCAAGTGAGCAGTGGATTTGACTGAGAACTCAAGGGCATTATGTACTCCAACCCTGCCCTACAACAGATCCTCCTTTATTGTCTGTTTAACTCTAAATGGAATCATCATGAAAATAAATAAATGCTGTATTGAAGATGACGTGAAAGTAGCAACTGAGACCATGAACTCTTAAAGAAAATGCTTACTTAGGTAACAAATTAAATTAGAAGTAGGGTCATTTTCTCTATCTGACATCTTGCAAGCATAGGAATCACTCTCTGATGACTCTTAGAAAGAATGCAGGTTTATGGCATTTCCATGTTGGCTTCACTTTTCAAACCCACAGACTATGTCTATCTTTTATACAATCCGTAATTCAATTGTTTCATTTTGTAGGAAAAAAGCAAATCATAGGCATGCCACAAAACAATTTTTTATTCAAAATGCCAACCTTCTAGCTTTACGTAACATTAAAAAAAAAACAAAGAAAGAAAATTGCTGTAGTCAGTCACAATTGCTTTTTTATAGATCTAGCAGAGGAAAAAAATGGAATCACTCAATTTGGGGAAAAAATGTTATGGAAGCATGAAAAAAACTCTACACCATTAGTACTTTATTGCACCACCTCTGGCTTTCATTACAGCTTGAATTCTCTGAGGCATGGACTTAACCATTAACAAGCAGTATTCTTCATCACTTTGGTTCCAACTTTCTCTTATTGCTGTTTTCCAATCAGATTTGCAGGTTGGAGCCTTATCATGGACCATTTTCTTCAATTTCCATCATAGATTGAGATCGGGACTATTTGCAGGCCATACCATTGACTTTATATGTCTTTCTTGAAAGAAAGTTTTTAAGTCTTTTACCCTATGGCAAGATGCATCATCATCTTGAAAAATGATGTCATCATCGCCAAACATCCTTTCAACTGATGGAATAAGAAAAATGCCCAAAATTTCAACGTAAAGTTGTGCATTTATTGAAGATGTAATGACTGCCATCTCCCCAAGTGACTTTACCTGACTTTCAGCCCCATATCGTTAATGACTGTGGAAATTTAAATGTTTTCTTCAGGCAGTCGTCTTCATAAATCTCATTGGAACGGCACCAAACAAAAGTTCCGGCATCATCAAACTGTCAAGTGTAGAGTCAACACTGAATATCACTTTCATCCAGTCATCCACAGTCCATGATTGCTTTTCTTTAGTCCACTGCTTTTTCTGTTCAGATGTTAATGATGGCTTTTGTTTGGCTTTTCTATTTGTAAATAACATTTCCTTTAGGTGATTTCTTACAATTCAGTCACAGACATTGACTCCAGTTTCTTCCCGTTTGTTCCTCATTTGTTTTGTTGTTCATTTTCTGTTTTCAGGACATATTGCTTTAACTTTTCTATCTTGATGCTTTGATGTCTTCCTTGGTCTACCAGTATGCTTCCCTTTTACAATCTTCTCACTTTGTTTGTACTTAGTCGAGATTTAAGATACAGCTGACTGGGAACAACTAACATTTTTTGCAACATCCTGAGATGACTACCCTTCTTGAAGAAGTTTCATAATCCTCCCCTTTGTTTCAACTCACATCTCTCATATTTGGGCCATGATTCATGTCACTCACTTGGTGTAGCAGCTCTCCAAGGTGTGAGCACTCTTTTTGAACTGCAGACTAATTAACGGATTTAATATGATGCAGGTGTTTGAACTGCAAATTACAGGGTAATTCCATAATATTTTCCTCAGAATTTAGTGTTTTTTTTCCTCTGCTTGATCTAAAAAAAAAAAAAAGCAGTTGTGACTGAATACAACAGTTTTCTTTCTTTCTTGTTTATGTTTCTTAAAGCCAGAAGGTTAGCATTTTGAAGAAAAATAGATTCGTGTCGTGTCTGTGATTTGCTTTTTTTTTTTTTTTTTTTTGCAAGATTAACCAATTGAATGAACATCCTCCAAGAGTGGTTCATAATTTTAGCCAGGGGTTGTATAGTCTACGGCTAAAAGTACCAGTGAAATGGTAATCCATCCATCCATCCATTATCTATACACCGCTTAATCCTCACTAGGGTCGCGGGGGGGGGGCTGGAGCCTATCCCAGCTGACTCGGGCGAAGGCAGGGGACACCCTAGACAGGTCGCCAGTCTGTCGCAGGGCTACATATATAGACAAACAAGCACTCTCACATTCACACCTACGGGCAATTTAGAATTATCAATTAACCTCAGCATATTTTTGGACTGTGGGAGGAAGCCGGAGTACCCAGAGAAAACCCACGCATGCACAGGGAGAACATGCAAACTCCATGCAGAAAGATCCCGGGAAAGCCGGGACGCGAACCAGGGACCTTCTTGCTGCAAGGCGAAAGTGCTAACCACTACGCCACTGTGCAACCCTGAAATGGTAATGTTTGCTCAAAATTAGATAGGTAATAGTTAATGGTAAAAAAAATGGTTAAACTAGTTAGAGAGATGCTAAATGACTTTGTGTCTGACCCATACAACTGACCATATGAAGTTCTTGTATGAAAAAATAACACTGACATTTACATAATTAAGTTTCCCTGTTAACCCTTTGATGCACAACATGGGTCAAAGGTGACCCACATTCAATGGAAAATGGGTATCTCTTGACCCATATTGTGCGTCAAAGGGTTAACGATTAGCATGAAATCATAGTTGGAACATGAAAGGCGGTGCTGATAAAAGGCCACTGTAGCTCATCTGACAGGCGTGTGGGGGTACATCAGAAACTTTGATTTCAGAAACTAAAAGCCCATTTCAAAGTACCCGTCTATGATTTGTTTTTCTTAGGCTGTTTATAAATATAGCAAAACCTCATGAATTTTGGATTCTGGCCTCCACTCAGATTCCTGGATAAAAACACTCAAATGCACACAAACCTCATTTATAGAAGAGCCTGCATGGATGCTCACGTCACTGTGGATCGGGCAACGGGCTATTGTGGTGTTCAGAGCTCTCGACCAGATTGGGCGATGGGAAGGCTGACAGTGACACCTCTGAGGACGGTCCACTCAGTTACGAAGGGTGGGTCAGCCACATGAGGCTTCTCTTATCTCCCAGCCATCCTCTCCTCCACTTTCCTGCTGCCACACCTGTTAGATAAGAACTGCTTCAGTGCTCATGCAATTTATTATCAAGTGACCTCCATCTGAAATTCGTTCGATGTGCCGGTAAGATGGCTGGATTAGTTTGTGTCAAAATGGACTTTTACTGAGCTGCTGCTTTTACATTATTGCGCCACAAAGACAGCATCTCTTGGACAGCTTTTCCATTCTATACATTGGTATTATTTCATGGTATTTTCTTGGTTAAAAAAAAACAACAAAAAAAAATCAGTCAACAAACCTTGTAGAGAATGTATTTTCTTCAAGGGCCTGGAGTGAAGATTTGGCTGAAAATATCATAGCTTGTTGCCAGTAGGAACATGACTGTGTGTGAGAGATGCCAATCAGGCAGTCTGTTTATTTCCTGGGCTGAGTCAACATGGACACTGCGTCCAATTGCTCGTTTTCCATCTCACTTACCAGCATTTCTATGTGTGCGTGTATGTATGTATGTGTGTGTGTGTGTGTGTGTGTGTGTGTGCGTGTGTGTGTGCACGTGTGTTTGGCCTTCAGCCCTGAAAACAAGGGAGAGTCGAGCCTGACTTATGTATCAGCACTGAGAACACGGCTGTGGTCACACAATGCAGCTCCAAGCTGCAGAGAGGATCAGAATGGATCTGAATGCAGATGGAAATTGTCAGTGGCTGAATTGGAAACGGGCGGTACGGTGGATCAGTGGTTAGCACTGTTCACATGCCAGCCTGGGCCTGGGTTCTTTCTGCATGTATTGCATGTTCTCCCTGTGCATTCATGGATTTTCTCCGGCTTCCTCCCACTGGTCAAAAATATGCTGAGGTTATTTGATAATCCTAAATTGTCCGTAGGTGTGAATGTGAGTGTGCTTGTTTGTCTCTGTGTGGACTCAGTGATGGACTGGTGATCTGTCCATGGTGTCCCCTGCCTTCACCTTAAGTCAGCTGGGACAGACTCCAGCCTCCCCGCGACCCTAATGAGGATTAAGCTGTGTATAGATGATGATGAATGGATGAACTGGAAACCTTATGGAGACCAGACACTAATACAAAGCAGTCGAAGTTATAACAAGAGTCAAAACTGTAGCTTTTTTTCCTCCCAAGCAGCTGATATTTTCAATTTATCTCATCACTTTTCTGAAATTCGTAATGCCTATATAAGCAAGGCATATTCATGTATGCCAAGAACAAATAAGAAAACTGAAGTATGTGGATAGTTCAGTTGGAAACAGTTAATGCTCATAACAGTAATCATCCATTTACTATATAGCAGTTCATTTGTCAGACTAATTCACACAGAATCACATTATGCAAATATACAACAGAAGCAAGCACACCGATATCACTTAAACATCAAATAATTCCAAAAGCTCAAGAGTAGAACTTAGCTGAACAAAAGTGGTTCACATGTAATCACTGAACACAAGTTAGAAGACATGTGATCACTGAGTACATGTGTGATTACCAAGTAGGTTAATGGCATGAAGACAGTTACAGACTTCACAACGATCCAAAAAAATACAAGATCAGACCCGCAAAAAATCAATCGACACGCAGTTGCAGCAGTAATGAGGAGTTAGAGAACAAGCCGTAGCACCACTAATCAGAGCCTAATGCTCCCACTTTAAAATGATGCTGTGGAGGATGACCTACTTGTACAACCTGGCTCTGAAACACAGGAGAACAAGTACTTCAGACTTATCAATGGAAATCAGAGTTTCTATGACAGCTCAGTCAGTGTAAAGGATAGTTCAACACCTTTATTATACAAAACTGCAAAATGGAACTTTGCTAAAAAAATTTTTAAAAAACATTAAGAATGCCTAATGGGCACATTCTTTGGTCAGATGAGACCAAGATAAAGTTGCTGGGTTCAAAAAGGGGTCCTCGCCTTTTTGGTGTGAGTCCGATCAGGACTTCCACATTGAATGCATAGTCCTGACTGTGAAGCACGGAGAAGTGAATGTGATGATATGGAACTGAATAAGTGCAAAAGGTGTTGAAGAGATGACATTTATAGTCAGCCTCTATGGACAAAAGCAAAATACTGGCTGACAAGTTGATTCTCAGTCTGAAGAAGATTGGCAGAAGTGGAATATTCCAGCATGATAATGATCCAAAATACACTGCCAAAATCCCACAAGAGTGAAAAAACCAACCTGACCAAGCATGTCATCTGGCTAGATTCAAAAAATAAAAATACCTCTGGGATATTTTCAACAAAAAGGCAGAGCAACACAATCATTGCAGCAGAAAGCAGCTTAGAAATAGTCTCTGAAGAATGGCAGAACATCTCTTCAGAAATCTGGTGTCCTTCATGCCAGGGAGGATTGAGTCTGTCATTAAAAATAAAGGTGGAAGTATTTAAAAATTGAAGACTGAAATCTCAATAATGAAATTTGTACTGACTTCTGTTGCCTTCAGTTCATAATATGGGGTCTGTATTTTTTAATTTAATATGAGATTTTAATTAAAGAGCAAATACCTAGAAGCACTGCAATTATGATAACGTGATGCAAATTTGAATCATTTGACATTTTAGTAATATTGCAGAGGGATTCATCTACTTTTGTTGTATGCTGTCGATAGATTACATTTGCTATAATTGTTGTTTGACTTATGTAGCATAATGGTGGCATTATTGTGGCATTAACCCCTAAATGCATCTTTCACTCCTTATTGCATACATTAGGACACTAGCAAGCTGACGAATACAGTAGAGAGATGTAGCCATGTAGGAGAAGCAGACTATTTCTAACCTTTTCAGAGCACAGTATTAACAATCACTACATTTTTTTAAAGCAAAAAGAAACAGCAAAAAAAAAGAAAAGCACTCAGAGAGTGCAGTACTCCGCCAACGCTGCTCAGTCGTTGTATGATCGCAGTCATGTGATCATCAGCCGGCAGCTGATGTAGTGTTCACTTGTTGCCATAGTTACAGTGACGATGTGCCGCTATCTTGCAATGATACAGAAATCATGTACAAACCCATAGATCCACACTATAAGCTGCATTACTGCCAAAATCTAATCATTTGGTCCTTGTGTCAGTTCTCACCTTCCCTGAAATTTTTATCCAAATCTGTTAGTCCCAACAGACAGACAGATGGACAAACTTATGCTGATCGTCACATAACTCCACCGCCGCCACTTTTCTGTGATTTTTTAAAAAAAAATTACATTGTCTCATACGTTGGGTTGCTAGTGGCTCGTTAGATAAAAAGATTGCAAAAACAGTGCTGTACTTTTTTTTTTTTTTTTAACATTTTTCTACCAAAATTTTGGTAAATAATAATTTATGAAATACATTTTAACAGAGTGCTTAATTGAATGACTAACTTGACCCAAAGTATGCATTAAATACAATTAAGTTAATTCCCACTGTGATTCTTGTTGTTTAGAACATGTGAAAACGTAATCAGAAAATGACTACATTATTCAAGACGAACTCATCTAAGTTTCTATATTTGCTCTGAACCATTAATGCAGCCCTGAGTTTAGGGTAACACTTGTGAGTCATGATCTTGACTAATGTTACACACAAACGCACAGACCCTGTGCTTGGATATAGTCATCTCATTATCATATAGCATAAGCATAAGGAACATGGGATATACTTCATTAAATAGAGAGCATAAATAAATAACTAAACATAGAAAATAAGAAAACTAAGTTTTATAAAAGAATTAAAAAAATAGAGTTTCAGTTATATCAGCTGCTTCGAGATTAAAGGAAAAGTACAAACCTGAATGTCTCTTTATGCCCTACATTTTAATTATTTAACCAACCAATTCATTGATTTATTTAGCTCAATTTGTGTCTCATCTAAAAAATCCTTTACTGCAGTTTGCCAATTCTGGGGCTCTACTGTGCATCAATCTGTGATGTGTAGCACTCCTACATCCTGGCTGGTTAATTGGAATTTACATAGTGTCAAGTTGGCAGCATTTGAATAATGGAAATCTAAATGATAAACCAGTAGAGACCACTTCTGATCAATGGCACTCCATCGAGGTGAACAAGCAGAAATCCTTCATTTGGCCTCACCTAAAGAGACCAGACAGGATACTCAATATTTGACACTGTCAGTGGAGACTGTTCACTTAGAAATGCAGGCCAGGGTGCCCCTCAGTAATATGCTGCTTTGAGGCTTTTTTTCTTGTCCCCTTCTGATGTATGTGAGGAGGAACTGATTGGACAACCGTGACAGCCACTTTGCAGGATGTCCACGCTGTAAGGAAACGCAAGAAGAAAAAAAAAGAGAAATAAAATGGCTGATTAAACCAAAGAAAAATGTGTTTAGAAAGGGTGTTAAGTTCAGATTTCCCGATCCATAACTGCATTCCTAAGCCTGTAAAAGCTTTACTCTCTGTCTGAATTATACTTCGAACAATTAACCATAACGTAATCTCAGGACCGATTATGTGATTGCAATGACAAACATTTTACACATAACTGCCTCGGTGTGAAATTAAAGTCTAGACTTGTGCCTGTTGAGAGGATGCACCCAGATTTCCACGCTGACACCAAACATGAGCCTCCCTGTCATCACTTCTGCCTACTTTATGCCATTTTTTGGGGTTTCTTCATAATACAGTCAAGCTCCTTAATGCCAGCATGAATGATACCATACCTGTGGGGCTATTTGCTATTTGAATTCAAATTAAAACATGAAAGCAACTCTGTTAAAAGGCAATACAGTTGTAAACCTGTGTAGAGCAGGCTGCCCTTAAAAACTGGGTGACTGTACAAGTAAGAGACTAATGACAAAAAATATCTATGACTCCTCTGAATGAGTAATAAGCTTCAGCTGAGATGTGAGAGACTGTACATACAGCAGCTATCTGGATTTTTCAATAGTCTATGTTTTATGAGACAGTGGCAAAGAGAAAGCCGCTGTTGGAAAAATCTCGACTAAAGTTTGCCAGAAGGAATGTGGGGGACTTTGAAGTCAACAAAGAGAAGGCTGTTTGTTCTGGTGTGACCAAAACTGAGCCTTATGGCCGTCGGACTAGACAATATGGTTGGCGGACACCAAACATTGCACGTAAAACAAGTACACCATTTCACCGTGAAGCATGACAGTGGCAGTATTATGATGTGGGGATGCTCATCAGCAGCAGGACCTGGAAGGCATGTAAAGGCTGAGGGGAAATGAAAGTACAGGAAAGTTCAGGGAAATCCAGGAGGACAACCTGATGCACTCTGCTGGAAAATGGCGACTCAGGAGAAGACAATGACCTGAAGCATACATGCAAAGCGACACAGAAATAGTTTAAATGCAACAAGGTAAATGTTTTTGAGAGACCACAACACAGCTGAGAATGTGTGACCGGACTTGAAAAGGGCTGTTCATTTATGATCCCTGTGAAACCAGACAGAGCTTGATAAGTCCTCCTGGGACACATATGCAGTGTCCAGATGTGTAAGGCCAATTAGGACCTGTCTTCACAATGCCAATGCTGTAATTGTGGTCAAAAGTGCATCAACTAAATGCTACCTTGAAGGAGGTGAATGTTCATGCCGTCACTTGTTTTTGATGTTTTATATTAATATCAATTTACAGTACTTTGTGAAAATCTCTTTTCACTTTGATGTGAAATAGTCTTTTTTTTTGTAAATTCTTGCCAAAAAAGCCAAAATAAATCAATCATGATTCATTGTTAAAAAGCAATAAATGGCAAAAACTTAAAAGAAGGGGTGAATACTTTAAATACAGACTGGATATCTGACTGCGTATTCTTGTACTGAGGTCCACAGACACCAGCACTTGTTTTCATCATGTCCATGCCAGCGGCTTCAGAGGCAGTTTAACCACAAAGCAGAATCCATAGGCTTATCTTTTCAGCTTGGATTAGGCAAAGGGGGAAGCGATTTCTTTTTCTTTTCTTGAATCACAACTCAATTATGAAAGTGACTCTGACGATAAACATAATCCTCTCCCCCTTGTCAAGAGCCAGGCTTAAGGTACTGAAGCAAAAGCTTCAAACAGATTGAGATCCAAATTTAAAGAGAGAATGATTTTGTTCACTGTGTATGATTTTGTCTCATAAGATGTGTTGTCACCTGGTCTTTTTTCTGTCTACTATAGCACTGATGCCATTTTAAGTCCTATCTCTTCTCCAAGCAAAAAATGTTTTTCATCTGTTTTCTTGGGGTTCAAAGCATTACGGCAGCACTTTGCTTGCTTCAAGCAGCTTTTACGTAACTATCAAAAGCTCACAGCTCCCCTTGGCTACGAGTGGAACCTAATACAGACATCGGATTAAGATGATCAAACATGCAAGGGAATGTTCTAAACCCGCCATCTGTTGCTGACTTCACTGTGTCTAGATTGAAAGAGAATGAACTAAAAATAAAACTGAATTCATTTATAAAGTGGAGGCCCCCTGGAGGTATGTTACGAATTCACACTGAATGGATAGACCTACAAGAGTTGGGTCATGATTTATTACATATGGATGAGTGAAGGAGATCTTTGGCAAAGACTCAACAGCTGTAAAGTGAATCAAAAATTGTACTAGTTCTCTGACTCACAACTAAGTCAAATCTGAACACACACAAGAAAGTCTTGATGTCATTCAGTGTCACTCACTCTCTATGAAATGTCTGATGTCCATTGCAAATGAAAAAACAAACGTCCATAAATCCACTTAGAGCTCATAGACAGCATCTTCAGAACTTGTCTGGAAATCACTATATACAGTGTAAAAGTAAACATTTAAGTGCTGGAAATATTCCAAAAATAAGAATTTGATAAAGGGGCAAATACTTTTTCACTGTACATAATGATTTCCGGGCAAGTTCTTATAATTGTTTGATGATCTTGAACATTAAAGTAGGGAAAATATGCAAAAAAATAAGAATTTGCAGGGGGCAAATACTTTTTCGTGGCACTGTATATATATATATATATATATATATATAAAAGTTTTGTTCAGTTTGAAGTGTAATTCATTGATAGCCATCTATAAATCTATGAATACAAACAGGAACTTCGAATGGGTAATTTTCCTTACAGTGCCAATGTTTTTTTTTTTTTCCTGACACACTTATATGGCAGTGTTAGCATGTGTGTCTCTATCCGGTTTACAAATTGGACACAAAAGTCCAATTTGTCTTGACAAATATTGGAAATTTCCACCTCAAGTAGCTTTGAATTAGTGCCAGATAATACAATAATCAATTATGCTTGGAAAGTTGAACAAATGTCCGGAGTTTGCTCAGTAGCTAGTCAAGATGACGTGCAAAGCAGGACATTGGACAAGTGTGCTGTTCCTGGCTTTTCAGATGGTATAAAGTCTTTATGTAGCCGTCCAGTCGACTGACCTTATCAGCCAATGGCTGCAACCTACATTCAGTGAATCAGAAGAGGTTCTACATGGAAATCATCCCTCCATAAGCAAATGATAAATGTGACTAAAACAAATTACTATTTGGCCACACTAAAAAAAATAAGATTTTTTTTTTCTTATTGTAAATCTCAACCAGGCCACCCTGAGAAAATTGTCTAAAAATCAGGAATGGTTGAAAGTGTTTCCTCTGTTACTAGTAAGTGCTACAAATGAGCTCAACACCCCCGACTTGGGAAAGTAACTGTTACTTGTTAGGTAACTTAGAATCTCATCATTATGAAACATCCTGCTGAAGCCTTGAATGTGCTGCAGCAGGTTTATTTTGCTTACCGTTCAGTTTCAGACTTTGGTTCATAGACACCTCCCCAGCCAGTGACAGTCGGTATTTGTGAATAATGTGTATTAGTGTAATGGACTGATGGAAGACAAGAGGTAATCTGGCCTGTAAGGAGCAATGGATTTAAAGAAACAAACTCCTTTTAAGAAATAAAATGTCCCAGATGTGCTATAAAAATACTGTATCCATAAAGATTAGTCAAGTATAACGGCGTAGCTCCTGAGGTTGTTGGCATCACAGAGCAGCACAGGTCATGTTAAAATCAGCCCACTGCCAATATACAGAAATAAGTCCAGTCCCAGCAGAGCTTCAGTTTTATTTAAGTGTCCTGATTAGCCTTGACAACAGCAGCTCCCTGGACCACGCCTGAATGGAATGCAGCCTTTAATTACTTACTTTAATTACTTTCCTTGCTCAAAAATATGAAACAGCTTATTACCCACAATAAAACCTAATTCATGAATGATATTTGAGTCAGTTTCACTTGTAACTGATCAGACAAATCACAGACTTTGTGTCATACAGAGACTAAAGCTGGAAACAAGAGTGAATAATGGAACAACTGATTGCAGTCTTTGACAATAGTCACAGTAATTATATTTCCTGATTCAGCTGATGCCTACATTCACATCACACTGATTTATTACATCAGACAGCATTCCTATCAGCCCACAGTGTTTAGTCTCTAATTTACTTCCAATGGACCAACTCCCAAAGACAGTTTAGCGCTTCAGGAGCTGATTTCCTGCTTTACATACTGGCCTCGTCTAAACAAACTATGAAACCTGACAAGTTGCAAACTCTTGTCAGACAATTGGAAAACAATTATAGTTTCAAAAATATAGCAGTCACTAAGTCCATGGCAACATTATACTTTCAGTTTCTTGTAAATGTTCACACAAGTGAAGACTTGCATGTTTAATGTAATATTTCCCACCAATGTTTGTTGAAATAAATGATACTGAAGCTCATTTTTAATTAATTTTATAGATGTTTACAACAAAAACAAAACTCTCTTTATATAATAATATCCACATTACTCTGAAACATCATTAATATCCACTACTGTCTCAAACCTAGGAGGAAATAAAAGCTGATTAAATCTGATGGTGCCATTATGCTGCTGTCTTCTTAAATAGAAGTGACTGATAACCACCTAAACCAGCGACAAGATCCAGATCTCTTATTGTGATTATGTAAGTCATAATTATGAGATACAGAAGTCATAATTACAAGATAAGGCCTGCAATTTTTCCTTTTTCGGTAAATGCATTTCCATAGCTGCACTGAGTCACACCAGGGAATGCAGAGAGAAGCATGTTTTTTGTTGAACATTAACACTTTGTTTCCACTTAGCTCAGTGCAAGTCGAACACAGCTTTATTCATACTTCTGGGAAGCTCCTGAGAATTTCAAACTTTACAAAACATTTTAATAATCTGGTTCCACATCTGGCAGGATCCCTTCCTTAGACATTTCTGTCCGTGCAGTATTGGTCCTGTTATCACTTTAATGCTCCATGTGCATATTCTATCAAAGTGGATGGTAAAGGTTCTGAAAGATTAAGAAACATATTTCTTTGTTATGATCCTCCTCCAGTCCCTGCCCTTCTTTCCTCTTTTTCCCCATTTTCCTCCTTTCTCCCTCATGTCTCTCTCTCTCTCCCTGTCTCTCGCCCTCCTGCTCTCCCTGTTTCACCTGCCTGCATTCTGCCATCAGCTGATTACTGTAATGAGTGTCACCTGCAGTAATTAGTTCATTCACCAGTTCTCTACCTCACCTCCAGTATTTAAGCTCCGTGCTTCCATTCCCTCCCCGCTGGATCATAGATTCACATCCCTTCTTTGATTCTGTTACCCTCCTGGACTCGGTTTCTCCCCACCAAGCCTGCCACCTCCGGACTACTTCAGCCCCATGGACTCTGCTGCTCTCCCTCCTCCTGGACTTCCCCCTCTTGGACTTCCCCCTCCTGGACTCTGTTTGTTCTGACCTTGTTAATCGATTTTCCCCAGCCTGTTTTCCCCTCGCTTGTCAGTTCCCCCATCTTGTGAATACCCCTCCTTAGCTTAGTTTTGTTAATAGTTCAGTTTTGTAGACTTCCGTTTTTGTAATCATAGTTGCTTGTGGAGTTTTAGTAGTTTTGGTTTAGTTCTGTCCCCCCAGTTCAGTTCTATATTTATGTATTGGTTAAGTTACTTGGTTAAATAAATCTCTTTCAGTTATTCACTTGTCTGCCAGTTTCTGTGTGTCTGCGCTTGGGTTCTCCGGCTTCCCCCGGTAACATTCTTCTTCTTAGCTCTGTCACAAATGCATGTACAACATGTCTTCTCCATTTACATTAGAAGAGGCATGGAACATCACTCTAGTAATCTGTAAAAGGGAAACATTTTAACAACGTAAGATTTTCTTAAACCTATGTAAATAAGTTTAGTGCTTAAACCTAAAGAAATAGCAACTGAAAACCAAAGTTAACAAGTGGAAGCAAACCTTAAATCTAAGACCAGTCCGTCCGCACAGTACACAAATCCAGTCTCCAGGGTGAAGATAACATAAGATAACAACAGTCTAGCAAAGCATGGCATAGCATAACATCACACAACAGCAAACCATTTTTATGACGTATGTAACGTTTTGAGTTTGCTGTTCTTGAGAAGCATTGCCTGAAGGGTGTTTTCTTGCCACTGTCGCCTTTTGGCTTGCTCTGGGGGTTCAGGCATATGGGTTCTGTAAAGCCTCTCAAGACAATTTGACTGTAATTGGCGCTATATAAATAAAATTGAATTGTATTGATGTGAGCCACGTCTCGCAAGAGCTCTCAGAAGACCTATGGTCAAGAATTGTTGACCTTCATGAAGCTGTAAAAGCTAACAAAAGAACCTCTAAAAGCCTTGATGTTGATGTGTCCATGGTAAGACAGACCGTCTACAAATGGAGAGTTCAGCACTGTTGCTACTCCCCCATAGGTGTGGTCGTCCTGTAAAGGTGACTGCAAGAGCACAGCGCAGAATGCTCAGTGAGGTGAAGAAGAATCCTAGAGTGTCAGCAAAAGACTTACAGAAATCTCTGGCACATGCTAACATTTTTGTTGACAAATAAGTAAAACATGACAAGAATGGACGTCGTGGGAAGACACAACTGAGGAAGCCACTGCCGTCCAAAAAAATACCCATTGCTGCATGTTTGAAATTGCATGCTCTGTGGAGGAAAAAAGGCACAGCACACCAACATCAAAACATCATCCCAACTGTGAAATATGGTGGAGGGGGCATAATGGTGTGGGGCTGCTTTGCTGCCTCAGGGCCTGGACGGATTGCTGTCATCGACAGAAAAATGAATTCTCATTTATAAAGACATTTTGCATGAAAATTTAAGACCATCTGTCCGCCAGCTGAAGCTCAACAGAGGGTGGGTGATGCAACAGCACAACGACGCACAGCATAGAAGTAAATCAACAACAGAATGGCTTTAATAGAAGAAAATACGTCTTCTGAAGTGGCCCAGTCAGAGTCCTGAATCTGTGGTATGACCTCAAGAGAATGTTTCACACCAGACATCCCAAGATTATCACTGAAATGAAACACTTTTGTAAAGAGGAATGGTTCAAAATTCCTCCTGACCATTGTGCAGGTCTGATCTGCAACTACGGGAAACATTTGGTTGAGGTTATTGCTGCCAAAGTAGAGTCGGCTAGTTATTAAATCCAAAGGTTTCACATACTTTTCCCACCCTGAACTGTGAACGTAGCAAAACTTAATGTCACGTAACATTTTATTAATCCTTTGTGGTTCTTTCAAGCTTTTTTCTTCTACATCACAGTCTTCTGTAAATGACAATTGAGTTTAGTTGAATATCATCATTTTCCAAGGTTGCATATTTCCGTGTCTGCAGTGTTGGACAGCTGGTCTTAATTACATCATCTCATTGCTGTTCAGTGGCACCAGACTGAAAAATTAGCACCGCCAACTATTTCTCTCAATGCCCCCAGTTTCTAATCTTATAGGAAAACACTGATTAGTCAGCACTTTCTTTTGCAGATCTTTTAGAAATCAAACAGCAAGAGAGTGCTGAAAGAAAATTGGGTGTTTGTACAGAGAAGAGCAAAGAAGAATATAAGATACAGGTGCAGGGTGTGAAACAGACCACTGATGGCTAACAGATAGGGAGCGTTGAATGGAGTGGCCCTAATTCTCAGACTGATGGGTTGTCAGAAATGCAGGTAAACAGCTCGGCTCATCCATGTTCAATTTCAGAGCCAACCCATGCCTTTTTATGCTGATCACTGCTCAGTGTGATGCTGTCCTGGTTGGTGCTGCTTTTGCACAAAACGAGCAATCTGAACTGCATTTATGCTGCTTTTCAGGTTACCGCAAAACCACTTACCATATAAATACAAAATCATTCCTCACATAGACTGTCTTAGTCTAGTGACAACTAACAAATATTGGCATATTGGATTTGCCTGGAACTGGATCATCCTTCCATCACTAACACATAGAAGCATAGGCTATTTTCTATACCGCCTGTATGAAAAATAACCAGATATACAGTACACATATCCATTTTTTTGTGAGTATTCTAATGGAACAAACCAATAAAAGATTGTGCCACTAATATGAATGCTGTGTCTCCTTTTCTGTCATTAGAACAGCAGATAAGATTATTATGGTATCTACTGTCCTTCTTGTGATTTTATGAAGGTTCATCTTCCGTGCACCCAGCCTCATGCAGTATATCTGAAGAGACATTCAACATCATTTAGTTTTTTTGTTTGTTGTTTTTGTTTGTTTTTTTGTTTTTTTTTTTTACAAATCCCTGGTGTCTTGTTTGCAAATAGTCTACCTGATCAGAGGCCAATGAGCCACCTGTGACCATTATCTCAATTTACTAATTTGAAAAAATATCTAAGCTCTGATGAATTAGCATTAGATGTTCACGGCTCAATGCGGCACAAGGGAAGGTGAACATCACTTTCCAATCCACATATCCCATGACAGAGACTTCCAGCTGCTCTCATTTCAACACCTTTTTTCCTAAATTTAATTACACCTTTGCTCTGCTCTTTGATCACAACTAGATACACTAAGATGAAGACTGCCACAAACATCTACATCTTCAACTTGGCTCTTGCTGACGCCTTGGCCACCAGCACGCTGCCCTTCCAGAGCGCCAAATACCTCATGAACAACTGGCCATTTGGGGAAGTCCTGTGCAAGCTCATTATTGCCATCGACTATTACAACATGTTCACAAGCATCTTCACCCTGACGATGATGAGCGTGGATCGCTACATCGCCGTGTGCCACCCGGTCAGGGCGCTGGAGTTTCGGACGCCTGTCAAGGCTAAGATGATCAACGTGCTCATCTGGGTCCTGTCCTCAGCGATTGGCGTTCCCATTATGATCATGGCTGTGACCAAAGTGGCAGAAAATGGTGAGACTATCTTTTCTTTTATCTTCTAGCCATTTCTTGAAGTGTTATTATTGGAGTACAATTGTTATCAGAAGCGGGTGCGAGCTCATTCTGTATGGTTCACCTGACTGAATCCTTGCCAAAGTGCTGGAGAACAGATTTAATTCAAGATGCTGTGATCTGCATAATTTGCATTCATTAGTCGCAGCCTCTGGTCCTTCACCAGCACGGCACACATGGGAAAAGAAACAATAATGGTGATTATGAATCCTCTCCCACCCGTGACCCTGAATGATCTATTGAGGATTCTCGGAATGAGAGAAAAAGCCTTCAAAACATTTAGACCGCTTAATGCAAAAAAAAAAACTCCTTTGAAACCGAGGATAATAACAATAATTTGATAATCATTAGTGTTTCAGGTTGTTACATGATGGTAGAACAAGTTTACTTTTCTCACTCATCTGGAGTCACAAGCACTCCCAAATTTATCTTGTGTCCCTGTATGAGTGTTAGAGGTACTGTTAAGCCCCAGATTGTTCATAATCATGGCAAAATGTTGATTTAAAATGATTTCTCTTTGATCAGTAGGTTTCGTCTAGCTGGGACAAAAACATCATGTTTGAGATGTTAATAATACGTTTCAACTATTTCTGTTGTCTTAATACTTTTACAAAAAATGCCATGTCCAAAATGATTCATACTAATCAGGAGCAAACCTTATATTTACCTCTACAGCAATCAAATGGTTCCTATTGTTACCAGCAATCTTTCCTCATCTCTCAGGGATTTTGGACCATTCCTCTTTTGTGATGATCTCCATGTCTTTGAGGTTGATGATTTCCTTTCCACCATCCTGATTGTTAGTTTCTTAAACAGGTTCTTGATAGGGTTCAGGTCCGGATTCCAGAAAGCTCATATTGTTTTCTGTCAGCCTTTTCTTGACCATCTAAGCTGTGTGTTTCACATTATTATCTTGTTTAAACCTCTAAGGCTGCCCAAAATTTAGTTTTTTGTTTTTTCTGAAAACTGCTTGATGTTGTCAGAATCTTATTCTAGTTTAATTTTTTCTCATGATGCTGTTTACTTCGACTAGGTTGCCTGGCTAAATGGCTAAAAAACAAACGCAATGCATTACATTCCCACCAGCATGCTTGACTTCAGTTCTAAGCATTGGTTGCTTCTCCTTTCTTTTGTCAAATGTAAGCCATGTCCCTGTGCCCAATCAACTCCTCTTTCAACTCACCTGACCACAGAACTGAGAAACAATAGGTTTCTTCTTTGTCCAGGTGAGCTTTCTTGGAGACGTGGAGTCCTGCTCAGTAACTTTTCATGGAGACCATCCTTGCACAGCTAGAGTCTCTGCCTTGAGATAGTACATACCAGAGTTGCTCAGATCTATCAGGATGGTGTTGATGACATTCCTTGGTTTCTTTTTGGCCTCTCTCACTACCATTCTTTGCCAGTGCAGGAGTTAAGTTAAACCTTTTGAGTTTTTTTCACAGTGTGAAACTCATTGTAAAATTTGATGCATTTAGACCACTGTCATTTGAAAACACTTGCACGTCTTTATCGAAATTCCCTTGCATGGTAGCAGCCACAGAGTGCAGCTCTCTTTCAACAATGAACCCTAATAACAAGCTCATTCAGTTCTCAGGTTTTAGCTATGACTTGGAACTGATTAAAGAACAACTACATCGTCTGTCCTCAATATGTGGTGTATTAGAGCAGTCTTCAACATGGTAGAAAGTACAATTTGTAATGGTACAGAAGTTGCATTTTCTCAAAAGTCTGTGACAGTTTCAAAGCTTATGAATAATTTTAAACATGGCAGTTATAGTAAAAATGTTTGAGGAATGTAGAAACAGTTCAGTTTAGCATCTTTAACACAATGTCTCACTGTCTGCCATTTGCATGTCTAGCCTAAAGAATCCTAATGGTCAAATAAAAATGTAATGTAACTTTGATCTAAACTGCATGTTTAATATAGATCCTACATTTAAACATGTCATTACCATCTTTGGGATAAAGTTACTATGAAGACGAAGACTTTGATAAGAGCGAAATATCTCTCTGATGGGTCTATGAACAACATCATATACAGTAGGGTAACTGGCACAGAAAAAGCAGCCCAGTATTGGTAGACTTTCCATTCACAGTGCTCTAATCTGCAACTGAGGACATCCATTTGTACATGTTTCAGATGTTTGAGTTGAGTTGCTGCATCTGACAATATCTATGCTTTAAAAATAGTGACACACAGTCAAAACTCATGCAGTGATTGGCCAGCTGTTTGCAGGTGAGGAAAGTGATATTTTCAGAATTTGTCTCATCAGTCAGCTTCATAAACAATTCTTTCTTCCATTCCTTGCAGAACTGTTTATGTCACATTTAGAGTAAGTGCAACACTGTGGATGTCTTCCAGGAGAGACTGTCTGAAATGTCCTTTTGTCCATGTAGTAAATCGATTATCGCACGTCGCCACTCTGTGAAGGTTGCCTTTGAGTGTGTCAGTTCTGAAGACTTACTGTATAAAGTGTTTTGTCACACTTTTGCCTTGATGTGCCTTTTTGAACCTTGGCCTTAGAATTAGCTGCAAATGCCTTTTTCTTAGAAACAGTCTCTTCTTTGAACACCTAAAAGTTCTTTCTGCCCTGAAGGAAACATGTTCGCATACTCATTGATTTCAGGTGGAAGGTGTTATGAATATCTGGTATGGCCGGTATGCACCTTTTTTTCAGTATTTCCTTTGTGCTGATTTGATGTATTTGGATGTGTTGTAACATGTAAAATTGTGTTTCATGTGAAATTGCTTGGGCTGTGATTTTGATCAGGACTTCCTGGAACAATAGTCAGATTGCACATTGTATGAGATTGTTATTTTATAGTTTAGCACAGCCATAATCATACCTTAAAAATGGTTTGTTTATCTTTCCATAACCTTAATTATACTCCTGATCCCCAAACATCAAGGAAAGGACTTTCCAGTGATGTCATTGGAACAAAATTAAACTGTGGACAAAAGTCTGGAGACACACAGTTTGGATTGTTAACAGCAGCAGTAGCGTTTTGGGATTGAAGACTGTATTCTAGCTTAGATGTTGTAGAGATTCTATTTGATAATGTTTTCCTGCATTAACCAATTTCTGTCAAATTCCACCTGCCTTCTCTTTCCAGGTAAAACCACATGCATGCTGAAATTCCCTGACCCTGACTGGTACTGGGACACTGTGACTAAGATCTGCGTCTTCATCTTTGCTTTTGTGGTTCCTGTGATGGTCATCACCATATGTTATGGCCTGATGATCCTGCGTCTGAGGAGCGTCCGTTTGCTCTCTGGTTCTAAGGAGAAAGATCGCAACATGCGCCGCATCACCCGTATGGTCCTGGTAGTGGTGGCAGCCTTTATCATCTGCTGGACCCCCATTCACATATTTATCATCGTGAAGACCATGGTGGCGATCGACACCAGGAATCCCTTTGTGATAGCTAGCTGGCACCTGTGCATCGCCTTGGGCTACACCAACAGCAGCCTCAACCCCGTCCTCTACGCATTTTTGGATGAAAACTTTAAGCGATGCTTCAGGGATTTCTGCCTCCCCTGTCGGACCCGTGTGGAGCAGAACAGTCTGATGAGTGGCCGAAACACCACCAGGGAGCCGGTGTCCGTGTGCGCTCCAACAGAAGCAGCGAAGAAGCCGGCATGACTAGGCATGGACTGGGTCCCCCACAGCTCTCGCTCGAGGAGGATTCAACAAGATCTGCAATCAGAGGTCACCCAGATCTCCACAACAGAGTTTTAAGAGATCTTTGCAGGAAACAATTTGACAGAATCCTATTGCTTATTCTCTCCAATTTGGCTGACATACTGGGCATTCAAAGGAAAAGCTCAAGCTGATGGATAACAAGTTTCACTCTAATCTTACTTTTGTTTTAAAGTTTTTTCCTCTGAAGTTTTTTTCTCACAGAAAATGTGATGCCTTACAAAGGCACACTGATAATGATGGCCCAAAGAGAATATCCAAATCTAAAGGCAAGAATATGAAACAGAACTTCCCCGCCTCATGATTTAGAGTTTGAGAGTAGAGAACATTTTGATGATGCAAGAAAAGACAAAAAAAAAAAAAACGCCTGCAGATTTCTGACTTATCAAGTAAAGAATGCATTGTTCAAACGCCACACATCATGGTACTGTAATAGAACAGAGGACAAAAGTTTCAAACAATGGCCTTTTTTGATTCAAACATTGTCACTTCATCTAAGAAATATTTGCAGAAACTTGAAGAAATGGTTGAGATTTTGGTGAGTTTTTTGTGGTGATTAAAATCTGCATCAGAAAGAAAAGTTCTTCACTTTTAACATCAACAGAAAATAAGTGAGCCTTACAGAACAGAACCACTCAACTGATACCCACCGACAGCTGGATGATGAATTACCGCATAGTTTGTTGCACAACACGGTCAACCCCTCTCTACACAGACAAGTCTTGTTTGATTTTCTGTATGATTCAGCAAACTTTTTGGGAGTCTCTTTTTTGTCAGTTTTTATGCAAAAGGAGACACTTGCCGCTAGTTTTCTCCATGTAGACCGATATAAAATTCTGCCACCATCAACTATGTTGAAAGCGGAATTTGGTCCTCTGTGTTCCCTGGATTTAACAAAGCCTGTCATAAAGGACAAGAACTCATAACCAAGCCTGGTTTATATGGCTTCTTGCTCAGATCGAAAAAGCAAGAATAGCTTCAAACCACTGATGCTTGGATGTCTGTGGGCTTCTTTTCTGCTCTCCTACTTGACTTTCATGGGCATTGTCAATCTTGCACAAAGCCTCTGACCAGAATCACTGAAGAATGATAAACCTGCCACTGCAGAACACTGTTGGCAACCACAACACTTCACTCAGCTTACTGCTATGTTGTTTAAACCAGATATAAAGTAAAGGAAAAAGGCGCAAGTTGGACTGAGAGCAGGTGCATCACAATGCTGAAAGAGACACCTGTCCTGATGTCAACAAATGACTCCAAGGAGATTATTGATATACGTTTTAAATTAGAAAAATGTCTGTCATCTGTCACATTGAATATCTGTGACACAGACACTGAATGGCATTAACCAGCGCAGTAAATCATTCAGGGTAATTTATGTACCCCAACAGATCCTGACACCAATCAAATTGGAGACATCAATCAATGGATACCATAAAGTTAATGACCATTTCATCCTTGCATACCAGAGGAGGTATGTCAGAGGTAATACTAATAATATTAATAATCCTGATTTTATTGGAATTTGTTCCCATGTTGAAAGTTTTTCAAGGCCAAATACGGTATATGTTGACATGTAAACATGTAAGAATATTGCATAGTTTTGATTGGCGTTGGAATGTGAAGTCGGCTTTATGACAAATGAGGTTAATTCAAAACTGACAGAACACATGCTGGCCAGGTATTAATCATAGAGGGTAAATAAAGGAAATTTTAAAAAAACAACAAATGTGAATTTGTAGATAATTTAAAGCTTTTGCATTTGAACACATTTGGCTTCAGCCACAGTTAAAATGATCATGAGGTGCCTGTGATTCTGTACGCTTTCTTTCCACTTTGGATCTTGATATTTCATCACCATGCTTTTGATTCATGTGGCTCTAAATGAAAAGGAGCACAGCAAAAAGGGTGTAAAGACAATAGTCCAATGCTTGGAAATGAATTTCTGCTGTTTACAGATTTAGCAGCTGCCTAAAGGTTAACTGTAGATTTCCCCACAGACTGAGAGAGACATTAAATATTGACTATTCTGTGTGCAGCAGGAGATGGACATTTTTGCTGTGTGATCCATTCCTGCATATTTTCTTACAGTGAGTGTCGATTTAAAGTGTTGTGTACTGTATATACCTGCTCTGCTTAGCTTTGACCAAGTGCTGCGTCTGTCGGGTGTGCAGAATGTTTCTCAGCTGCCATTATTTTTGTAAAATCAAGTTTAATGAGGGCAGAATGTACAGAATTAGTTTTAAAAAAAAAAAAAAGAATGACGTGCAAGTTATTATATTTTGACACTAACAATACATCGATAGATTAAAATTAGAGTAATGAATCATGTGAATTCTGGGTATGATTAAAGGTAAAATTTACACTACTGTTCAAAAGTTTGGGGTCACCCTGGCAAGTTCATGTTTTCCATGAAAACTCAATTAGTCTGTTAGCATGATTAGCTAGCACAATATACCATAAGACCACAGGAGTGATGGTTGCTGGAAATGGGCCTCTGTACCCCTATGTCGATATTCTATTAAAAATCAGCTGTTTCCAGCTAGAACAGTCATTTAACACATTAACAATGTCTAGACTCTATTTCTGATTAATTTAATGTTATCTTCATTGTCTTTTTACAAAAAAAATAAGGACATTTCTAAGTGACCCCAAACTTTGGAATGGTAGTATGTGTGTCATTTTATCACGTGAACGACTGACTAAAAATGTTTGTCTTCACATTGTACATTTGTATTCTTTTAGAGGCAGTGAGTTTCTATTGGTAGATATAGTGCAAAAAACCTGTTGCCCTTTTGTCTATGTGACCGAGTCTAAAAGGAACAGTGGGCAGCGTTACACCACCTCATCACACAATGTGACAGTGATAAAGTGAGGGTATCCAAGCGTAACCGACCAATTCTGGTCATCTAATGTTGCCTTATTGGTTGTGGGGATTACGAGCTTTACTGGCAACCATTTGGATCCCCGGGGATCACAGCTCTAAACTCTGTCTGCTGCAGCTCCCTGTTGTCCTCTGACCTCCACTATCAGCAAATATGGACAAACTAAAAGTTATCAAAGAAGCGGTAAGGTTAAAGTGTTTCTCAGATTCCCTTAAATGTGTGTTTTCCTCAGCAGCTTACAAAATAAATTGCAATTTGCGAAGCAATCAAGCAGTACTCCATTAAAAATAATTACCAAATTTGCCACTGTAATGAGCTTTAATTAGTGAAAGTAAACAGCAAAAATGAAAATCAAAATGAAATAGCTGACCAAACGACATCAAATTCGCTCACACCAAATTAATGAGATGTTAATTTACTAATCAGGATCAAAGAACCGTAAATAATTTGATGACTAAACAGCAAACAAAGGCCAAATCTGCTGTAGAACTGTGAACAGTAGGATGGTACAACCTGAACAACTGAAATACAACAGAACCCCCTACAGAGACAAATACTGTCTCAGTGTCTGTGCACTTTCATGTGTCCAAAGACCACACTCAGGACCAGGATGATAGTCTTTCCTCTATGATGCTGTGAATTGTACAAACAGGGATAATGGCATACATTTTCAGGCAGGCTTTCCTTGAGGCATTTGTGGTGTTGCGCTCGGTTACTAACACAAAAAATGAAATAAGTGTTGGTGTTAGTATGAAAAAAGAGCTTCATTCGCAATAGAGTGTAGGCTAACTGTGATTTTGTTGGTTTTGGGCAGCGTGAAATTGTCAATTTCAGACTGTCGTTGCAACATCTGAAAGAAGGGCGATCCAACAAACGCTTCATTTGAAGCGTACTAAGACCTTTACTCATGTAACTGCAAAGCATGTTACTTTGACACATGGTAGATTTCGGTTTACAGTGGATTCATTTCAACAAAGCTATGACGCTGCCCTCACCAAGCCAATACAGGTTTGAAAAACAGCCAACACTGTCTCTACAGAATGACATTCCTATGCATCTAAAGTGCATTCTGAAATACATTTTGAGAGGAAGGTTATTTCATTGTGAAATAAACGTAATTTGTCATCTGTGACATCGCAGGAAAGATGGACAGTTTGAAAGAGCCACTAGATCTGCAGCAGGACGTAGAATGAGAAGAGAGATTGTCAGCCAGAAGATCAAGGTTCATGTACTCTGATGGATGAAAGACCATCAGTCTCAGACTAAGGTTTTGTTTTCTGCCATGTTTTACTTTTGGTTTTTACTAACCTTCTGCTTAGGTTGAGAAAAATAACAGGTTTTTTTTTATTTTTTTTTTTTTATACACATTCTTACAAGCTTGTTTAAGGAAAATTACTTGGTTAAGGCTGGAATATACTTTCCGCACGAACGAGCCGCGCGGAAATCAGCTGCACGGAAATCCGTGCGAGAGAACTATTACCTGATGATTATTTGTTGACATCATCCATCAGTGTGATCCTTGACATCCAGATTTGTTGCATTCTGTTAATTAAGTTTCTAAAGACTGCAGCATATGGGACAGGGAAAGATGAGGGAAATGAGGTGGAGCTACACATGCTGAGCAGAATTTCTAGTGTTTGTTAAGAAATGCTACTAAAAAAGTCAAATTTAGTTGATGGCCCCTTTAATCTTCTTTCTTTCCTTTTTTTGTACACTTGTAACCTAAAATGCATTAGTATCATTTGCTCTTTTCTCATTTTTCTATTCGGTATACAACTGCTTAACACTGTAAACAGAATCCTGAAAAGTCTGTGTGAATAGAAATAATTGTACATTTGTGCAAGATGCTAATTTGTTGTATTTCCACTGACTGCAGTGCAGTGTGTGAGGCAATTGTGCTGACCATACTTGGTTCTCTTCCAGTTCTTTTGCAGTGTTAACATATTATTTCTTAGCTTCTTCTGGTGCAAATGTTGTATGAAACATTTCTAATACAGCAGCTGTGTTTCGAGCATAACTTTAACTGTTGGCAAAAAAAAAGAAAATAAAATGAAGCTGAGAGAAAACTGCATGTGGTCTGTTTTTTTTTTGATTAAACTGTTTTGGTTTCCTGGAAACAAGAGGAAATGGAATAGTATAATATTTTCTTGAAAATGATTGGGCTCATAATGGAATAATCCATCTTGCATGACCATAATTCAATTTAAAAGCTGAGAGAGCTTCAGAACAGTTTGCCATGGCAAAGAGCATTTCCACCGGTGCTCCGACAAACATACAAGCGATGACCCAAGGCTGTACTGAGGCCCAGAGCATGCTATCCCCCGCTATCAGAAAATTAAACACCCAACTCTGCATCTCCTCTGCAAATTCAGATCAGCCCATTGCAGTCTGGCACCACCTCAGCCACACAATACTCCAGTGAAAGACCCGAAGAGTTACAATTTAATTATGAAGGTTTCCTTCAGCAGCAGCCACTTATCAATTACCCTGATTGCTCTATCCACAACAACAGAGAAGCCTCCCTGCTGATTAGTTGGCGGATGGCCAGTTTAACAACTGAGGGGAAGGCTCGTATCCCTGATGTAATATTCAACAGTAGCTCAACATATGTATTCTAATATGAAGGCTACTGTGCTG
Source organism: Amphiprion ocellaris (assembly GCF_022539595.1). NCBI lineage: Eukaryota > Metazoa > Chordata > Actinopteri > Pomacentridae > Amphiprion > Amphiprion ocellaris. Next base: position 18,375,084 of record NC_072780.1, on the reverse strand, counting down.
CCGCTGCTCCTGTCATAATAACTCCCAGGATGTTGGTGAACAACTCTGTCTCCTGGAGATTACATTAATACACAAGAACTAATTTGCAACAGCACATGTGGTTTGAAAGAAATGTATGCCGTCGGAATAAATTAACTTTGTTTAAAGTAAACATAACCAGGAAACCTTTTTAATGATCGCATCTGTCAAATCACAAAATGTGTTTCTATACAATTTTCACACGAGTAATTGGAATATGATTAACCTTCGTAATGGATATGTTTAGACATTAAGAACACTTGGTTAAGGTTGGCTTCATTTACCATTCACCTTCATTACCATTTCTCTGATAAATATTTAACTAGATGAGTCTACAGCATGCAGCCAGTGAGGCTGTACTTCCACACAGCAGAGATTTGAGCTAAATGATGAAAACACCAGCATGCTAATATGACAATGCTAATATGTTAATGGTACTATACTAGAATGCTTGCTTAAATTTGCATATTATCACCAAGCGGCAACATCTGGGGCTGAGAAATAGAGAATGGAGAAGTGCTTAAAAGTGCAGTTCCGCAAATGGCCACTTGAGGCTGGCTCTAGAAGTGAGTCAGTCTCCATAGACACACATTTAAAATGCCCAATATTCTAGCAGAAATAAACATGTTTACTCCCTGGTGCATAAAATGGCTCTGATCTCTATCGCTAATGTCCCCATTGATGAAAACTATTGGAGGTTAAATATTTAAATCTTTTCATTGTATTAAGGCTTAAAATTATACATGGGGCGTGGCCACTTTGAGTAACGGATGAATGCTATCACAGCACAGTCCATGACCCTGAGGTGTTTTTACGACCTCAGCTTTAGCTCCACTCATGCTCCATCGTATCAGTTATGAGGAGTCAGCAACTGCCACGTTGCTGACAGCACACTGAAGGTACAGGATCCATCGTTTCAGTGCTGCCCATATGTTACGGCCCTGGACCGCTGTGCTCCTCCTCTTATCTTGATTTTTACTGTGAACAGCTGTGAGCAGTCTGGCATCGACCATCCTTCTGGTTCTGTGGTTGTGCGCGCCTGCAGTCCGAGGAGCTGCCGGATTGGTTCGGGACGGGTGGTCTCCTCCTACCATGCTGTCAGGGGGGAGCTGTCAAAAGGCTCATTCATTCAGTTTGTCGGTGGCAGCTCATGGGTGAAGCTGAACTGCCCGGTGTTGTGATCGCATGATCTGTTCATCTGAGGAGGTAGGCAATTTTACCAGAGGTGGCCTGCATCATGAAGAGATGATTAAGGAAAAAAAAAACTTTTATAAAAAAATGACTTAGGCCATTATTTTAGGAAGATGACGAGTCTGCAGGAACGCACGCTAGCAAGGCTAATACAAAGATAGAAAGTGACTTGGGGCATGAGACACAACTTGTTACCTTTATTAACCTGTAACCAAAATAATAACTATAAGATGCTCGTACACTTTGGTTGCTTAAACTTCACCACATCCTGAACTCACTTTGTACACCCAGCTCTACTCTGACTATGCATCAAATCCAAAGGCCAGTCGAACAGGAAAAGTACACCGATCAGCCACATTATGACCACTGACAGGTGAAATGAATGACATTGATGGTCTTGTTATAATGCAGTGTTCTGCTGGGAAACCTTCAGTCCTGACATTCATGTGAATGTTTGACATGTACCACCCACCTAAACACCGTAGGTCAAACAATCCCCCACCACCCATGGCAACAGCAGTCCTTGATGCCAGTTGTAACCATCAGCAGGTCAATGCACCCCAACACACCACAAAAACTGCTCAGGAGTGGCCCAGAGAACAGGACAGAGCTAAGCTGTTCACCTGGGTTCCACACTCCCCAGATCCAAATCTCACTGAGCATCTGTGGGATGTGTCATAATAAGCCTGATCTAGGTAGGTCCCACCCTGCAACCCACAGGACCCACAGGATTCACTGCCACAAGACATTACCAGAGGTCCTGTGTCCATGGCCCACTGGGTCAGAGGAGTTTTAGCAACGTAAAGGAGACTGATATAATATTAGGCAGGTGGTCATAATGTTACGCCTGATCGGTGTACATTGTCCTGATAGGGTGCGATGAGTTTTCTACACAACTTTTGAGAAATCTATTAAAACATAAGTACCTTTCCATGAACTTGTTATGCTATGCATTCTCAAACTGCACATAAGAAATACTTCTAATTGCTATGTGTGTTATCAGTCTAAAAGCAGAACACAGCCAGCACCAGTTTAAAATCGTTAATTGCAATAAGTTTTTGAGAATGACAAGTGGAGTCTGGAGAGGGAGTCAGAGGGGAGCAGGTGGATGGACGGATGGCTGACTGCAGTGCTGGAGGGGTGTATGTGGAGGGGCTGACTGGCAGAGGAATGCTGAAAGGCTGAGTGGTTGACTGGTCACTGGAGACCAGAGGAGCTGAGCGTGGCAGAGAGAGGAGAGAAGTAGTAAGCTATGACACAAGGAGGTGCAAGGTTAGACAAGGCAGAGGCTGGTTGAGATGATACTAACACATCTACAGGCTGAACTATCTGGTGATGAAGAGGGGGTTTAAATCAGCAGCAGAGGAGCAGGTTATCTTACCCTGACACACATATGCACACAGAAAAGAGGACAAAAACCCTGAGGAGAAATGCAGAAAACACGAGAAATCAGGAAATATTGCAAAACTATTTTGATGCTTGGCTGAGGAGGAAAAGTTTACCTCAGCCAAGCAGCCAAGTTCACAATAACAGGCTGATAAGATAAAGAGCACCGTGAACAGCAAGTACTTTGCAACTGCTGTTTGGATGGCACATGGTTCTAAAATAAAGTTTGGTATGTTGACGTGATGAATGACAAAAATATTCTAATCTGCTCTTTCAAAATCAGATATTATGCTACAGTACACATATTTAATTCATCTGTTTTAGTTTATTTGAGCAAAGGAGATGAATTAAAGTCTCTCAAACAAAAAGTCCAACAGACTTTTTGTCCATAGAGTTAGATATGCCACTGCTCCCAGGAGGACTTTTGCTCATTTCAGTTGTTGTTGTTTTTTTTTTTTTTTTTTAATTTAAAAAAATATTCCTAATTTTACTGAACACTGAAACAATGACTTTCGGGTAATGTTTTATAATAAATCATGTTGTGTCAGTTATTTTGACATGATACACAGCTCTAAATCTACAATACCCATGACCCTCAGGCACTATTTCTATAGAAAAGACACAATTTGGAAATAATTAGGAAATTTGAACTGGTTCGTGGTTGCAGTTGTTAACAAAACATGACACAATTCATTCATTCAAAACTGCTGCAGATTGTGTTTCTGTGCAGAATAATCCTCAGCTCCTGCCTGCTGGTAGCTTTTCAAATTATGGACTGGTCAGCTCACTGATTGGATGTTTCTTACCAGAATACCCTTTGGAAGTCATCAATTCCTCCCTAGAGATCAGAAATTTCATGTCTACAAGTTTGTACTTTAACAATCCAAGACCTGATACTATGGAAAGCAGTAGTAGTTCAATCATTGGTACAAATGGATGAAGTGAGAGTTTCAGCTGATCCAAGCCACACAACTATTATAACTGTGAGTCACGTACCATTTTCCATGGGAAAATGAATGTAGACTTTTACTTTTACAGTCCATAAATGAATGAATGGGTGTGTCCACTTTAAGCATTTGTTCCTATTTTTCCAGCTGTAAGCAGCAATGGAAGTGCTTCATATTTACACTAAAATTGGCTTTAGCAGTGACTATCTATTCCACACTGATACTTGTCGCGTGTGGTTGCTGAGATTTTAAAAATATTCAACTGTGGGTAAATGGGGCAATAGGGCTTGACAAATACAACACAGACTAGCAGTCACATTCTGCTTTAAGTACTAACAAGCACATTTTTGAGCAGCAACCCCTCGTGTACTGCACAGATCATGCCCACATAGCATACCTCCTCAGTCTACTCACCGGAGTGGCTCACGACCGGGGAGCGTCAGTTTGGGAGGCGCAGTCGGCTGTCTGTTACAACTATGCGGCCTTCGTCCAGGAGATGAGAAGGGTGTGCAGCCATCCTGTTTGGGGGAAAGACACATGCGGACGCCTCCTCATTGAGAGCAGTTGGAGTGATTAGGCTCTGCAGGGAGTATTCAAGAGCGAGCTGAATGAGACGATCAAGGACAAGCTGGCCTCCAGAGATGAACCTACCACCCTCGATCAGCTCATCGCTCTCTCCATCTGGCTGGAATGCTGCTGAGAGAAAGGGGTCCAGTCTCTGCAGTCCCCTAAGGTACATCCCAGCCACAGAAGTCCATCGGTCAGCCCACCACACACTCCCCAGCTAGTTGCAGCTTGCTCAGAAGAGGAGCCAATGCAGATCAGAGGTATACTGTTTCTGGTATATACAGAGGTGTGCTTGAAATGACATTACCGGCATTTAATTTGATTGGATATATTTCATCGTGCACACATGTTGTAATTGATAGGATGCTACTGTATGGACGTGCGTGGTCTGCCCCAGTTCCACTCGCTCATTATGTCTGGTTTCAAAAGATTAAGATGCTGATGGCAGAATTCCAAACTTGAGGATTCACGGCAGTAAACCACAAACCAATGGCTTTTTCACAATCAGCACATCCGTCTTTTAAATGCAATCTGTGCTCTCGCCCTTCTGAGCTTAAGCCAGCAGACTGTGAAGATCTTCCATCATTTGAAATCTAGAATCTAGTTGTCTTCACTCGAAAGTTTTGGGTAATAATGTGCTGATTGATGAATTGCTGACAAATTTGTGTCTTCATTCCTCACATGCCTCTTCCCCTCTATTCTAACTGCGATATGCAGTACTACTTCTGAGGCACAGTATTGTTCTAATGACGCATCAAATGGTTTTACGAACACACTTTGTTCCAAGACTGACTTTTTACAGAGAGGTTGTATAGAATTATTTGCATAACGTTCGTGGCTTAATTTACTTCCATTGCTGCAGGAAAGTTGGAAGTTAATCAGTTTTTTAATACCTGAAAAAAGGGAAATTTTTTGATGACATTAACATATTTTTTTAGTTTTCTGGGATTTAACGATCTTTCTTTTCTTTCCTTTTTTTAAAACACTAATCTTTGAACCATTTAAATTCATTTGTTCAACTTGACAAGTGCAAATTTTAATATAAATTGGAAAATATTTAGGTATTCTAAAATTTCTGACTTGTAATATACATTTGAATGAAATAAAACATCAAACAGCTGCCTTCCACCATCCCTATGCAATGCTGCTACCCTCAGAAAATAATGTCAGCAAAACACGGAACCATGTCAAAACCTGAAAAACCCTGACACAGCGGAACTTGAAAAAAGTTGCCACTTCTCAAAGGAATATTTTTGAACATAAATCTAACAACTTAATGCTTGAATGTGTACAGTTTTGATTAACAGTAGTAGTAATAATAATAATATAAATAATTTTATTTGTATAGCCCCTTTCAAAACTCAAAATTACAAAGTGCTTTACAGTAAAACAAATAAAAACAAGAAAACATTTTAGAAACAGTAAGAGCCCAAAAGAACACAGTAATACAGTAAAATTGTATTAATAACAGCAAAAATTTCGAAGAGGCCACCATAAAAGTGAGTTTTAAGAAATGACTTAACCCTTCCATTATGTTCGTTTCTCAGGAAAACCAATTATGTTCGTGGGTCAAGTTTAATAATCCAAAAATGGCAGAAATCAAAAAATCCCAATGAACGTTGTTTACATCTCAATATTAACCCCAATACAAACCATTTCAATCCACTTTTACTCCAAGGAAAGCAGCGGAGTTTTGTGACGATCTGCATATGTGAATCCCTCTGTGCACAACATTATTCAAAAATAGAATAACGGATTTGCATGAAATTTTCAGGGAAGGTCAGAAATGACACAAGGACCACCTCATTAGATTTTAGCAGTGATGTGGCTTATAGTCTGGAGCCATGGATTTGTTAAGGATTTCCCATTGCCAGACAGCAACATGACGTCACTATAATTCTGACTACAAGTGAAAACTACATCAGCGCCTGCTGACGATCACATGACTGTGATCCTACTACAAATCCACCAATGCAGACTTATCGGGACTTATTCGTTGGAAATGATACAAGGAACAATTGATTAAATTATGGTGGCGTTTCCGAGTCCCATAAATTCCCCACCACCCACTACATATTTAGGTCATGTAGTTTCATATCTGTACATAACGTATACATGTATAACACATGCCTGTGCTCAGCGCAACGTCATTTTGTTTGTGGGTGCATTTCTATTAAATGGCCTCATTCTATTTTACTGTGATTTCTGATCATCAATAACTAATAAAAAAAATGCTGCATTTCTACAAAAATATGCTACATTTTGACAATGCCATATGGGGGAATGAGCAGCCTTGGTGGAGTACTGCGCTCTCTGAGTGCATTTCTTGTTAGTCCAATGATGTTGTTTATCTGTCACAGATTTATCACTCAGTTCAGTGAGGATAATTCACTCGTTTTTCATAAGAGAGGCACATTGGAAAAAAACGTATATATGAAATACAACAGTTTTACATGACAATAATGTTCTTAAAAAAATTATTTCACATTTTAAGATTTCTTTTCTTTTTATGTAGTTAATAAAGGAACACAAACCGCCTCTTCTGTTCAGGGTGATTTTGCAAATATGTGAAATGAACCATTTTTATTTTATGTGTTGAACGCACTTATTAAGCCGAGCAGAAGAAGTTTCATACCAAAAACATACTTTCAACTATTTTTTTTTTTTAAATGTTTTTTTGTTTGGTTGGTTGTTTTTAACTTTAAAATGGGTCAATTTGACCCACAACATAACATGAGGGTTAAAAGAAGAAACTGAATTTGCCTGCAGTTTGTTCCAGAGTTTGTTGGCCTGAACTGCAAAGGCTAATAAACAATTTATTCCCTATTACAGTTACACTAATCATACTTCTCTCCAAGCAGACTGCACTGAGGTACATAATAAACAAATATGTCCTTCTGTCTGCTGAGTTGGACGTTGATAAGAATCACCAATTCGCCAAATACAAATCGAGTTTAGAGTGATTTTAGACTGAGCTGAGCCAAATAACCACGAAACAGCACAAATAGATGTTGAACTGAATAATTGTTTGACAGCCAGCAACTGAAAATGTGTTTTTAAAAAAAAAACTGCTCTAATGGAAAGAGATGAAGAGGAGTCTTTCTGAGACATTCATTAACTACAAGCATCTGTGATCTTCATTGAAAATACTGTAGATGAGACCTTGATTGCTAACATAGAGTGTGAATGTCATTATGCTCTTTTCACTGTGTAGAGATTAGAAAGAATGGCGACAGAGAGAAGAAAGAGTGCAGTATTAGCAAAAAGAGCGTAAGAGGATTAGAAAGGGGCAAAGAGGCATGAATAATGTATGTTCAGTGTATGTGTGGAGAATAAGAATATAGTGAAACACATACAAAGGGATTCAGGAAGCATTTGCAGCAGTCTTTCCTTCTCTCTGCTATTTTTCCATCATTTGTAAGCTTCTGAATACCCTATTTTTAAATGAGCGAATGCAGAACAAGAGTAGTGAATCAAAAGGACATTGAGGAACTCTGCACAGAGATAAAAGTTGGCCGATACACAAAAAAAGTTGGTGAAGGATGTTTTTGTTTTTTGTTTTTTTTGTCTGGATATACTATTTATCACAGCCATTGACGTAGCCCATTAATCTCATCGTTATTTTCAAGGTTAGTGGCTCGCTCACACATTTCCATTACAACACCACCTGCATCTGAACTAGTTGCCTGGATGATGTCTTTGCACAGTCTTGCTGATACAGGTTTGGTTTCACTCTCCACAATGCATGTATTTATCTGAAAAGCTTTAGCCCCTTCACCCTTTAAGCCCGTCTTTCCCAGTCCACACAGTTTATTGAACCCTTTATATCGCTTCCATCTCACAGCCGTCTGAGCTCAACAAATACAACCATTTGTATTTGTTGACACCATGTAATTGCAACCAAAAACAAAATCTATACTTATTAAACTTGGAAGATTTGCTGTGTGCTCAGCCAGTTTGAGCCTCAACTTGGACTGTAATTGTATTGAATCCGGCGGAATTTACTTTTGTTCACTTTTGGTTAGCTTTCACATTTCTGTCAGAGAAAGAGAGGAGAAGCAATAATCACCCTAATAGCATAAATAAAAGACAACATTTTGGGAAATTTAGTTAAAGTACTGGATGTTGTGTTATGTTCGATTAGATTGTTCCAGTGCAAGTGTAGTGTTGCATTTTGGGTTGGTTATAGCTTGGTGTTACTGGGCTACCAAGTATTTTCAGACTTATTATTGTATTCAGCACTAGATTTTTGTTCAGTAAGTACAACACAAGACAATCTAAAAGTGACTGTGTACATCTGTGAGCAGCAATCTTAAACACAATTTTAATCCTTGTTCCTGCAACTCTCCAGCCTCTGTCCTAGGACCCTTCCACCCCAATTCAAATGTGGAAACATAGTCCAGTTAAAAGTCAGCATTCATCAATACACAAGCTTCAGACTTCTGAGTGAAAGCCCTCTGTTTAACTCATTGCACGTTCAAACTCCCTCTGTGGATTTTATAGATCGGTTTGGTCTCTCTCCTGATCTGGGTGAAAAGACCTGTGATTGGCTAAAGTCTCCTGTCACAGGCTGGATTTGCTAAAGCCTGAGAACGAAACCCAGAGAAGGTGTCAAAGTTTAGTTTCCAATAGAGAAATATTTCTTTAAAATATAGAAAAATATCCCATCATAAGTAGAATTAATACATTTAGAATATTGCTTGAAAAGTGTGTTTTGTTTGTTTTTGTTGTTGTTTTTCAGGTTTTTTTCCTTATTGGTATTTTTTTTTTTCCCCAGTGCTTCCGAATCTGTAGGCTAGGCCCCTCCCAGTGGTTTACAACATAATTTTGAATGGTGTTGAGATGATTAGAAAATAAATGAAGAAAAACACTTACAAAATGGCTATAAAAGTATATTTATAATTGTAAAATTTAGCTTTTCTTCAATCTACTGTAACTGTAAGGCTCAAACTGGTGTAACTAAAAAGTTTAGAGGGCAATGTCTCTTTCATCTCATGCATGTTAGGGAACCCCAACTTTTTTTGGAAACATTCACTAACCAAATATTTTGGGAATTTAAGATAACTTGTGGCAGATGATGAAAGTTTGTGGTTCTTTTTTGGGGGTTTTGCACCTGAGAGACAAAGTCCAGGGGCCTGTACTACGAAGCAAGTTCAACATATCCAGGTTATCTATTTTATCTGGATTCACTAAGCCTAAATCTACTCAGGTTTCCAGTGTAGCCAATGAAAATTTTTCATTGTTTGCAACATCTGATCAGTTGTGAACAAAGAAGAGTCTCCGGGCAGCAGATTTTACAAATGAAGAAAAAACTTTAATATTATACAAATATGAAGAAGGTCAACATGTAATACAGTCTACAAGAAACACAGTTGCAGCTGTCAAATGCAGGAAAGTCATCTGGCAAAGAAACGTGCAAAATGTGTGAGTGCGTAAGTTAATAGATTTACAGTATCATTGCTCCATCATTAACACACAAGTAGCTCTCACTATACATTAGCATATTCCATTAAATTATGTGCTGCATAGGCATATTCTTATGGTGTGTATGAAGATTTTAGCCTTTCTTTGTCAAATTTAAGACTCAAGAAAAAATAAAAAATAAACTTCAGAACATAATTCAAAGCAGCAAGTGGGCTCACTTTCATATCCTGTCAGTGCAACAAGTACAAGGTTTTAATGCCCCAGTCTGTTGCACAATGATATCAGTATAAAAAGCACAATGAAATAGCTTTGAAATTGCTTGCAGGCAACAGGATAAAAATTAAATGAAGACAGGACAAGGTTCTCATAAAGAAGAGTATACTTCTGCTGAGGAGCTGGCCTTCTGAAATAATGAGGGAGGAAAGGAAGGATGGTGTTCATCAGACCCTGGTAGAAGTGGCAGCACCCATTTACGCACTGACCCATATAGTGAGAACACTGAAAGCAACATGTTAAATCCGCTTGCATGATAGTTGCTGTTACTGGATTAAATAAACAATTTACATTTCCACTTATTTTCTCATGTGTGATCATAGGAGGGCCCAAGCGCAGACACAGCAGCAGACTGTGGTAAAAAACAAACTTTGATCAAGAAAAATTATTGGAGGGCAGGGGAACAACAAAAGACAGCTGGAGATCCAGAGGAAAATAAGTCCACAAAAAAGAAACTAATCCATAGCTACATAATCCACTAAACACAAAGACATGAGGGCTGAACAAATCACATTGGCAGGCAGATGAACAGAAGGTAGGCAGTACAGTGAAAACTCAGTGGGTTGGCAAGCAAGTGGTAAACAGGCAGGCTTTCTGGGAGTCAAAACAGACAAACTGGCAAAGAAACACAAGATAATTCATACATAGAACTAACTGGGAGGCAAAACATGGGTCACACACAAGACACAGGTGGAACTAATGAGGACAACTAAAAGAGGAGGGAAAATAGACAAAGGGAGAAGGTAAAAACATAAATGACTCATGAGGAAAAGAGGTTTACAAAATAAAACAGAAGATAAAACCACAACAAAAGCTAACAGTGTGACAGGTGGAGGCTCTCGATGTGGACATGGTGTCTCACAGACAAATCTTCAGCAGTGTGGTGTGGTCGAAGGCACTGGTGCACAGTTTTGAGTATTTATTTAAGGCCACATGTGGCACACAACTAACCTCTAAGCAGTAAGGGTGTGTTCCGGTGCCTGTCCTACCACATTGTATAGTGCACTAAAAAAAAGATTTTGTATATCCCAAAACATGATATGCCAAAACATTCCAGTATGTCCTATTACAGCATGCTTTTCTCTCTGCACATATTGTACATACACAAACACACAAATGAAAACACAGAATACCACATCTTCAGACAAAATGCTCATGGTTTAATAAGCATTTTCTGATTTGTTCACTTTCGTGCATTGCGCTGTTATGATCCCTGCTCTGGCCCTTATCCTCCTCACTCTTCTTCTCTTTCTCCCTTCTTCTCCTTGTCTCTGTATCTGCCTCTCTTGTGTCTCTCTCCCCTGCATCTCACAAGCTGCTGATTGCAGCGATGAGAGTCAGCTGTGGTGATTAGTCACTCAGCTCACCTGGTCACATCTTACCTCCTGCTATATAGGCCCAGTTGCTGTTTCTTTTGGCGGGGGCTAGCGTGACTTTTAGCCATGACCAGTTCTTCAATTTCGACTGGTACATTTCGTCATCCAGAATGGTGTTTGTCCATGACACTGCCCGTTTGTTTAATCTTTTTAACCAGCTTCACTACCATGGAAAAGCCAAGCGGAATCCTGCTTGGATGACATGCATTAAATTCATCTGCTACCTTTCAATCTGTCCATCATTTCCGTCCACTGAGAAGTACTAGTTCAGCTTTCTTCTTTCAGCAGGTGAAGTGAGCTTTCAACGTTCCAGATTTTATTCTAACCCTGGTTTTAGTGAGGGCCACTTTGAATTTAATTGGTCATCGTGAATCCGTATAAGAATCGGGGGTCATTATAAAGAGCTGGCAGGCATGCAATGCATCCTGTCACCCAGCAAGACTCCACTAAGCAGTCCTGAAGATAAAGAGGAATGTTGCCATGATTGCTATCACAAAATGCAATTTAACTAACATAAGCTGCTATGTAATGTACAGTTGTCATACCCTGTTTAAAGCTGTGGGACAGATCAGACTAAAACCACAGGCACAGGGAGAACACACACTCCACCAGCAGGTTTGAAACCAGAACCTTCTAGCTGAGAGGCAACAGTGCTAACCACTGCACCAGTGTACCAACCCTACTTTAACTGGGAGACTAGGAGAAAAACTAACTTAATGCCAAACAAAAGAGAAAAAGAAGCAAACTTGACTTGAATTGGTGCTGTTCATTTCTCTGTTTTGTTGTCAGCATGTAGATATGCCAGAAAGAAAATAAAGCAGCTTACTCACAAATTTTGGACGAGCTAAAACCACCCAAGCTGAGCAACCAAGGCTGGAAAAAATGGGGAAAAAAGGCTCACTCTGCTGAACGGCGTACAGTAATTTGCATATTAAGTGCATCAGTTATTGCATGATAGCATAGTTTGACTTGAAAGCCCAAAGGACACTGTATGATTGAACATGAACAGATTTTTTTGTATACCACACATACACACCAACCCCCCACCCGCTTTATTCCAATAAAATTTGTTTAATATATATAAAAAAAAAGGGAAAGGCAGTGTTACTTTGTGCTTCTCTATATCTGATATTGCACTGATGGTTTTATTGTTTAATTCAAATATGAATGAGTTTCACTTGTTTTAATGTATTTTTAAAAAGATTATTTAAATTCATACTCGACAGTAAACAGCTAAAGGTCTGACAGCACAGGAGTTCCTGAACTGAGCCTCGTAGACAGTTTAGAATTTTTTTTCATTGAAGTGACAAAAATATTTGGTTCGTACATTTGTTTTGTTTACTCTGTTGTACGAAAAATGTACCAAATCATGACTCTGAGGTTTCTAGGGAACTGTAAATTTTGTGCTTGGTTAAACTCGTAGTATTCGGAGGCTCGGGCCATCATGAAGCCTCGGGAATTCCATTTGCAAAGCAGGTCTTTATGCTGTAACTGCAAAAAACATGCAATTCAATTCTAGTTGTACTTAAACACATTATGCAAAGATGTCACACGCTGTATATCTGTAATTCTATATTGGATTTGCATTCATCGTCGGTTCAGGTACTCCAGTAAATTGCTGTCAAGTGCTGCTTTCCACCATATCTAAACTTTAAAATTGCTGCACGTGATTATGTTTCAGCTCTGTCTTGGGCTCAGCTCAGCTAAAGTTGTCATGACGACAGAAAGCCCTGCTAGTCCACAACCAGTGCAGGCTCCCTGACAGCGGAACGTGACTGCTGGACTGAAGATTGCTTTAATCCACGGAGCTATGCACTGTGTGGAGTGAAATCAGAAGCAGATAGGCTTCACCATTTACAATATACTGCATGTGAACATAATGACGGAGCTTTTGACTGGAGCTTACATTTTGTCGCCCACCTTATCGGACTCACGCAGGGTTTTACTTTGGCCTGTGAGCGGCTGTCTGTGCTGACAGAGGTGACTTTCACAGACTGCATGAGTGGCCCCTTGAGTGCTGAGACAAAAGACAGCCTCAACAGTGGCCTGCCTGCCAGCTAGGGACTGTCTGTCTCTCCACTATAAAAGGCAAAACTTTAACAGCATATGCTTTCTCCTCTCAGGTGGCCTAATTACATGATCAGCTGGTGTGAGTCAGCAGCATAAGAAACACATTTTTGTCAGCACATTGCAGCTGTAAATTTATCAACAGTCGTTCTGTTCCCCATTCTATGAAGAAATCTGAAAAAGCACAGAAACACGTGTATGTCTTATTGTAAGCCATGTGAGAATATACAGTCTGCAGGTGTTTTGGCTCATCGTCCTGGTGAAGAAGAAACGATGGTCACACTGAGCTCAAACCAGATGGTGTGTATCTGCAGAATGTGGTAGCCATGCTGATTAAGTGTTGTCTTGAATTCTGAATGAATGTTCAACAATTTTATCAGCAACGTCCCCCATGACCATCACAGCTCCTCCTTGAAGCTTCACCAAAGGAACCACACATGCAGATTCCATCCGTCCACCCACAAAAGTTTCACATCTGAACTCATTAGACCAACATCCAGATTGTAACATCCTTGTGAGCTAGGGGATGAGGAGTGTAACAAAAGTCACAAAGAAAACCGGGATAAAGAGACAAGAAACTGATCATGGAACAAAAAGGTGATTTATTTACAAATTAAAGCAGAACCAAATTCAAATTAGAGCGAGCTTCTGAACAAAAGCAAAGCTTTAGGCAGGACACAAAGACACCAGCGCCACACAGCTCACTAGCTGCCAATCTGGCCCACTGTCAATGATGATCAGGGTGGCTTGACTTTTAAACTTTCTCTTGATTGTACAGTGGCCACAGGTGCACCTGGCCACTTCTGCTGGGTGTAACCTGAAAACTACACCACCTACCTACACACAAATGGCTATAACACAGATTTGAATTGGTCTAATGTCCAGTTGTTATGTTTCTTGGTCTGAGCAGTTTTCTTCTTTTTGTTCTCCCTCAGTAGTGTTTTTTATGCAGCAGTCCCACCATGAAGACCTGAGCCACACAGTCTCCTCCCAGCAGCTGATGTTAGATATGTCTGCTGCTTGAACTCTGTGAAGTGGAGTAATTGTTGATTTTCTGACAATGATAACTGCAATGAATTTCTCCTCAGCAGCAGAGGTCTTCGTTTCGTTGAGTCCTCAAAGTCAAGGGGGGGGGGGGGGGGGGGCAATCTTTATTATCTCTGAGGTGTCATTTGTTCCATAAAAGGCAGTAAATACGATCATTATCAACAATCAATACACAAACAATTCACATGAAAAATAGTGTTGCTATCCAGAATGCCAGTCACAGCCGGGACAAACGAGTTCTTAAACTTATTGGTTCTTTATCTTGGTAGATTATATCTGCAATCAGATAGAAGCAACATAAATTCAGTCAACAAGAGGTGACAAAGGTCAACACAAACACACTGGTCCTTCTTTGTGGCTCAGACTTTGCACAGCTGAGAGAACTCAGTTATATTAGGTTTTGCTCCACATTCTAAAAAATCATTCCAATGTTTTAATATTTTTCAAAGTACATGACCAACACCAGCAAATAAAAAGTTAGACGATATTCAGTAGAAAAGAATAAAATTCTCCCATGAATTGACTTCTGAGCACCCCATAAAAGTACAGGTGCTGATGGACCTTTGCATTATAGTGTTGAAGAAACTTTCCAGACTGTTCGCCATGTCTTTAAGTGTTAATGCTTCTCTTCACTTAGTTGAGTGGTTCCTGTCATAATCTCTACACTATCCTATTATTACATTATTACCACAGTTGGGAGACTGTGTTAACTGTGTACCAGCACTACCTCATCACAACAAAACACATAGTCTCGAACACTTGAACCTGCTTTGACTAACAGTTATACAGCATCTCTCTGAAATTGTCTAGTATCTATAATTGACTAAATATCCTTACATATCCAAACACTGCAGTGGCTCCACTGTATCACTGCAATACTTTTGGAGGAAAATATTAATATTGTAAAACATCACATTCCAGTTTCAAACTACTTTCTCTCGCTGACTCTCTGTTTTGAACCAATTTCAGCAATTCTCAAAGTATGTGACCTATAGCACATGTATAATTACTGATAGCAGTATACTAGTAGAACACTTTAATTATGAAAGATGCAAATTACAACAGTGTGTGTGTGTGTGTGCGTGTGTGCGTGTGTGTGTGTGTGTAAAATAAAATAGAACTACTCAAACTCAATTGCTTTTATCGTGTTGTCCATCCATCCATTATCTATACACCGCTTAATCCTCACTAGGGTCGCGGGGGGGGCTGGAGCCTATCCCAGCTGACTGGGGCGAAGGCAGGGGACACCCTAGACAGGTCGCCAGTCTGTCGCAGGGCCACATACAAAGACAAACAAGCACTCTCACATTCACACCTACGGGCAATTTAAAATGATCAATTAACCTCAGCATATTTTTTGGACTGTGGGAGGAAGCCGGAGTACCCGGAGAAAACCCACGCATGCACAGGGAGAACATGCAAACTCCATGCAGAAAGATCCCGGGAAAGCCGGGACGCGAACCAGGGACCTTCTTGCTGCAAGGCGAAAGTGCTAACAACTACTGTGCAGCCCTTATCGTGCTGTATTGATTAATATACATATTTTGCAATTATGGGATGACCTATGCCTAATATTTTATGCACATGCTCCTGCAATTTTACAGCATTTCTGAAAGTTGTCCAAAAACACAAATAAATAGAAAAACAGTATGAAAAGAACACATATATTCTACATCAATAAAGTCCAAGCTTAGGCTTTAGAGGGTTAAGAAGGCAAGAAATTAAATGAAAAATATTTTGTTTTGTTTTGCTGAACTACTTATTCCTATATGTGCTAGTTCATATGCTTTTCTTCAGTTTTGTTCTACATTGTAGAACATAGTAAAATAAAATAATGAAAAACCTGAGAATAAGTAAGTGTGTCCAGACTTTTGACAGGGACTGTATAGGTACCCTGAGAGGCATACCTCTGGGTAAAAAAAGAAAAAAAAAGGCACTCAAGTCCTCCAATCTGGAGTAGGGCAGTAAGAAAACCCCCTTATTCACCTAATTCATTCAGGAATTTGTACTACAAAGTAGGATAGGCATTATTACTTAATCAAGTGGTCATGTTTTAAAGAGGAACCCAATGTCATTATTCTCAGTATTATATTTTACTCACGTTGTAAATTGCATATTTTAACTGTCTCTAACTGACACACAGTATTTTTCCAAAGGAGGCCTGGTTGGCTTCTACATTGCAATTGTTGGTACCCAAGTCATATTTTAATTGGATTTTCTCAAGCAGCACAAAGTGCGGACACAGTTAAATTTCCTCTGCACGATACTCTCTAGGTTCTTCTTATACCACTGAATCTGTATCTTCCAGCAGTGTTATCACTGGTAATCTGTGAAAACTGAGAGTCCCTGTGAAATACAAATAAATAACTCAATCAGATAAGTACTCATGTGGATATTGTAGTCTGGAGATATAGAAAACAGAAAAAATGTGTCATGTCTTGTCTTTAACAGATAAAATACATTCTCAGCACTATGTGTGTGGTGCTGCCTTTAGATTAAAGACACAAGCTTTCATTCATACATTTTAACCGGACAGTCATCAGATAAAGACTGATTTAGAAATAAATCCATTTAGTGTGTTTCCCTCTGAGACAGAACATGAAAGAAACCCTCTCGGAACACGACACACTCACCCATCACGAGCCCTAACTCGCCTCATCTCGCAGTTCAGTTTCACCCTAATGATCAGGACACTCTCGTTAATGAGTCTGAGTATCTGGCACCAACTCAGCCTTCATATCACAAGTGAAATCATTAGCTACAAAATGAAAAGGGAATGTCAAGACGCGAGCAGCATTTTGTCTTAAATGCCATTGTCCATTTGTTGCAGTGTGGATGAGCCGAGGGGGTGAGGGCGGGTTTGTTTCTAATGGAAGGTTTAAAATACACTTTAAAGGAGAAAATGGTATCTGTGGCAGTGACATTTAGATACTGTACCCTTAATAATGGCCACCTAGCCCATTAAAAAAGCCTCCATTAACACCTCTCTCATTAAGTCATGGTTCTCAGTCATATAGGTAATGAACTGAAGCTGCGAACACTGCCTATATATTGAATATTAAAAAATCATCAAGGTTGTCATGCATGGTAGAAGGAGACATAACCTTTAATCAGTTTTCCATCCGTCATTGCACATGTTCTTCCATTTGTTTCTGATGTTTCTCCAGTTCATGCTGTTACCTACGTTATACTAAACTTTTGTCTTTGAATGTTCATCATTTTGTCAACCTTGTCATCGTGTCTAATGTGCATGTGGTTTGGACTTATGAAGACCAAATCTGGAATGCCAACAAACTTATTAATAAGTATGTTAATGGGATTATTATTGAGAAAGTGAATATACCAGTGCGACAAAGTGAAACCCACCATTACAAGTGAAAGCAATGCTCTCAGAATCCTTCTCAGGTGGTGTAATGGTGTTGGGAATGTTGTTTTCTTGGGACACTTTGAGTTCTTTAATACCAATAATCATGGTTTGACAATAAGAATGCGGTTACTGACCATACATGTGCATCTCTTCATGGCCACAATTTACCATTTTCCATTGGTTGCTTTCAGCAGAATGATGCACCTCACATCGCAAACTGGTTTCATGATGATGACATTGAGTCCACTGGAATTCAGGGGCCTATTCTGCAAATATGAATCTCATGCAGTAACTGTGTAATGTGGTAGAACGAGAGATTGGCAACATGAGTACACAGCGGACGAATCTGCAGAAATGATGGTAGTCGTGTCAGTTTTGAGTAGAATCTCAAAGGAAGGTTTTCAACATCTTGTGGAGTCTATGAGGGTACTTCATAAAGTTCTCTGTCTTACTCAGAAACATGGGTTCTAACTTCTATTCTGGAGCATAACTGTATACTGTAAAGACTTATATCACTGTCCACAAAAACTCAAATGTTTGTTGTCATTTCTTTGCAAGGAGTAAAGCTTGGAGCTGGCTGCTGTTGCTCCACAACGTGTCTGTCCACACAGCACAAGTGACAGAAGCAGCCAACAGGCTTCGACCTGTTGCTCCATGAACCCAACTCACCTGACCTGCACCGTCTGGCTTCTATCCCAAACTGAAATTTCACTCATGAGGTCACCATTTTCTACATGATGACCAAGTCATCCATGCTGTTGAGGAGTATCTGGAGGTTCAAGGTGTGAGCTTGTATGAAGGGACAGTGAAGCTTGAACATCAGTGGACAGAGTGCATTAAAGTTAAAGGAGACTATGTTGTGAGTAGCCAGGTAGCTCAAGAAGTTGAGCATGTGACCCATGAACAGGGGCCATAGTCCCCAACGCAGCAGCCTGGGATCGATTCCAGCTCACAGCCCTTTGCTGTAGGTCTACCCCCCATTTTTCTCCCTGTGTTCTTGTCTGACTCTTCACTGACCTGTCAAATAAAGCCAAAAATGGCCAACAAAAAAGGAGACTATGTTGTGAACTAATGCAAGAACAATCCTTTTGTGACGTTTTCTGATGATGCTGAGAAACTTTTTAAGTACCCTTATACGGCTATGTTTCCATATAACTGACAAGCAGCAAATTTTTTGAAATGTGGCAAGAAAATATGTAATTTTTGTCTAATCAAGCTGTAGAAACACAGCTAATGACCCCAAGAACTCAACAAAGAGTAAAGGTAGGCTGCACCCAGAATTACTATAATGTAACTAATAAAGTGCTTGAAGAGTTTATCTGACATTATTAGCTTATTAATACTGATGCAGCAATGTGGGAAGAACATTTTTTTTGTTGTAGCTGCTTGAAGCCTATAAACCAATTTATAGACTGCCTAAGGGCTTGATCCAGTGATTTCCAGTCTGGGGGTTGGAGCCTTCCCAAAGGTCACAAGATATTGACATGGACAAAAGTTGGTACCCTTACACCTCATTAAAACCACACTGTGGTAAAATCTCCTCCGTCGCCTGCATCTGCAAACCTTTGGTGTTTCTCCAACTAAAACAAAGAAGCTGTGAGAAGATCTGGCCTAATCGATAGCCTTCAGAAGTGTCATGTAGTGACATTTCAAACAGTTGTCTTTGATTAGCACCACAAGTTTCTTCAGTCTTCGGTTAAGTCTTTTGGACGACATAGAGAAAAGTACTCCTTGAGCTGGGAAGGGAAAAAAGAAGGCAGTTGTCTGAGGAGATAATAATTTCCAGGCACGGTGAAGATAACCTCCTGCTCATCAAACAGCCTAATGTTCTTGTGACCACAGCTGCTAATAGGCCAGGATGTTTTAGGTCCATGGGACTGTAGCATGAGGAACACTGACTCCAGACTGAACAGAAGGATAGTTTGAAAGAATATCTTCAGAGGGCCTCTGCAGAGGTGGAAGAACCTGCCAGAGCAAAGACCATTTCAGCAGCACTCCATCAATCAGGCATTTGTGGCTTCTGTTCACAAGCTACTCATCGGCTCCATGTATCACATTTCATAAGCTCATCATATACTTTAAATGTAAAGGATTTATCTGTTAAGAAGTCACAGTGATAACTAGGGCTGTTGTTATATAGTGGCACTTACATTAATGGTGACATTTTAAAAATACAAAATTGATATTTTAATAACACACATAAAAGCATTGTAAATAATCCAGTGTCAGTTGCCACTCCAACGTAGGAAGAACATAAAAGCTTTTCAGACATGGGACATGTAATGTTGCTGTTTTATCGATCTGTTAGGGCATTCTGTCATTCAGACTTTCTGTCATTCAGACTTTCTGTCATTCAGTTTAGACATACCATCACAGTGATGCAATACTTGTCATACATGTAAGGTTGGACAGTACATCCAAGGATGTATAATGCATAATACTGCACAAATAAGTGGTGAATAAGCCATTTTATTATCGGTGCTCACCTCGGTCCAAGCAAATGTTTCACCAATCCAATTCCCAATTCCCCTGTCACCATCCATCCATCGATTATGATTAGGCATAAAAACACACTCCCCACTAGAATGATGAGGAGGTGCAGCCACATTCACCACCTTTGGATTAATTTCCTCTCCCTCCACTATACAGGGCAGATTTTTCAGGCACCAAAAAAAAAAAAAAAACAATCATCACCCAACAGCAGAAATAATTATTTGAGAAGAAAAGCAGAACCGAATAGAATTGAAAGTAATTTTGCTACCTGATTAGTGTAATTTTTAAGCAAAAATTCAGTGATACTCAAAATATTAAGAGTGATTATTTGCTTGGTTCCCAGTTTTCTTTGATAGAAAATTCTAAATTTAAGGGTTTGACTGTTGGTCAGACAGAATGAAGCAACTAGAAAATGTGAACTTTGGCTTCAGGGGATATTGATTTACATATTTCACTACTTCCTGACATTTTATAGATGAAACAATCAATCAGTTATTTAAGAATTAACACAGACTAAAGTTGCTTCTGGTTATAGCCTCACAGTTCTCTGATGGGATAATTGTCTGACATTTTCTGTGTTAATTATTGGACACACCAGAGCAATTTCATAAAAGTTTAGCTTTACAGCAAAAGAGCTGAGGTCTTAACAGTACATTTTGCAGCTGGGTTTCTTTTCAGCACCAGGGAAACAAGCTGAAGAAAGTAGAACCCATCATAGATAAGGCCCTATTTCAGTGGTTCAAATTTCTAACACATTTGCAGTTAATCAAAATATTTCGATTTGGGGGTCCATGAGGATGTGAGGCTCCTGGTCACTTGCCAACAGCCTGGTAATTTCAATCTCATTTCACCCTTGTTACTCAGTTGTTCCCCATAGTCTGTTTTTCTTCCGCTCTTTGCATTTACATACCTGTGGCACCAAGAAACTATCCCACTAGTATCTGAATCACACAACAAAATTACAGTGGACATCAAGGCAGCTCTAAAGCCTTAAACCGATTGGTGCATTCCTGTTTGTAATCATTGTAGGCCAGTGGATGCTGCATTTATTACTTCTCCTGCTTTTACCAATTACTGTATGTGTGCAGGTACACTGGGAGACTGCGTTTCTCATTTCTCTACGAGGGCTTTAACTCTTCGCTGCTATTAATTCTCCTCCCAGTTAGAATTAGTAGAGGTTCCCCAGAGGAGCCTTTTTAAAATTCATTCAGAATAAGAGCACGTCAGCCTTCATCTTCCCTCCTGCCCAACAACCATCTAGAATAATTGAAAAAAAAAAAGTCAATTTCAAACATTTTAATATCTTCACATTTAAAATTTGTCTGTTTTCCTGCTTGTAGGTTGTTTCAAGTCTCTAAAACAGTTGCGTCAAATATTTTATAAATTCTACACTTGCGTACTATAAAATCATCTTTAAGTTGCTATAATAACAAGAAAAGCACTGAGAGATTGCAGTACTCCACCAAGGCTGCCCAGTATAATTTCCAACGGCCGACATCTTGAAAAAATTGTGTCAAAAACCATGGCAACATAGAATGTGGCCATTTAATATAGATGTATCCATAAACAAAATGACCTTGCGCTGAGTACAAGCGTGTTTTATGCATGTGTACATTATGTACAGATACTGAATCATGTGACCTAAATATGTAGCAGTCAACGGAATTGATGGGACTCGGAGACACCCTCACAATTTAGTCACTTGTTCCTTGTATCATTTGTGATGGATAAGTCCCGATAAGTCCACAGCGGGTGATTTGTAGTAGGATCGCAATCATTTGATCATCAGCAGGCAGCTGACGTAGTGTTCACTTGTTGTCATAGTTACAGTGACGCCCTGCTACTATCTTGCAATGATACATAAATCTTTAACAATCCATGGATCCAGACTATAAGCCGCTTCACAGCCAAAATCTAATCAAGTGGTCCTTGTGACATTTCTGACCTTCCCTGAAAATTTCATCCAAAGTCATTGGTCTGTTTCTGAGAAATGTTGCGCACAGACCAACAGACAAACGTACACCCGTCACATAACTCCGCTGTGTTCCTTGGTGGAGTAATAAAGGGTTGTAAAGAAGTTGTTTGCTCTGTTTTCTAACAGCCAGACAGTTTCACCTGAACAGGGCTTGCCTTGGTGAAGTTTTATACTTGCTTGTGCCTGTTTTACGGTTTGTTTATTTGTTTGTTTTTTCAGTTACATATCACATCAGGAAAAGACTTCCATCCATCCTCTCTTTACAAATGACCAAGGCACTGGTCCTGGAGCTCGAGAACTTTAGTAAAAGTGAACAATGTGGCAGATTTAGGTTAAATTCATGCATCTGATTCCTCTTTGAACAACTGTAATTAAACACACAATTATTTTTTGAACTGCCCTTAAAGTCCCTCTCCGGTCATTTAAAGAAAAAAAAAACTCATCTCTGTGTATCCAAGTTACATGTTTAGAAGATTTTTCATGAAAATAATCCATTTCTACATTAAAATTACACAATTGCCTCCTTTAGAATGTGTAATGTATGAATTCCCTGCTACTTTCTCCGCCTGCCCCTCCCCATTAGCTGCAGCTTGAGAACCAGCTCACCTTCAACTCTGCTCAAACACTGTCAAACTACTCTACAATATACAATAGCAAGTTGTAATATAGGAATGTTTCAGACAGACAATACAGTGCAGTTTTAAAATGGAAATGCTCAGTTATGACTGCTTATTTTTCTTTCTTCCAGTTTGTAGAAAACACTTATATAGTTATACAATGCAAAAAAAAAAAAAAAAAACCCTTGATGTTCACGAGAGAAGGTCTTTTTTTATTTATTTACTTTTTAATAGAGATTGGGGATTATTGGTACCACAACCAAGAGTGGCAGAAAAGAATGATATACAGGTTCAAACCTTAATTCTAAGGCACAACACTTAAATTGCCCCCCATCAGTCAGTTTGAACTTCAAGTCTCAAGATTGCTCTGACCTGAGAATTTATTGTTGTTTGTCGTAGAAATAAAAAAAAACAAAGACTAGTTACTTTTTAAAAGAAAGAAAACAAAACAAAACAATGAAGCATCACCTTCCAGATTCTTATTGATGTGTTGATAAATGAACAGTTGACTCCTCACACAGGTTTGATTTCTAATTAGTAACCAAACCTTTAACAAGGTAGGGTCAGCATCCTTTATATCTCACTCATACTGAGGAGTTCTTTCCTGCTGTTAGAGCACAGATGAACAGCCTTGCCAAGACCTCATACCTCTTCTCCATGCAGCAGGGGAAGCATGTGTGGGAGTGACTGCTGGAGCATATCAGACCAGGGTCTGTCATGCTGGGTGATCGCTTCCTCTCAGTTTGGCCAAAGAAAACATGGTCTGTGATGCTGCTGATGCCCTGCGGCCTGGCAAAAAACTAAATTAGAATGCAGTCCGTGTGTAAATAACATGTTTGTTTAATGTGATGTATGACTCAAAATGAAAATAGCTGAAGTCTTATGATACATTCACCATTAGTGTTCAGTTTTAGTGAATTATTTAAAGACAAGGCTTCATTTTGAGATTATGTAACACTGTTTTTGTTCATAATTCATGATCTGAGCGTTCACTTCTTCAAGAGATTTGTGGACTTTTGCATGTTGGCATAGACTTGGGTTGTTGTTTTACCTAGGATGTATGCAGTTGCTAGGTTTGTAGGGTGAAAGAGCAAGATGTATGGGCCATGCCTGACCCGATGATCTGTCAACCTGTTTTGCACTATGCACTGCAAGCACTGACAGTAGTAGTTCAGTCTGGACAGTGCTGAAAGAAGAGCTTCATAGATTTGTAATTTATGTGAAGAATCAAAGTGGTGATAGTTTACACTTGCCTGTCTTTGTGCACATTTACAATTGGCAAATAAAAATCCCTGAATGGAAATTTGAGGGAAAAAAAGTATTTAATTATCATTAAAAGTTTTTTACGCTTGGTTGAATTCACCTACTCAATGTAAGCATCAGTCATTTTCTCCACAATTTGTTGGACTGAACATGGACATGTGGGCCTTTGCAAGGCAAAAACATCAGACTGACAGTGTCCTGTCAGTGGTGGGTCAATATTATGCTTTAGCTGGTTGCTGGGCTGTTTCCTCTGCGTTGGTTTTATCTTTGGCGCTTCCACACAAAGCAACTGAACTTCTCTTTTAGGTTATTGAAGACATTTCACATCTCATCCTAGAGGCTTCTTCAGTTCTGACTGATGGGACCCAGGACTTGGATGCCTCCAGGTGTAAATGGTTGTGAAACCAGGTCCACCAGTAATGACAGCAGTAATGGCATGGAGTTAACACTTTCCCTCCTGATTTAGCAGATTCGTGTCCTTTGTTATGTAAACAAAGGATATGAATCTGCCGTGTCAAGAGTGACTCGTGATAGCAATGGCAAAAGCCTTCTGGAGAGAAACCATATCACTTCGTTATAGCTGCTTGATAAGTGTTGCTGAGAATCCATCCTCTGTTTAGAGGTGCTGTTCCAGTTTATCATCCAAAAATGTACATTGCTGTCCTCATAGGTGAAGGTAAACTGCTGAGTCTTGTCCTGATGAGCTGCTCTCATGTTGAGCTATGTACTTGTTGAGCTGTTGTTTGGTTTTACCTAAGCACAGCTCCTAGGATTACCATGACTTGGATGAATGAGTAACTATACAGACAGTGGTTTTATGACACCCAGTTGTAAGATTAGCACCACTAGCCGTTGTGACAGGCCATCAACACTGTGACTCACTATGCATCAGTAGGTCTGAGGTTGATAGTCAGAACCTTGAAGTTCCTTGAAGTTTACATCAGTGAGAACTTCATCTTAACATAACCGCATCACCCAGCCGATCAAGAAGTAGTATGTGAGTAGAGTAAGGAAATTTCAGCTGACACCATCGCTGCTATGTAGCTTCTACTGGTGCACTATTGAAAGCTTTCTCCCTAGTAGCACCCTGGTGTGGTCCACTCAACACAATCAGACCATATACCCCTGCTGGGAAGGGTCAAGTCAGCAGAGAGTCTTCAGGAGGCCAACATTACCAGGGACCACATCCACCTACAGCACCACCTTTTCAAGCTCCCATTTCGAGAGTACAGAAGTCCGAAATGCAGAAACTCAAGGTTCAAGGACAGTTTCTGCCCCCAGGCAATAATACTAATAAACTCTACCCCTCCCCCCTTCCCTCCCCACATCATTGCCCAAAGGATTTAATGCAGTCTTACACTAATGTATATTTTTCCATATGTTGACCTTTGCACCACAAACACTGCACATACTTTTCTTATTCCGTTTCTTCTCCGCATGCCCTTTATGCTCTGCACTGTATATATTGAACATTACCTACCTCATCCAAATGAGCAGATATTAACATTTTACACATTATAAATTGTGTATCTTTTTTAGCTGTTTTCCTGTACATAACCTTTTTTTGCATTGTTTTTATAGATTCATATTTGTAACCTCAGCATATATAAATAGATGCAAGTTTGTCTTACTAAATGTATTCTATAAATATGCTAATCACAGCACCAGTTATGCTCAGTGGCTCCATAGATAGATAGATAGATAGATAGATAAAATATAGCTATTAGATTAGAACTTTTTTGATCCTGCACTGTCATCTCATCATCTGAATCTTTTGATCTCGATGAACGAACTACAAGCATTAATTCCCTGCTAGGTATAAAATGCGGTTAAAACTTTTTTTTTTTTTAATTACCATCTTTAGAAAAAAAGATGCTTTTTATTGTTATTATGACACTTTTGTGTTTTTTGCATAGACACAGATATAGTACAGTACACCACAGGTCACCTGAACAGCTTCACTGCATCTTGAAATTATTTCTCCAAGTGTCCCGAATGCTAATGGAGGGATGAACACCATTGTTTCCAAAAATATTGCTCTCATTTGGTGTTTTGATGATGGTGGTGGAGAGTGCCATCCCAAATGTTGGCCCAAAATTGCTCCTGGGTGTTAAAATAGCTTGATAACATATGATTACAGCCTTTTCATCAAACAATTTACTGACCTCTTGTGCCTTTTGAATGGATAGTATCAGAATGGAAATGTTTCATCATAGGATACAAGTCATCACTTAGGATAACCTTGTACTGATCTGCAGTGATTCTTATGGGGCAAGTTGACCTCTACCATGTCAGCAAATTGCCCCCCATATTACAACAGGGGCACCAGATCCACCCAGTCTCGGGGTCAAGGATCAGGTTCTTCCTTTAATTCAATGTCCAGCTGTAGTTGTGGTACAGAGAAAGGAGAAACAGGGAAAGACAACAATGGAACTGGGGAAAGTTCATTTCTGCAGCCAAAATTTAAGTCTATTTTCTGAGGTCTTTAATAAATATTTGCTACTTGTGAAAAAGACACTTTTTGTTATTGAGACCAGATCAGACTGAAAGAAGTGCAGAGCCACAGCATCTCTCTCATTTATTTTTGGGGGAGATTTATTGTGGAAACTGACCATATTCAATTCTTTATGAATATTTTAATTCCCTAACCCTTTAAATAGTAAGTAAGGAGTAGAAAAATGTATATTTGCAAATACATAATAAATGAGAGGAACGCTTTGCAGAGTCAAGCAGTTTATACATGTGCTTGTGCTGGTGTGAAAATGGGGGAGGAAAATGCCCAGAGGGTGCAAACAAAGACTTTAAACTAAACCTATGTGGATTTGTGGACTGAAAGTTTTTAGTAAATACGCCCTCAGCAGAAACTTTAAATGCAGGATGATTTTTACACAACACAGATAATAACTGTCACCTTTTCAACAGTAAGCATTAATAACTGCTTATTTTGATGAGCTAATTCAACCCTTGCAGCCCTTCCTGAGGCATGGCTGGATGTTCCAGTGTTTGTGGTTGTTGGCAGCCATTAGACTGACATGGTTTTTAGTTGGTGTTGCAGTTGAAGAATGTAGATTCCAAAAGGGACTTTCACTCTCCATGGATTTGGATAAAGTTTTCCATTCTTTTTCATCATCTCATTTAGATTACTGTAGTTCATTTTACATGAGCCTTAGTCAAGTCTCTTTAGTCTGCGTCAGAAAGCAGCGGTGAAGATCTTGAAAAATGAATAAAGCAGCTCTTTACTCTGTCTGCTGATGTTAAAAGCTTATTTTGATACACTGTCATTCACTTAAAAAGCTCCACGGAAGTCAGTTGAGCTCATGTTTATTGATGCAGCTGGAAGAAAAGGTGGACTGTAAGAGGAAAATGCAGCTTCACTGACACATTTAACAAGTTAACCAAAGCATTAAATAAAAGTTAGACTTGGGCTCAGCTCAGTCAAACATCATCTTTCACTGCTACTGTTCATCTCAGAGTCCTATCAGCCTTCAATGACTCTTTCTCTATTCTCAAGATAAAAATTCTCTTTATCAAACATTGCTGAATTATCATCATTCTACGTCTTCACTAAAGATGAACTACCAACATTTAATTGCCCCAAGGAATTCTAAGGCTTAGCTGTGTGGTAGTTTAATGAATAGTAACTTTCGCTTGAACATGGGAATGCATTACAAATGCACATGATCAATAGCCATGATAAGAGCCATAGATAGATCCTTTTACTGTCCAATCTTGTGGCCCTGTAATTAAAAGAGGCTTCGTTTTAAAAATCTAGTTTTCTTAGGGTGAGGCTGCTAGGTCCACAAAAATTCCTTTTAAAAAAAAAAAAAAAAAACACCTTATAGATATATTATTATTGAGTTCCCATAATGTCACAAAAGGTGGAAATAGTGCCTTTGATAGAGACTAGTTTCAACTGCCGATTAAAACACAGTTTGACAGATTTTTTGATCACAAAAATGATCAGATCTCTACTTTAAGGCCCTTAAAGCCTCAGATAAAACTGAACGTATGTTGTTTCATCAGATTACCACACACACACACATACATACACACACACACACACACACACACACACACACATACACACAAGCCTCATTCAGATTCTAGCCTATGAATATCGTGCATATTGCACAGAGTCAGGGAGAAGCATTGTTCTTAATAGAAGCTCAGCAGGTCATTTTGCCGCCAGCAGTTTAATCTGGTTTTGATTATTACTGTAATTTTCACGTCTATGTGGGCTGCAGGGTGAGAGCTTTAGCAAAGTATTAAAAGTATATTTATAGTTCAGGGCATAAAATGCACACCAAGAAATCAGCCACTCAAGTAAAATGTCAACAGTGAAATATGAAGATGACGCGATTCCCGATAATGGTCAGGTCATTATTAGCCGAAGCTCAGTCTTGATTTAAATCAGCTCACACCCTCCTTCCTACCACAGTCACCCATCTATACTGTACTTGTTTTGTGAATATGTGACCTGCAGGAGCAAACATGTTCTATCCAGTCAAGATAATTCTCATCTCAGAGTACATGAATATAATGTAATTTTCCCAAGAGTTGTCTTCAAAAAGTAGGACACGATCTAATGATACCATGAAGATTATGTATGTGACAGGAGCCCTGATTACTGCTAACAGCCTACAGTCACCAACGAAACATTGTCTCACTCTAGAAAGCTGTCACGTTTTCAGAGACACGATTTATCTAAACGCAAGTATGCAATGTGTTCCTGCACATAATATTGATGGTTCTAGCCCCATGTGATTTTATTGTGACACACGTATGACAAAGTGTCTCATTAGTGGCGCTAATTGGAATTTCTGAAGCCTACATCAATCAGTGTCCATGGATTTATTCACATACAAATATATACACATATATTGTACACATATGTGTATATACTGATTTTAGCATTAAATCACTTCTTGACATCCACCAACAGGTTTTAAATTTATAGTATAATTCAAGTTCATTTGTCAAATGCTGCCAGGCAGGAGAGTGGAGGCACGATGAGGGTTCATGAGAGTTTTTACATTTGCTTTGCTTAAGGCACATTTTACACTTCACTGCCTGCTTGGTTGTCAGCTGTGCACTTCTACTTTCATTGTATGCAAACACAAATTTGCCTGGCAAATAATTAGACACAGAGCATAAACAATGTGAACATAAGATCCATAGAGCATTATAAAATATCTTGAAGTTAGTTATTTTGGGCTTAGTTAGGGCGTGATCTGCTGCAACAAATCTTCTCCCTCATAAAAGCCAAACGCAGTCATCACTCGTCACTGGACCGTTGAACAGTCAAGTCAGTGTCTGATCGTTGTTTCTATCCGGCTCCAAGAAATACTCCTGTTCTAATCGTGATTCTTTGTGTCTTAGTTCTGGATCCCCGCCTGTCTGCAAACCTGTCCCTGCACTGGAAAAAATGCCCCTCTCAAAACAAGAAAAAAAATTTATTTCAAGGAACTTTTACCTTAGAAATAAGTGAAAAAATCTGCCAATAGAACAAATAAAAAATGGCTTGGAAAGATTTCTTGAAATAAGATATGATATTCAGAACATTGAGATCTTAAAATTAGCTGATAAAACTTATTTTAAGCTATATTTTACCAGGATTGTCAGGCTTAGGTGTCTTAAAATAAACCAGACATGCTAAAAAAAAAAAAAAAAAAAAAAATAGCAGTTTTTCACTCAAAAATAGATTTTTGTTTTCATGTAACCTCCTAATTTGAAATGTATTAATCCTCCTGTTGTCCTCATTTATGGGCACCAAAAAATATTGTTTCTTGTCTGAAAAAAATCTGCAAAAAAAATTCTCTAAATTTCAGAAAATTTACAAAACCTTCAGGAAGAAAATTCCAATAATTTCTCAAAAGTTTCCCTTAAAATTTTTATTTTTTTAAAAAAAATCCCCCAAATTTGGCAAGAAAATACTTGTAAATATTTTTGAAAAATGAGTCAAAATCTTACAAAAAAATCCTAAAAATATCTAAAGTGATTCCATGTATATCAGCAAAACTTCTAATATTTTCTTTAAGAATATTCACAAAAAAATGAACCAAAATCCAGCGAATTTCGCTGGATTTTTTTGTGAATGTTCTGAAGAAACATTTTTAACATTTCTTTTTTTCCACCAAAAAAAATGTTCAAAGATTTCCCAAAAATGTTGAAAATGTGGACCTCAGAAGTTTCACTGTGAAAATATATTTTTTTCCCCACATTTTCAAACTTTAAAATGGGTTAATTTGACCCGCAGGACAACATGAGGGTTAAACTTATTTTGAGTTTTCTTGTAAAATTCAACTCAAAACAAGATAATTTCAAGATTGTTTGACTTACCAAGATATTTAAGATGCGTTGTTTTAAAACAAGTCCCTCCATCTTGCTGAAATGTCACGTTAAGAGAATTTATCTTAAATTGAGTGGGATGAGACATTTTCACTAAAAATAAGACAAATAGACTTGGTAAGATTTTGAGTTTATGCAGTGTGGAATCCTCCATATTTCCCATCTCTCGTCCGGACAACCCTAGAAATCCACACCACACTCCCTCCAGCCATAGCGCCTGTCTTGTCTCCACCATCACGCCAGCTGCACTCCACCTCTGCCCACCTTGTCTCCTTTCACTACCACCAGAATTCCCACCTCAGTTAAGTTCCCCGCTCAGTCGCCTAGTTTAGTGCTTGTGTTTTCGTAATAGAGTATTTATAGTTTTCCTATCTAGCTGTTCGGGTGTAGTAGTGTTCCTAGTGTTTAGCGTGAGTATTAGATTCTTGCTGCTGTAATCGGCATGCCATTTGGTTCCTGTATGTAACTGTGTGTGTGTGTATGTATATATATATATATATATATATATATATATATATATATATATATATATATATATATATATATATATATATATATATATATATATATATCCAGCCACTGTGCTAAACTCACTGGCTGCAGGCCTTTTATTGGTGAGCTCTACAGGTGCTGTTAAGCAGATTATTTATCTCTACAAGAGACCCGTTTCCCTCATTCAGCTTAGCAGAAAAGATGCAAAGCTGAGCAAATGTTCTCTTGGTTCTAGCTTCATATTAAACACCAGAGCACCAGGAGCGACGCTACATCTAGAGCCCTGACTGAACCTCACACATGTGCCTTCTTATGTAACCTTGTCTATTCAGTGGCAGTGGATAATCAGTATTCATTTATTAACTGATTTTTCAAATTCTGTGGCTGGAGTATTTGTTCAATGAATAAACAATGAAGAATTATGTTTGCTTTGACATAAACTTTGGGGATCGTCCATCAGTTTACTAATGTGCACCTTTCTGGCTTTTTTTAAAAATGATGCAGATTTTTCTTCAGTTCAGAAAATAATGCAGTTTATCTGGCTATTATCTACACAAACAGAGCCGAAATAGCAGCACACGCAGAAAAAAGTCAGCTACAGCATTCCTGTCAAGTCAAATGTTTTGACAGCGAATAAACATTCACTGGAGTTTTGTGAATGTGTGTGACTCTCACTTAAAAAAAAATACTGAAGAAAAATACCTGCTGCAGTTCAAAAGTTTGGGGTCACCCAGGCAATTTCACGTTTTCCATGAAAACTCACACTTTTATTCATGTGCTAACATAATTGTACAAGGGTTTTTTAATCATCAGTTAGCCTTTCAACACCATTAACTAACACAATGTAGCATTAGAACACAGGAGCGTCTGTACCCCTATGTAGATATTCCATTAAAAAACTGCCATTTCCATCTAGAATAGTCATTTACCACATTAACAATGTCTAGAATGTATTTCTGATTCATTTAATGTTGTCTTCATTGAAAAAAAAATGCTTTTCTTTCAAAAATAAGAACATCTTCAAGAACGTTCCTCAGACTGACATCTTCCACAAGACAAATCGGAATGCAGTCTATAGCTAACTACTTCTCTGTGGCATTTGTTAGCTTGTCTTGTTTTAGTTTATCTATTTCTCCCATCCAACCAGTCTGCCGAAGCCTCTCTCCACTGTTGGGGTGAGATGTGATGACCCTCATCCCAAGTACTGATCAACGCCCAGTCCTCCTGTGATCCATGGTTTGTCTGTCTGTGTATTCAGAGCCAGTGAGCAACAGACTTTCAGAATAATAATATTAATAAAAAAACTGCCTTAACGCGCGATAAAGTAATTGTCTGCGTTAATCTCTTTTCTTGGGTTTTTAGAGCTTTGACATGCTGGGGTGGACCTCAAGTGCTCGTAACTGTTAGCCAACACCACCACCAATCCCACGGACCTCGTTGCACTCAAAAATCATTCGGGAACCAGAGGAAAGGCCATGCTGGAAAGCTGTATGGCTGCCAGAGGGATGACATAAACCAGAATTCAGTATCTGCAGAGGATAAACCCTCCCCTCCCACTGCTTTAACTCAAAAACATTATTAATTTAAATGTATCCAGTCTTAATATAGATAGATAGATAGATAGATAGATAGATAGATAGATAGATAGATAGATAGATAGATAGATAGATAGATAGATAGATAGATAGATAGATAGATAGATAGATAGATAGATAGATGAAACATATATAATTACATAATTAAAATCTAGTTCTCTAATTAAATTTCAACCACCTGCATGTACTTCAGATCCACTGACTTGCAAAGGAAGCATAAACATGAAGGTCAGCATTGACACACACACACACACACACACACACACACACACACACACACACACACACACACACACACACACAATGAGAGAGAGAGAGAGAGACATATGAAAAGGGAAGTGTTGCAAAACATCAAGTAAAGCACAATCTGAAGGTCCCAGTAACAGAAATGAAGGACACAGAGCTTGCTAATTCTAAAACACAACAGTGTGTTTACCCATCATTTACTGTGAGTACACACTGTACATCCATGTGGTCCCCCCTAAGAAGACAGTTAACATTACTGGCTATGTAAACAGTTGCAAAGAACACAACGGAAGCAGCATCTCATTTAATCTTGCACTAACCATCATGTTCACTATTTCAAATATCATTTGGAGCTTTTTGTCACATCAGCTGTAATTACTGATCATTCATAAATATCTTAAGAACAGGTCAAAAGATTATTTTTGCTCATTCGGTAAAAGAAGCATCGTTCTGTAACAACCTGCCGTGCAACCATTTCCCACTTTATTAACTTGCTGACTGAACCTTTCAGCACGTTGTTGATGGAGAAAAAAGGCACCGACTCCAGGTGCTCCTGAGCAGCCCAGAAAAGCTACTGTGCAGGTCTGTCAGAACCTACACTGTCATGGAAACAGAAGCCCTGAAAGGGTCGATTACAGGGTTGTTCAGTAAACATTTGCACCACTTTGTACTTTTTGAATGCATCTGTTGTCAACAAACCCAATAGAGTCATCTTCTCTTTAAATGGACATGACATGATCAGTTTCAGAAATCGCATTCTGTCCAAGAAACTTTTATCATCATGTCCATGATCTAATCATAAATTTAATAAGCATCTGGTGAGAAATGTATGTGAAACTTAGGTTATTTAAGTAAATATATTGCATCGGACTCTGAATCAAATACAACCAGTATTATTTTCTGAGATCAGGCACAAATAGACATCTGCCATCTTGGCATCTCAAGAATAAGAATCAGGTTTGTTTTTTTTTTTTTTTTATTAGATTATATAAAATGTATGATATTCAAACATGCAGTGGAGGGAAGTTGTTTACACCACTCAGCTTCAGTCTTCAAGGCCTCATTCATGCCATATCTGAAGATGAGGGAGCATCACATGGAGAAAAGGCTGAAGAACTGGGAGCACAGGGAGGTTGCAGCTGTGATTATGTGATCCTGCTTGAATGTGCCTATCCAACTATACAGCTCAAATGTGATTACATCAAGAAGCTATTTCTGACTGAACATACTGATATGTAATATTGTACTATATATATATATATATATATATATATATATATATATATATATATATATATATATATATATATATATATATATATATATATATATATATATATATATATATATATATATATATATATATATATATATATATATACACATCTTGTCATACTGCAATGTTCTGCTGGGAAACCATGAGTCCTACAGGTCAAGCAATTCCCCAACACCAAAGGGATAGACATGGTTAGCAACAATACTCAGGTAGGCTGTGGCGTTCAAACGATGATCAGTTGGTACTAAGGGGCCCAAAGTGTGGCAAGAAAATATCCCCCACTCCATTTAGAAAAAGCACATACATATATAGATCTGTTGTGTACGACTAGATGCTGATATCTATTCTTGCATACATGAGACACCTACTAAAACTCTGTAGGATGGTCAAGTGGGTGAGGGCATCCTCTGGGTTACCAAGTGGGTGCCCTCTTTCCTAGGTGTTTTGCTACTAGGCCTACGACACCTCCAGAGGGTTCAGCGGTTAGTCCCAGCATCCCAGGTTCACCCCCTAGATGCCTTCTACTTCCCTGAAGGCCCGGGTGGAATCCTTTCTCCTCATCCACAGTCACTGACTTGCCTTTTCAGCAGCTCTGGAGAGGTCCTTGATCGCCTGCCGGTGGGCCTTGACATCCACTCCCATCTCCCGGAGAAGCCTGGATGTCGAAGTTCCTACGAACTCTCTGCAGCTTACTTCAACTGGTTGGACCCTCACCTTCCAGCCTTGCACTCGTAGGCCTCCTCTACTGAGCTCTCACAGGGCACTGTGAGCTCGACAATGTAAATGTGCCTAAGCGAAGCTGACCATAGCACCTGGTCTGGTTGCAGGTTTGTGGATATGATCTCAGGTGGGAAGCAGAGCTTTTGGTCCAAGTCCAGCAGCATCTTCTAAGCCCCTCTCAGTTGCCCAAGATCTGGTCTCAAGGTGGCAAGACAGGCTCGACCCTCATCCTTCCGGACAAATGGAAAAATGCGCACTATGTCATTTCAATATATGCTCCATTTATGTTTTATCCTAAATAAAAAAATGTGATGATATGTTCATGTAGCAACACATAAAAACAGTAATATATAGTAATGTAATATATGTAGCTAGTATGTCAGTCCCCATTATAGGGACATACTGTATAGAGAGGCACATTTAAAAATAAACAAAAAATATTGGTTTGGTCCTTTTATTTATGTGACACTATGTATAACACATTCTGTGTAACATCGGTGTTACGATCCAACCTCTAGGGGTTGGCTGGATGCAACAAAACAACCAGAGTGTTAATGGTTAAGGTAGATGAATTTATTGCTTAGTAGCAAATGGAACATGAGTGATAATAAAGAACACAAGACTGGTGAGTGTTGCTAAATCAAAGAACAGAATATAACAGAATGATGGCTAACAGGGTTTCTAAACTATCTAAACACAAACAAAGTAACTAAACTCCCTAGCCAAACATAAGTACATCAGCAACATCCACCACAAGTAATAAAAACTAATACAATCGTGCAAAAATGACCTAAAAACTGGTGCCTCACACTCACTGATTACACAGTTCACAAAGACTCTAAATACCGAATGGCCTCTCCACTAAGCTGGCGGACTGCTAACTGGAGCCTCAGTCTCCAATGAGGCTGTAGGCTCCACACCAAATTAGCAGCCGCCAGCAGAAGCCTGAAGTGTCTGTAGTACCCACCACAACTATCTACAGACTAAAACACATCACAGGAATACAAACAATATGCCACTCTCATAAAGGCACCAGGGCAGACTTTCAAGAATATAGTCTGCAGGTGTGGTGATGGCTGTCTTTGGTTGGTTAGAGGTGGAGGGGAGCTGGAGGGTGGCCCAATCAGGAAGGTTGGGAGGCGGGGAGAACAAGGCTGCAGTGCAGGTCGTCTACTCAGGAGTCATCAGTTGGAATGGCTGGCAGCTGGGGTTCCAGAGAGACTCTGAAACCAGCCACAGCTGAACTCACACATGCAATCTCCCCTCACAAACGCCTAACAGGACACAACCCCAGAAACCAGGCGGCACACAAATAACGGTGGCCGTAACAATCGGAGTGATAAATCCCATATTTGCAAGCAAAATATTTCCCTATTTATGTCACATACAGCAAATTGTCAGGTAAAGCAGCATCCACAGACAGGTGACAAATGAAAGGAAAAACCAGCATAAAGTGTCTTTTGGAAGTGTTCAATCACCACATGCAACTTGGGATTGATTTTCTTTGGAACACTCCTGAAGAGATGAACACCATTCTTCAAAAAGATATTCCCATATTTGGTGTTTTGATAACAGTGGAGAGTGCTGTCTCTTCAAACCACTGAGTGACCCTCATGCCAGGTGGATGGTGAGCATTGCTACTTTTTTTTTGACAGTCTTATCATGTTCTGCACTGACTTTCTCAGCCAGACTTGCTCTTCTATGTTTTATTACTTTTTACTGTAATTCACAACCTTCAGCATCATCATATGTGCAAAGTTAACAACAGTTTCAACCATATTCAGCAATGTCTGTCCCATAGATCTAAATGCAGATGTCACTTTACCTACTGTGGTTTAGTCACTTTGTGACCGAACCTCCTGCCATCTGTGGCCCAATAATGAACCCTCTTCACCTATACATTTTCTTCTTGTCATCTCGAGAAAGAATAAGAATCAACTGTCACACACGATGCATGATTGGAATTTAAATGTACCATGAAGTTCATGTCTGTGGTAGCATCTCTATGTATTCTATTTCTCTATTCACTGGTTGCCTTCCAAATTGCATACTTGTTCCTTTAAGTACATACTTTTTCATGCAGTATGCATACAACTTGGACATGTACTTTGTCATCATACTGTGGTTTATAGCCTGCATTGAACGCCACAGCCTGCAA
This sequence comes from Amphiprion ocellaris, assembly GCF_022539595.1. Classification (NCBI taxonomy): domain Eukaryota; kingdom Metazoa; phylum Chordata; class Actinopteri; family Pomacentridae; genus Amphiprion; species Amphiprion ocellaris. The sequence goes on along the minus strand of NC_072780.1, from coordinate 18,338,238 downwards.
TGCGAAAATGAGCTGTCATCTGTTAATACTAGTGCGCGACACTCTGATGTATGTGATGCATATGAGGAGGAGATTTTGGGCCAGAAAAGTCTGTTGGTTTGCAGATTGGAAAATGAGGCATAATATATATTGGGACATACAAACTTTTGATTATACAGTACGGTAGTACGGATATTGAAACAGGGCCATTAATTCAGATTTGTGCTTTAATTTGCCACCTGAATGCATGCGTCATTATTTCCCATATGGGTTATTAATAGTGTATTTTTTTCTGCATTATTAATCTATTTACAGATGATCCTAGATTTCAGGGATCCAGGGATTTCCACAGACCTGAAAACTGTGGTCTTTAGAGCTGGCTGAGCTCAGCAAACTGTCGCATAGCTCTAGTTTAACATTTAATGGACAAATATGAGTACGGGATTTATCTTCTATCTATTCTATCTTTGCTTTTTCAAGAAGATTACATCAATATTATGTTTATGCAACCAGTAATAAGACATTGATTCTTCAGGCCTTTTTCTTGCGTCTGAGTCTTGTTCATACTATATAACAGTTACATAAGAGATAGTTCAGCTGTTGTCCTGACTTGCTGAGTTTGAATGATTTGCTTCTGTGTTGTGTGTTGCTGTGGTACTGTGTATCTTTCTCTTTCATCTGTAAACCACATAAAGCGAGCACCATGGGGAGTGAATCCACTTGATGTTGTAACAGTTTTATTGATTGCTCAGGGGGAAAAAGAAGAACCATGTTGCAAAAGATCAACATAATGATGCAAAGTGGACCCTGCATTTAATTACTTGGGATCGTCTGTTTGATTTGCGTCTCTTTGAAGGGATCCATTAAGTCGTCTTTTTGGGACTGTAGCAGAATAATTAGGACAGCCAACGCCGACGCTGAATGGATGTTTGCTGCTGAAGAGCTTTCAGGTAGAAAGCCTTGGAGTAAACAGGCATCTGTTAAGTCTTTAGTGTGAGGCATGTATTAATATGACATGAAACATAAACAGGGAAGAAGAAAGAGTCGGTGCATGTTCTTCTTTGGGCAGCAGCCAGAACAGATGCAACATGACTCATCAGTAGCCATTTTGAAAAGAGGCAAAATACTACTTCAGCTGCCTGTAGTGGAATGATGATCCACATGGGGGCAGAATGTGGTCATATACCACAGGTTTTTAAGGAAACTATTATGTTGATAAGAGGTCTCAGAAACTCATTTAGCAAATATGATACAAATGGTTACACAGTGTGCCTATTTTTTTTAAAAAATCAGTATTTTTACAGATTTTACAGAAAAGAGGAGAATATTATAAATATGTAATGGAGTGGAATTTCATAGCAAACAAAAACTTCCCTTGTTTTAAAATGAAAATCTCCCCTTGTTCCCAAAATCGTTGCGCTGACAACGTAATTTCTGCATCAAACTTTTTAGGCTTGCAAGTGAATCACAACTCATATTACCATGACAGCAAATGTATCGGTTTCAAGGATCAAATCACAACTCCCATTAGTTTCTGATTGTGAGCAGCCGCAGGATGCAAATGACAAATTCCCAGGCTCTCTGGCGCTGCTGGACTCCAGTTGAATCAATGTGTTTCCATGTGCTAAGGCTGAAACATACTTATTCAAGCATACTGAGGAGCAGTGATTCACAATCCTGTGAAGTCAGAGGAGAATGAGAGGAAGTGATTCAGGGATAATTCAGCTGTCAGCAGTAGGTATAATCCTGCCACTGGTCACACATTTCAGGTGGTTTTATTCTGCCTTTAGCTATCTACGTGTTATCGTTTTCAAAATCTCCTTCGTTACAGGAAACTACAACAGCAACCTCCGGGTACAAACCTTCCACACTGAAAATGTCAAGTTTAGCCAAAGTTTGTTTGGTGAAATAAAGCAGCCCTGACAGTTTTTCTCAGTGAATTCTTCAGTTTATAGGTAGTGCTCACCTGCTGTATACAGATGCTCAACCAGTACAATTCCCCTGTTGCTATTTTGAGGGAACATCATGGGTGCATCCTGTTCTTTGCCCCACCCAAGATGGTTATGAAGGATTTCGAGAAAAACAAATACATCAGAGCCTGTTCCCCCCTAGAGTGATGATGAGGTGCACTCAGACCATTCTACACAACGCTGTCAGTGCTGGAGAATGTTCTGGCCGTGCAAGACTGCAGGTACTAACAAACAACCGAAGCAAATCCCACCTTAAACTGTATTTGATTTAAACCTATGATAAAACTTGTGAATTCTGACCAAATTCCTCTGTCTGCAGTAGGGCTGGACCCGAATATCTGAATATCCGAGTATTCGGCCATTGTGTTGGTATCCGAATATTAATTTTAAGATCCATATACTCAGAATACGCCCCCCATTTTTGGACATTGATGTAAGACACACAACATCCTGCTGAGAAAGGCCTGTAAAGCTTTTAGCTATAAATATTGTTATCTGATGTCATTTTGGTCCACTGTGCTACTGAATCAAAGGCCCTTTTAGACATCCTGGTTAATGGCCTCACATAACCCACCAGAGTAGTGCTGATCAATGTTTCCATAGTCAATATTATCAGATGTGTGGAAGAGCAATAAAGTACCACAAAGTTCCAAAGGGCCTGATCCTCCAGGGGGGAACTCTGATGGCAAAGAGTGGTACAGTGATTGATCATCTCCCATGATGCCACTCAGCTGTGAAGAGGCGAGTAGTAATGTCAGTCTTTCATCTGGATGTATTCGTTTCCCACCTGTCTGCTCCCACTATCGTCCCACTGCTTCATAACAGTCCATCTCTGCCTGGTCCCTCCAGACAGCAGCAGCCCACACTTCAGACTGAAGCAGACGATGAGGAATCCTCTGTGGAAATAAATGCCGTGTTTACGAGTAATGGAATAGGAGTGAATTGCTTCCTCATGAATACATTTATAAAGAGCAGAGTATCTTTTTTACTCCCTAGTAACTCTTTCCTTTTTGCAATTCGTTTCTTTAAGTGGGCAAATAAAGATAAAAGAAAGTGAATCTCAAATATTCCTGGCAGGACAACTTTACATAAGTCATGATGGAGATACGAGTCATGAAGACAGTTTAATAGGTCCACCTCAGGCTTTGCAATTCCTTTACAGCAGCTGTTCCCCTAACTTTCTGTGGTCTACTTTATCAAAAAGTTTTTTTCTTTTGCTTCAGGGTGACAGTGCTGACCACCGAGATCCTGATGTTCTATTGGTTTGTGTAGCTTATGTCTTCCCCTCACTTTTACATGGGCTTACTCGTATATACCCCCACTGCCAGATATAGAAGTTAAAGGAGTATATCGTGGATTTAGCATAGCGCTTCCACAAAGTCAGGGCATTATAGAAATAGAGATTAGAAAAGGATGGGTCCAAATCAAAGCAGCAGAGGCCACAATATTCTGCCTTTTGGGCCTCCTTGTTTCCCCTAATGGTAACATTTTTTTTAAACTCCATACCTGGTAAACACCAGGGTTTCCCATGTGTTTTAGGGCACTCCAAAGCAGGAACAGGCCCTGTAGAACCTCTTTCAAGGAGAAACCAGTACCTACTGCAGGATAGGTAGTTCTGAAATTCTCTGAAATACCTGCTGAGCTGGTCTTGAACTGAACTAGACCAGTGTTGGTTGGTTTAACTCTGAGAGGACAATAAGCACCATTTTTCTGCCCTCTGAATGTCCTCATTGAGCAGCAGTCGCCTCACCATTAACAATGTAAAATCACCTGATCTAGTAGGTTAACATAGCAAACCTCCATTATCCAATTTCCTATGTATTTATACAACAGCTGGTTCTTCCAATGCGTACCCAGAATCAAACCTGATCATATGTGGGGTCATGCATTGTTACTGGCTTTTCCCAGTGCCAGAATTCCTGATTAGAATCAAGAGTTCATAAAAAGTTAGTATCATGAACACCCATGCACAGATTTTTCTAAAAGTGATGCATTCAGGTTAACTTCAGTTCAGGGCATCTGCGGGTCTTGAAAGGTCTTGGAAGATGACAGAGGAGCACTATTCAAGGAGTATGCTGCCTCTAACCAAATGCATGCATGGGACCTGAACTGGAGCAGTTTAGAAACAGTGACATGATGCTACGATTTTGCCTGAACCCAGCATAAATACCATTATTAGGTTTTACCTCTCACTTCTTCAAAAGTAAGTGTGTCCAATAAATTCTCAGCTTTTATGTGTCCAGATACAAATTGCCAAGCTTACTTTTTTATAATCCCTCAGTAGATTAGATTTAATCTGTATCTGTGTGTCTAAAATGTGATTCAAGATGGATATAATAAAGTTTCTGTTGGCAATGTGTAATTATATACTTTTCTAATATTAATCTGCTTCGAACCTCCACTCCTCTGGTTTCAGGCCTCCCACCATATTTGCATATATGTGGTTTTAATTTGCATTCCCTTAAATGTGCAAATTTTGAAAGTCAATTCCCTTCAGAATGCTTAAATATGTTTAACCAAGCACAGTTTAAGGAGGCAGAACTTTTGTCACAATGATTGCATTAAACTCATCTTCTCTAGCTTTTTAAATATCATTTATTTTACCGAAGAAGGACATTTTCCACAATTATTCACAGTTTAAATTTAAATTACACTGTTGAAAAGAAAGAAAGAACAATGTCAAACTATTTCCTTCATATGACCGAATATTAACTTCTTTTCATTGTCACTTATTTGAACAGAAACACTTAGAGACTGTGAACTTATCTCTTTCCTCACTGTGTAAAACAAAAGAAATCAGAATAGAACTAAAAGGACTAAAGAAGCAGCTTCTCGGAGGGTTTTCTCATATTTGGGAGTTGAGCAAAATTACATTAATCACCGTGTGGCAAGGCATGGGCATTTTTCTTGGAAGCTAATTTTCTAAAAAGGTAAATGGTAAATCTCAAAGCCTCTTTCTCTTAATGCCTCAGTGCTCTTCAGTGGTGACTTTTTTTCTTAACTGCTACAATGTCACATAAAATGTTCACATTTCAGCTAAGAACTAATGGGAAAATTCAAAAGCACACAATCAGGAAACAGTCAAAGAAATGAGCTGGTGTGTGATTTAAATATATCAAATGAAAAGGTGCTACTGGTTTTATCTTTTAAATGACTTGATTACAGCCAAACATGACGTTGTCCAGGCAAATAATATCAGTTCCAGGATGAGTTGCCACACAAACAACATATTTATTTATATCATATCCTGCTGAGCCACATTAGTTACACTCTCAACCAGGAGTGTGAAACAATTTCAGACAAACTCAAACCTAAATTTAAGAAAATATTTTTACAAGGGGACAACAGTAAGAGAACCTTACATATCTAATTTATACTCTCCTGAGCCCAGCCTGCTCAAGCGTGTTAAATCTCAGACGAGGCTTCAGCTCCACTCATCGACTGCCTTTAATGAAGGGAAAAACACAGTAAACAAAGGTATGTCTTGTCCACACATACACTGATATTTTTGGTTCAGGTTCATTGAAAACTGACCTTTTGCTTCCTGACTGGAACACATCAGTCACTGTGTCCTGATTCGTTTCACCCCTATCACATATCCATAACAAAACTGATTCGCTGCATCATGTCATTGCCGCCAATCAGTGAGCTGGAAACAGGCTGCTGTGAAAGTGACTCCAGACCTGGTACATGTGTACTCAACCAGATGAGCTATTCAGGTGCTGCCTAGACACAGAAAACTGTTGAAATGATTTTCAAAACTCATCTGGACAGAGGCATTTTTCATATTAGGGTGAACATAGCCACAGAAGGACCAGACCTGAGGCAGTCACATGACAAAAAGAGAGAAAAGCAGTGCTATTGCATCTTGGAATATATTACACTTAATGGAAATTTTAAACATTTTATTTATTTCATACTTGTGAGTAAACAGCCTAGACTCTTCTATTGTTAAAAATGTGCAAAGGTTACAGTAAGAAATATGGCTAGTTAGGAACTTTTGAATGTTTTCAATTAATATATTTTTTTTTAAAAAGCATGCTATGTATGTACCATAAATGCAACAAACCTTCAAAACCAAGGTTCATACCAAAACCATGACTTTTATGTCGTTAAATCCCTATGAAACACTAAGTGAAAGTGGACTGTGAAAAACAAGTCATTTCCATTTTCCAGAAAGCATTCCTTTTAAAGAGAACTCTGTCTCTGCTATAACATATTATATCTCTCGGTCATTTAAATAGCGTTGGCACAAGCTAAAAGCCTCATTTTCTCTGTGCTATCAGTCAGCCTCAATCCCTTTTTGCTCTTTTTGGCTTATTACAGTTGCAGTCAAAGTCCACAAGGCTGACAGGCAGTTTGAAGATTCTTTCCCTGATAATTTTCCTGCTTTAAACATGTGGGTGGGACATAAGTAGTAAACCAGTTGATGGTGTAAAAAAAAAAGGAGGCACTGAGTGAAAGAGATGCTTCAGGCTTTTCATCTGCTTACACTTGAGTGTAAAAGAGGAAACTACATGGGTTGTATGAAGAGGGCGGACACATCTGTGAAAGCTTTAATGCTTTCTGCTGACAATGAATGATCCACTGATGGGAGACAGAAATAACGAGAAGCTGCAGGTTCTATCAGCTCCTCTTTCCTTGATGCCTTTTTAAGCACAAACAACAGCTGGGGCTGATAAAAAGAAAAGTCATTCTTTTATAGGCATTTGCCCATAAACCAGCCCTATTCAATCAGAGGCCCGCGGGCCACATGCGGCCCGAAAGCAACCCTCGAGTGGCCCTAAAGCAACTGCCGAGTGATTGGGACTTGGGTCCGAGAAAAACAGAAAAACATCTTTCAGTAACACTGACAAGTTCTTACAAAAATTCCAACATTATTGCAAACATTGAATGCAACACTTACCGTAACCTAGCAACTAACCCACAATGCATTGTGTTGAGGAGACGCGTTTGAAAAGTTAACATTAGCAGTTCTATACAGGCGAAAATAGCAGCATGTCTTTTTCTATCCTGAAACGACAAATCGGCGAGGAAAACCGTCGGTTTAATCCTGCGTGGACTGACAAGTATTTATTTATTTACCACCAAGTCCGAACGCCAAACCAATGCGTTTACTCTGCAACGAGTGCTTTGCAGCGCTGAAAGATTATCATGTCCGAAGACACCACATTGAAAAAACATGCCGCGTTTCGGACAAACTTTCCCGAGGGATGTCATGAGAGAGCGGCTATAATTCAGAGTTTGACTGCATTTTACAACCGGAGCTGTACTACAATGAAGCGGACCTGCACAGCTCAGGAAAGGGCCACGAAAAAGAGGCCGTTCACAGACTCAGAAACTGTGAAGGACTGCATGTTGGCTGTCGTGGATGAAGTTTTAACGGACCATAAAGTTAAGACGAGTGTGACATCTGCTATCAAACAGGTCTGACACGTCAAACATTCTCGCCACAGATGTCTTCGAGACATGGTAAGTGCAACAAAGCAGCGTGCTGTAGCAGACACTAAAGGTAGTTTTATGTATTTATGTGACTATTTTCTGGTCACTTATGATAACTTTAATATTTAAGAAAGACATTTTGTTTTGACAGTTATTTCATTTAGTTGCACTTTATTATGCACTTTGATGTCAGCTTTATTTCATTTCAAAGGGATAGTAACTATCACTGTGCCTACTGTTTATTTTTTTGATTATATGCACTGAAGATGTGACTGTCTCAGATGAGACCAAATATGGACAGGGACAAACTCTGTTTTTTGTTATTTCAAAAGAAGAATAATGTCTCAAGTTCTGAAAAGTTACTGTTAAGCAAGTTACTTTTTAATGCACTTTGAGATGTGACCAAAACAAAAGATGGTGTTTCTAATCTGCACTTAGTTTTTATGTTCATATGCACCTTAACCTGTGCTTATATTTACCTATCAAAATGTGTTGAAGTTGTGTGTTTGAAATGTAAAATTTAAAGAAGCAGTATTTCAGCACAGGTTTAGTTTAAGTACTGCTCTTCTATTGTGTTTATGTCCTTTTGGATGTGGCAATACGTTAATAAACATCCAGTGTGTATGTTATCTTATCTTTTGTGTTTATTTTAAATGGTTGACTTTGCTCACTGTCTGCTAAAAACATCCGGCCCAGCTCATGTTCTTAGTCTGAAAATCCGGCCCGAGTCAGTTTTTAATTGAATAGCCCTGCCATAAACCAAAGTGTTGGACAAAGTGAAAATTTTACCTTAAGACAGCACTAAAACAAGACCAGAGGATCTCCAATTCTTCATGTGGACGAAATGAATGCATGGACCTTTTTTATGGTGATACATCTATTAGAAAGATACAATATCACATTAAATATCACATGTCCATCTCATGGTGCTGCTAGATGAGAAGTCAGAGGATCATCGGAGGTGTGGTGGAATGTAACTACAGTAAATACATTTACATGAGTACTTCACTTAATCTAGTTGAGTGTTTCTATTTTGTGCAACTTTATTCTTTTACATCATTCCATCCCAGAGGCTAGTTTGTTTTTTTTACTCCACTACATTTCTCTAACAGCTTCAGGTACTACTTACCCACAAGTTTGATTGAGCCATTTCTATCTGTAAATCTACTAGTAAAGCTAAAATCACACAACTTTCCAAATGTGCTGGCAATAAAGATGAATATTTGAAAGGGAGCAGTCTACAGTGTTGCACGTGTGATGCCAAGAGAATTTACAGAATTTTCATGCTGCGTCAGTCAGTTTAATCTAGGCTTTTCAATCCTGTAAGAAGGAATTATAAGATTCAATATCTTTTTTTTTCTCCTGAAAGGGTTAAACTCATGCAAGGCTAAGCTCTTATTATGCTGCTACTTAGATGTTTGTTGGGTCTAAAAAAAAAAAATACGACCAAAAGTCTCAAAAAATCTTCATGATTGCAGACTGCAGGCTTCATAAAGGTCTCCATCTCAATGTGATGATTAGGGATGAAGTTATGAAAAGTAAAAATGGTGTCTGGCCATTATGAGGGAGTCTGTAAGAAAGCAGTGCCAGTTTCTTTTGGCCTCAGGAAATTGTCCTGTTTTATCTTCAAAAACAGACAGTGACTCCTCTTTATCATGTTTTTATCACTGCTTTTTATCAAAACTGCAGTTTTCTCTAATAATGCAGTGTGGAAACCTGTTTCTGCAACACAGAGAGAGTCTGTGTTTCAGAAACTGATAACTCTCAGATAACAAAACCTAAACAGCCATAATGTCACCAGCAAGTTTGGTCAGGGATAGATAGCACTGTGAAGAAGTTGCAGCCACTTTAGATGTTCTGATTCTTATCCATCTGGGAGGACACTGGTTCCAAACTTATTCTTCAGCATGACAAAAAGCCCAAACATTCAGCAAGATTCAAACCCACAGATAGATGCTGCAGACTGCAGGAGTCATTCACTTTTTGCAAGTGTTATTGTGTTGTAGATTTAACTTTAGTTGGATGAAATTGGCACTTTACCCATGAGTCTACAATCAATATCACATAATGAAAAATGGAAAACCCAATTTTTTTGAATTTGAATTTAATAAAAATCTAAAATCTCAGATACAGAAACACGTGAAATGTTTTTGCAGTGGCTCCAAGTTGTAGTGAAATTTGTCCTGTTTGCTTTAATTGTTCTTAACATGTTTCTAGAGCGGGGGCTGCACAGTGGTTTGGTGGTTAGCACCTTCCCCTGGCAGCTAGAAGATCCCTGGTTCGTGTCCCAGCCTTCCCGAGATCTTTCTGCATGGAGTTTGCATGTTCTCCCTGTGCATGCGTGGGTTTTCTCCAGGTACTCCGGCTTCCTCCCACAGTCCAAAAATATGCTGAGGTTAATTGGTTATTCTAAATTGCCCGTAGGTGTGATTGTCTGTATATGTAGCCCTGCGACAGACTGGCAACCTGTTCATGGTGTCCCCTGCCTTCACCCCAAGTCAGCAGGGATAGACTCCAGCACCCCCGCAACCCTAATGAGGATTATCTCTGGCAAACTGAATAAGACCTGCATTAGAAATCATACAGCTGTGGCACAGTTCATCACCTGCTAGCACCATTAGTACAGTGAAGCATGGTAGTGGCAGCATCATGCTATAAAGGTGCATCTCAGCAGCAGCGGCAAGGAATCTGGTCAGAACTTAGGGAAAGATAAATGCAGCCAAATACAGAAAGGTCCTTGAAGTGCAGCAACCTGGGCATGGGGAAACAATTCATCTTTTACAGCATAGTCCTCGCTTTGCCAGCCCTTCTGTAGTGCAGCCACATAAAATTTATTCATCCCCTTGGAAGTTTTCTCCTTTAATTTCTTTTCACAACTGAATCATTATTAATATTTATTTTATTTTTTGACAAGAAAAAAAGGCTTATGTGAGTCATGTGGAAATGAAAACAGATTTCTGTAAAGTGATGGCAATTATTCACCCCCTTCAAATGAATCAGTGCTTATTAAATGCACTATTGGCTGTAGTTGCATCATTGAGCTTGTTTGAACAGGTTTCAGTCAGCTTTGCACATCTGGACACTACAATTTTACCCCATTTTTTTTCTTTACAAAACTGCTCAAGCTTTGTTAAGTTGCACAGGGATCATGAGTGAACAGCCTTTTACAAGTTCAGCCACAAATTCTCAATCGGATTGTGGTCTGGGCCGTGACTCGGCCACTTAAAAACATTGACTTTGTTGTCTTTTCACCATTTCTGTGTAGCTTTGACTGTATGTCTCATGGCATTGTCTCAACGGAAAACGAATCTTCTCAAGTTGCATCTCTCTTGCAGACTGCATCAGGGTGTCCTCCAAAGAAACTAATTATAGTGACAATGATGCAGTATTGAAAAGCAATGAAAGGGGGAAACTTCCAAGGGTTGTGAATACTTTTCATCGGCACTGTACTGGTTTGGCTGCACCTTACTACCATTCTGCTATAGCGGGAAAAATGTTTTGACTTTGTTGCATTTTTTAAAGCAATCACAATCAACTGGAGTGAAGTTAAGTGAAGGGTGCCCCCTCAAAATAACAACATTTGCACACACAAAGATGAGCACTAAAATGGATAATCCATCAAAAAACTAGCAGGGCTGCCTGACCTCATGATCCAAATCCTCTACAAAACTTTAAACTGTCAGTGTGTGCAGTTGCTGCTTGGAGGTTGTTGCTGTAGTTTATGAAGTGAATACTGAAAACAGAAACATGCAGACAGCAGAAGGAAAAGAGTAAGCAATAACAGGCTAATACTTTCAACCTGTCTAGTAAGTCTTTACCACACAATGACCCGGAGCTTTATTTTTTAAAAGCGTCTTCACTTTACTTAGAGGGCTGCACAGTGGCGTAGTGGTTAGCACTTTCGCCTTGCAGCTAGAAGGTCCCTGGTTCGTGTCCCGGCTTTCCCGGGATCTTTCTGCATGGAGTTTGCATGTTCTCCCTGTGCATGCGTGGGTTTTCTCCGGGTACTCCGGCTTCCTCCCACAGTCCAAAAATATGCTGAGGTTAATTGATTATTCTAAATTGCCCGTAGGTGTGAATGTGAGAGTGCTTGTTTGTCTTTGTGTGTGGCCCTGTGACAGACTGGTGACCTGTCTAGGGTGTCCCCTGCCTTCGCCCGAGTCAGCTGGGATAGACTCCAGCCGGAGTATTCAACTAAAATTCAAAGTGGTCCAGTCAGAGAAAATGTATTAAAGCAAAGGTCCAGAACATCATAGTGTCTGACTTGAATGAGTGTGATATATCTTAATGTAACCTGGTAGTTTTATTAGCGTCTGCATGTAATCAATAACTTCAGCACAGTTCAAAAACATTTTGACAACATTTATTAATAAAGAACTTTTGATAAAACTGTCCGGGTGAACCTGTTGACCAGCCCTGACTAGACACCGACCCACCAGGACAGTGCCCACTATGCCAGATGGCCAATCCACCCCTGGGTACAGGTGTGCATTTTTATACACCTCACTTTTGTAAATGTGTATCAAGGTTTAAGATTATGGGCATGGCCACTTTGAGAAACAGGCTAGTGCCGTCACAGGAAAATCTATGGACCAGATACGCTGCATGTCCTGCCACAGCTCCCAGAGCCAGGACAAGTCAGGTTCTGCCTGGATGGTGACGTCCAGAGCTACACACTGGAAACTGCTGTGGCATTTTAAAATTGAACAATAAGATTAGATGAATATGATGTGTAAATCAGACTTTACAACAAACAATAAGATTGGAAGACCTGACGTGTCAACTAAATACATGTATACACTAAATAATCTTGTGAAAACGGCAACCCAACGGAAGCCCATATAAGACGTTGAAACCAGAAGTGCATGTCCTCTCTTCATCTGCACTCATGAGCTGAAACCAAGGTCACGCCAAGCTAAGCAGAAATAATGCCATCCTAGCAGAAATGAAAAAGAGGAGTTGGTTAAATTTTTTGATATGATTACATCATATACATCCTGACTGGGTCTTAAGATGATGGGTTGTTGTTTTGCAGAATGAAAGAGGAGTGTTTAGAAGGAATTTGCATAAGTATATAAGACGATGGTGCTTTGTGTAGTCACTTAATCTCAAGATTTTGCTCATGCTTGTTCTTACAGCCTGTATTAAATAAACATTATTTGCATCAGACTCTGAAGACTGCTTGAAGACTCTTTGTTAAGAACTTTTTGAAGACTCCAACTTTTGATCCAGAATTGATTTTTGTGATTTATGGCTATATGTTTGACAAAGCTGCCTGATCATCACTGGCCTTAGCTGGAGTCACAACAAAACCTTTGGGCAATGTCATCTTGATATACAGTCAATAAAGCAGTCTCCCTGAACAAGTAAACAAGATTGTCATACTTTCATTATTTTTCAACATATCCCTGTTGGTTAACTCAGTCTGTCCATCTCTTTTACTATCTATTTTTAGTCATCTATGTTTTAATAAACTCTCACTTCATACTTTTTTAAAAACTGTCATGCATGACGTTGCTTTGCTGTTGCAACAGGCTGTAACTTGTTCTTATAATCCATACAGAGGCTTAATAATACGTCAAGGATCCATTGTGTTATTTATTTCTTAAAAAGTTGGTCTGGCATTGACTGTGCTAACATTTGTTTTACTGCGAATGAACTTGCTGTCGGCCTTATTGAGTCTCTCGTCCAATTAAAGCTGTTTTATTGTGTGGGGAACCATGCACAGAGATCAATGCTCTTTCTGGAGCATTTACAAAGCTACTGCAACATAATCATGACATTCACAGAGAGAGCAATGTGTGAAGATTGTTCTCTCAAGTTTTCATCTAACCTGAGGCGTGAAGTTAGAAATACAATGAGTCATCATCTGCACAGAGCTCTCTGTAGTGGAGATAAATGGCTGGAAACTCTGCTTCTGTTTTGTAACTTTTTAAAACATTGTGTATTCTAACCTGATACTGGTGTCAAATTTATGTATACAGTGGGGAGTGGAGTTTGCGTTTTCCCTGGAATTTTATTTTGTCAAAAACATTTTCATTCTTTTTTTGCCTGCTTAATTGTTGTAGATTAAAGTTTGGATGTTTGTGATGCTGCTGACGTTTGCACTCTCAGAGATTATTGTGGCATGTGGACTAGTGACGTTGTGGAATGGCACCATTTCTATTTCTGCTAATATTATGTGACACAACATACACCACCATTCAAAAGGCTGGGGTCACTTAGAAATGTCCTTATTTTTGAAAGACAAGCAGTTTTTTTTAATGAAAACAACATTAAATTATTCAGAAATGCAGTCTAGACATTGTTAATGTGGTAAAGGACTATTCTAGCTAGAAATGGCTGATTTTTAATGGAATATCTCCATAGGGGTACAGAGGAACATTTCCAGCAACCATCACTCCTGTGTTCTAATGCTACATTGTGTTAGCTAATGGTGTTGAAAGGCTAATTGATGATTAGAAAACCCTTTCTGCAGTTATGTTAGCACATGAATAAAAGTGTGAGTTTTCATGGAAAACATGAAATTGCCTGGGTGACCCCAGGCTTTTGAACGGCAGTTTGTGGTAATTTTGCAAAGACAAAACGCCTTTAAAATCTGCTGGTGGGTTAAATATCATATAAAAATATCAACGAACCATCAGTTTTTATCAAAGTTTAAATAGATTTCTGTCAAAACTAGACAAAAATAATACTTTTTTGTTGTTGTTTTTATGAGCACTACAAAATCAGAATTTAGAGCAAATCATAAAAAAAACGCTTTTATCCTGAGATAATCAGTATGAAATTTACAAGATCATGAGAAGAATGTTTTGAACACTTCTGCTGCGTTCACCGCCTCTTCTGTCGTTTTTAATTAGATGTTGTCTTCAGCAACTTTTGTCTTCTTCATCAGAGCAGAACACACTAAAGTACTTTTATTTGTCCTCAAAAAAAACAAAAAACAAAACAAGCTACTAATGTACTCGTACTCATACTACATACTACTGTAAATCTGTGTAAACATGCAGCCGAGCAGATTTCTCTTCTTTGGAAGCCTGTTTTAATTGTAAGAAAGTGATGTTTCAGTCAAAAATTAGAGGTTCTACCCAACACTACATGTACCCCCAAAAGTAAGCAAATTTTCCCTGAATTTGTAAGACGTCTGCAGTACTGTTACTCTCTACTAGGGCTGAGGGCGATAGCTGAAAAACTGATCATGATAAAATGTTTCATTTCATCCATCCATTATCTATACTCCACTGAATTTTCATTGGGGTCGTGGGGGAGCTGGAGTCTATCCCAGCTGATTTAGGGTGAAGGCAGGGGACACCCTGGACAGGTCACTAGTCTATCACAGGGCTACAAATTGAGACAAACAATCGCACTCACATTCACACCTACAGACAATTTATTCTGTGCAATAAAATGCACAAAAAAATACACAAACACAAAATTAAAAAAACTACGTATTGTCTGCAAACACTGGGAAGCCAAGGGTGCACGTTTAGTCACTGAAGTGGAACAACGGCACCACAGTGAGGACAGGATAGTATGTTTGTTATCACATAACACCCATGTCTGGTTAATGAGCGCAGTGACTAGTGGAGAATGCATTTTCATAGAAATTTTTAAAAATTGTTCTTTTTTTTTTTAACCTGCTTGATTGGAATAGCTTAGAATTTACTGACGGCTGGGCTTCAAATGGACTTTTTCAGATTACTGTTTGTGTCTTATTGACTCAAGGCTCAGTGCTGAATGGGTCCATCACTATGTTTGCCACCGTACAAATCATGTGACATGATGTTGTAGCATCTGTCAGCAGACGCAAAGCTGAACTTGTTGTTTTGCTGCACAAAGTAGGATTGTTACAGCTTGCACTGCTGCAGAGGAACCCTCAAGTCTCTGTCATTAGACCAATTGTGCATCAACACTATATATACGCCTGTTTACCCCTCAGTGGCTTTAGCATCATTTCTGTTTGCTTCATGTGGGGCCCTTGTGGATTGAGAACTCAGTAAAGCTTTGCTAATTAGTCTAGATTTCCAGGCATACAGGGGCACTCTTCTAATTACACCACAGTTACCATCACGCCTGTGTGAGCTCCTGCCTGCAGCTCCTCTGGAGTTTTAAAGAGGGGCTGGGGTGAATTCAGGAGTCGTGAAATGCAAGCAGCTATCACACACAGGGGTAAAGATTTTCTGAAAAGAAAGGTAATGAAACAAATGAGCATAAAATTGGAGGTTGTTTGGCGAAAAGCTCGGCTGGAGTGAAGCAGATAAAATGAATTGCTTTTTGCTCTTCTGTGAAATGTATTCAATTTGTGCCGCAGGGCGACAAAATGTTCCCCACCTAATAGCAGAGTTGATGGGCTGTCATTGGAGATCCATTTTGTTTGGAATATATACAGCCCTTAAAGAGAGGGTCTATATCAACACCTGAGCTGTCAGTGCTTCAGTCCCCATACTTAGTGTCTGGCTTTCCAGGGCTATATTCCCTCTATGTGACCCCCACTGCTCTTTCTCTTGAGAGCTCCCATTCTAGTTGTGACACTCTCATTTCTCACAAGGACTCTCAGTGCAAAGAGCTCTGATTCTGCCTGATGCAGAAGAGATGCAAGTCTTCAGTGGCCAGATAAAAGCTGAGGTAAATGTCACAGTAGAGGTTTGCATGACAGACACATGGTTTCAGTCTGACAGCATAGAACAGATAAAAAACTTGCAGCATTGACATGTTTAATCATGAGCACCTTTAATGATTGGCTTAGTTCCACACAATGTTAAAAGCCCAACTTCAACACTGTTAGTCTAACATTTTTGGGACGTTGACAGAGTGAATCTTTTAGAAATAGCAGAGCAAACACAAAATATGACATTTGCTAATGAGTTGTGGAATCAGGGGAAAATCTTAGGTTCAGAAAACTTTGTGTTTTTGTACATTTGTCAGGGTAATCAAGGTCCTTGTATGGGCTGAGGATCATTCCCAACGCATGGGAGCACTGACATTGTGTCCAGATCTAGCAGGGTGTGCCAGTCACACACAGACGTTTACAAAGTGATATAAGAAATTTAAAAAAAACAATAACCCAATGTAAATATGTGAAGCTGATTTTTTTTCCTTTTTTCTATTTTTGGACATTTCAACTTGACTATAGGACAGTTTTATAAGCTTTTCTTATTTTTTTAATCACTTCTATAGATACTTTTAAACTGATCTGAAATCTACAATGTGCTTGTTTATTGGAATGACAATATTTTCTTGCACACAGTGCAATTTAAAGGAAAAGATGACTGGACTCATTAGGTCACTGCAGTGAACAAATCTTAACATCAGATATTATTGTTCATTTTGTATCACAGTATGGATCCATGTTATTACAGTGTTACAGCAGATTATCAGATAAAGATTGGATGATTGGTCATGTGACGTGGCACCACTGACAACCTTTATAACTCATGTCTACCACTGAGCATGTGCAAACAGAATCCTTGAGAACTACCTGTGATGGATCCAGTGGTAGGTGTAGCAACGAGTCTGACTCCAACACAAGCAAACCATGTAAGTCTGTATGTTGTGGAATCTGCTAGCCATTTAGTTAACAAAGTTGCATTGTGCTAAGGACTCAATTCATGTTCATGTAACTGTAATTTGTCGGTGTTTCGTCTGTGGTTCTCATTGATTCATGAAGTGAATTTCCAGTGCTACGTCTGTCATGACAGTTCTTTCTGTTGAGCTCATTTAAGTCAATGAGTCAGCCAAAAAAAAGTCTACTCACCTGATAGGACCTGTTGTGTGACACATCACTGCGCCACTTTGACTATCATCTCACAAGCTGCACTGACAGTCTAAATCATTCAGGCGATTATGGAGCAGTAAGATCAGTGAAGTTATGACCTTTGCTTTTCTGTTACCAAACTTTTTGCAGACATTTGCAGTTTTAACTTAAATTTCATGCAAATGTGCACAATGCTTCATCAAACTGACTAACGTTAAACTGTCAGTAACACTAAGTCACAACAGAATCTTTTACCAGCTAATTTATGCTAGCTGTCGTCTCGTCTGACGGCAATAACTGAGCTCACTGAATAAGTTCCAGACTTTTTATAATATAAGTGAGGACAGAGTTACAGCTCTGTTTTATAATGCAATATAAATTAAATTATTCATACTACCATTTTGTTAACAGAACCCTGCATTTATTTTCAAACTCCTGATGAAAACGATGTGCTTCTTGTGTATAGTTGGACGTGGTCGTGACTCAAACAAGATGCCGCAATAGAGGTGAAGGCGGTCAAGTACACATTCCCACTGTCAGACCTTTTCAAAAAAGTTGACAAGAAAGGATATGCTAGACGTACCCTGTTGCACACTGCCAGACAGAGATACATAGGAATAAAGTTGCTGCAGTGCGTCTGAAAAATGACAACCCTCTATCAGTGCCCCCCCAAGGGCCAGACATTAACCACCTACTTACCTTGGCTATCTATGTGAATAGTGTGTGTGTGTGTGTGTGTGTGTGTGTGTGTGTGTGTGTGTGTGTGTGTGTGTGTGTGTGTGTGTGTGTGTGTGTGTGTGTGTGTGTGTGTGTGTGTGTGTGTGTGTGTGTGTGTGTGTGTGTGTGTGTGTGTGTGTGTGTGTGTGTGTGTGTAGGTGTGTGTGTGTGTGTCTGTGTCTTTCATCTATATTCTAGGTAATGGTCCCGGCTATTATTATTATTATTATCATTATCATTATTATTGCTGAACATTTCCTGCTTCTTTCAATTGTGCCTGTCTAATGGGGAAGACTCACCAACTGGCTGCAGACAAGGTAGCACTGAGCAGGATAAAACGTTCAGGAACCTCTGCGTCTTAAGATGGGGAATGGTCTGGCAATGCTTCTTTTCACTATAAGTTGATGAGAGAACATGCAACAGTAGCCAAAAGGTGCTCGCAATGATTGTGAGGTATTTTGATCAAGAGCAGAACTGTGATGTTGCTGAACGCTTAAGTCCACCTGAAGTAGTTAAAGTCAATGGTGGCAGCTTGGAGAGGGCCATCTGTGATTTCTCTATAAAGACATTCCCTGGTCAAACCTGATAAGCATGATGTTGGATTCTTGCGATGTGATTCGATGAACTGGAAACAGCTACCTGGAGCAGCTGTTTACAGACACACAAACTACTCAACAAGCAGCTTCAAGTGTTAGTCAACTTCCTTGCATACTCGATCAATCCAGAGTACCTCAAGATGTCACCCAAATCATTGCCGGATTTGGATTTGGCCAATCCTACACTATTTTCCCAGTTCCATATTGGAAAATTGGGAGAAAACCTGACAGCAGCATATCCAAAGCATCCACTTAGCATGTGAAATAAATGGAATGACAGAACATGAGGTCTGCTGGGCGAAGGGATGAAGCATTGCGGCAGGAGAGGCTGTTGGAGGGAAAAGGAGACAAGTGGATGGCTGCAGGAAAACATGTGCATTTACACAAGAGAGCACAGGAAGAGGAAATACAAGCACCAAAGAGACATGCAGCCAAGCAGAGGAACGCTGCTACACGTGAAGCCCGAGAAGCTATTGGAGCAAAGGCAAAGAAGACGACGTACTGATGGAAGCTGCAACAAGCAAATATGGATATTTGACAGCAGTGACTTTGTTGTATATTGAGGGCATTATGGTTACAGTCCAACAATATGCTGTTACCGGTTCTAATTGTAAGAATAAACTGAAACTTAATTCACCACTAAACATTTATCTGCCTAGTACTGATCTGAGTATGTTAACTGGAATTTAGTATTTATTTATACTAGCACAGACTTTTGTTACATGGATATATTGCACTGTCACCTTTTTTTTTTATTCCGACTTCAGGTAGCTCCCTTTAGTTCCTTTTCTCTTACCATACATGTGTTGGCATCTCTGTTAGATACATTTAGGGAAATGAATCATGGCAAACCCTACTTGGTCTTTTCTGTTTTAGCAAAAGTTATTTTATGATCACTACCAGTGGTGGTTGGTGCTACAGATGGTTATGTGTTACTATGTGTAACTATAAAGAGCTGTATGAGTCGGGCTATAACCATGTTAACCCTCCTGTTGTCCTCATTTACGGGCACCAAAAATTATTGTTTCCTTGTCTGAAAAAAATCCAAAAGTTCAGCAAAAAAATTCCCCAAATTTCTGAAAATTTGCAAAACCTTCAGGAAGAAAATTCCAATAATTTCTTAAAAGTTTCCCTTAAAAGTTTTATTTAAAAAAAAAAAAATCCCCCAAATTTGGCATGAAAGTATTTTCAAAAAATGAGTAAAAAATCTTCCAAAAAAATCCTAAAAATATCTAAAGTGATTGCATGTATATCAGTAAAACTTCTAATATTTTCTTTAAGAACATTCGCATAAAAATCAACCAAAATCCTGCGAAATTCGCTGGATTTTGGTTGATTGTTTTGTGAATGTTCTTAAGAAACATTTTTAACATTTCTTTTTTTTCCACCAAAAAATGTTCAAAGATTTCCCAAAAATGTTGAAAATGTGGACATCAGAAGTTTCATTGTGAAAATTTTTTTTCCCACATTTTCAAACTTTAAAACGTGTAAATTTTGACCCGCAGGACGACACAAGGGTTAAACCAGCTAAAACAGATGTTGTGACTCAGTCTGCCTGTTAAAGGCCAGTGATGATCAGGCAGCATTATCAAACATGGAATCAAAAATCAATTCTGGATCAAAAGTTGGAGTCTTCAGAAGTTCTCAAGAAAGAGTCTTCAAGTAGTCCTCAGAGTCTGATGCGAATGATGTTTTTTCAATAGAGTGGCCGTAAGAACAAACATGAGCAAAATCTTGAGAATTTAATTGATGACACAAAGCGTTACATCATCTTATATACCTACGCAAACTTCTTCTAAAAACTCCTCTTCCATTCTGAAAAGCCACAACCCATCGTCTTAAAACCCAATCAGGATGTATATGATGTAATCGTATTAAAAATTTAACCACCTCCTCTTTTTTATCTCTGCAAGTTTAGCATTATTTCCGCTTAGCTCAGCACGACCTAGGTTTCACCTCACTAGTGCAGATGAAGAGAGGACATGCACTTCCGGGCATATCGCCTTATACAGGCTTCATGGGCTTCCGTTAGGTGCCGTTTTTCACAGGATTATATAGTGTATACATAAATTCGGTCATTGTTTGTACTAAAATCTGATTTCCACATCCTGTTCGCCTAGTTTTAACATTTGTTCAATCTCAAAATGCCACAACACAGGGTGGCCTTGGCTTATTGGTTCTGAAACTCACAGGTCTCACTTGAGCAGAAACACTGGCAAACTAACAAGCAACCGATCTGAGACTCGGTTAATTGTAGGTGTGGACGAGACACACAGCACTGAGAATTGTCCGGTAATATGAGATCCAAAAAATAAAAACAATACTAATATGCTGCCAATAAAAGTATCTAAGGCACTGCTCTGTGACACTCCATGGAAAATCTGAAGCTACCAATTAAAGAGCAGCCTCAGGTCATCTGTTGAGGGCTGCAGTGATTCGTGCTGTCACCTCACAGCACCAACCTGCTGGTCAGCTGGGCTCTTTATGTGTGGAGTTAATGACCTCCCTGTGAATGTGTCGGTTTTCTGAAGCTTCCTCCTATAATCCCAAGAAATTCATGGCAGGTTTGTTCTAAATTGGCCACATGTGCAAGTGAGAATGAGGGGTTATCTGTCTCCGTTAGCTCTGCGATGACTCTGGTATAGAGCAAAACACATACAGTGTAATAAAACACAATAGAATTTGGTTTAATCTTTGGCTCACCTTTTCATCATAATTCTATTTGCATCTTGCGTCCATATTCACACCACGAAGCTTTTCATCAGGTTTCTACTCCTGATTCTTGTTATTATTCCAGGCAGTCTTGGAGAGAGACCTCTAAAGAGAACAAAAACAGATGAAAGCCTCTAATAATTCTGAAAAATAATTAAACTTGAGCTGTATAACTACATATTGTTATATTAATATAAAGTATTTCATGAATCAGTTTATTTCATAGACTGACCTTGTGTTAATTAAGTGATCTTGCGTCTCGTGCTGGTCTTGGATCTGTTTCTTTTCTCATCCTGGTTCCGTCGCTCATTTTCTTTGACTTCTTTAGGACTTTTCAATCGCTTCTGTTGCTTTTTTTTTTAAATTGCATGGTGTCGTGGAGGCAGCTGTGAAGAAAAAAGACATGGACATACATTATTCAGTTGACTGACATAACTAACTTTATCAAACAGCTGTATACTAAATACTACTGTTTGCATTCTTCATTTCTAGGTTCATTTCTGGTGGGATTGGTCTAATGTCTTCATGTGACTGCTGGAGTTGTGTCTCATCTGGTGGTTAATCTTATTAGCCCTCTTTTTGTCTTAGGTCCTGGAATCATAAGAAGGCTGAAAGAAAACACAAAGTAACCAATGCAGCAGAATCTGATGAAAAGTTTCTCTTCTCATAAGTAGAAGGTACTTATGAGGACACGTTGTTTTATGTTTACAGAGCAGACATGGAGGATGATTCTTCCTCTCTGTGAGTCAGTCGTGTGAAATGTGAGAAGGTGGCTGTCTTACTTGTTGAATGAGGTTCTCCCAGATTCCAGCCTGATGAGCTACATGTGGAGGAAATAATCTGACTTACCTTGTTTACCAGCAGATTTCTTTCTGACAGTGAGGAGACCACAACACCACATTTATTACTACCCACCTGTTCCTCGCAGTTTGAAACCCCTGGATTCTGGTCCTCGTCACAGCTGTCTCCACTGTCGGTCTGGGGTTGACACATGAAGACATATGACCTCTCCGTGACATGCCGTCAGCATCCTTTTCACTTTTTGACAGAGCCAGGATTCACTGTGAGAGTGTAACACAATCCCCCACAGATCCACCCACACCTCTGTCAGACATCCTGACCAGAGTCTCAGGGAGGAGGACAGTGTTCATGTCACACGTCACATCACCCTGGATCAGAGCACCCAGTGGATTCAAATAAAATCACATCAACTCAATTCAGCTCAACTCAGATTTGACTAGATAAAATTGCAGCATCAAATACAATCAATAAATACACGAGGACAGAAAAGGGAAATCTTCCCTGCCACAAGCAATAACTCTGTTCAATACATCACCGCTGGCCTGCAGAAAAAAATCATCTGTTTGTGTTTACATTTTTCTGATTCTGCAATTTGAAATTCATTCAGCAGACACTTTTATCCAAAGCGACGTAAATCTGAGAGTAGATACAACACAAGCAAGGATCTAGTCAAAATTAGCCACAAAACTTAACACGAATTAGCTGCAAAACATCATATTAAAATGAACCTGGAATCAGAAAATGTAAAAACAGGGTCTGAGGATCTTCAGTGATTCAGACATAGCAGTTTATTTTTTTATGATACTACTTTTTTTTTGCAGGATGATGCCACATTCTCCATCATCGCTACAAAACACAGTTGTATTATTATACACGCTAAACCTTGGGTGGCCTAAAAAAGTCAAGTAACAACAAGTTTTCTGAGAAATAACCATAGAAATGTTTGACCTTCTGTCACACTACAGTCTGTTGTTATTGTCCGGGTTCTAAGCTGTAAATCAAACAGTGTGCAGGAGATGCAGGACGAGTGCATAGAGTGAGACACAGTTATATAATAATAACACAGCAGAACAGACACACACTGAGTAAAAACACATTTCAGGGTGATGAAATAACAACATGTGGAGTGTAAAGCTCCTAAATGATGAGAAATGAGATTCCACACAGCAGCTGTTTGTCCACTAACATCAAACCCTGAGTTCAGCTCAGCTCTGAGTTCAGAACAGCACAAATCTGATGGTGTTTTAAACAACATTTAAACAACATTTGGACATCAATAGGATAAACTCTGAGCTGAAAAGGACCTGGTGCTCAGATGACATTTTTAACCAGATAAACTCAGCTGCTTTCTTTACACCTGCATGTTCTTGCATCAGGATGCTTCCTCCAAACGCTTCTCTTGATAGTTCCATCATCCCCAAGGTGACCGGAAATATAGATTTTGAGAGTGAAAAACAACCCATTTGCAATCCTGCTTCTAAAATGTTCAGTGTTAATTTTGACAAAATTGATGCCCTCAAAATAAAATAACAGTTTATCTAAAAATCATGTAATTGCTGGTAACACATCCATCACATTTCCCATGACCTTTAAAACAGTAAAACTAAGATATAGCTCTTTTACAGAAAAAAACAACACCAGTATCATCCAAAGTGTTTTTTTTAAATCAGCAATTTACTCTCAATGTTGTACTGACAACACTTGTCAGTGTTTAGGAAGCTCAGTAAATGAATTAAGTGCAGGAAAACATAAATATGAGAGTTCTACCTGCATGCTGACTGTTGGGTCTGGCAGGTTTCCAAGCAGCAGCTGCTTCTCTCTCACTCCTGGTTTCTCCAGTAGGTTTGGTTTCGTCTTCTTGTTTGAGTAATTCAGTGTGTTTGTTCTTCAAGAAAGTTCATTCTTTAGATGCCCTTCAGGGTTTTGATCTCCAAAGAGTTCAGCTTTCCAGCGATCAAGGTCAATTCAAAGTCCAAGTGCAAAAGAGACCATAGGAAAGTCTGCAGGTCTTTTATAGGAGCTTGACCACCTTCTGTTTCCATGACTTTTAAATCATGTATGCATGAGAAACTCAATATACAGCTGAATGGATGATCTACACTGCCAATCAAAAGTTTGGACACATCTTCTCATTCAACGCTTTTTATTTATTTGTATTATTTTCTACATTGTAGATAAATACTGAAGATTAACTCTTTTTTGTTTACAACATAATTCCATATGTATTCCTTTATAGTTTTGATGTTTTCAGTATTAATCTGGAATCTATGAAGTAATTTTAAACAAAACTATTGAATGCAAAGGTGTGTCCAAACTAGTGTATATTGTCACATTATTGGTTTGATCCCCAAAATTATCTTCCCCAAACTGTTTCTGAACTTTTTCTCCCAGCATCTGGCCTCTGATTAAAGGATGGTATGTTCTGTAGAACGGGCTGTCAAAGTGAGACTAGTTAAAGGATGATCATGGGAATGTGATCATGAAAGGAAATAATGAACTAAAATCATCTTTCAGTGCTGCAGCAGCTGGTGGGTCCATGCACAGAGTCACTGTGGTCCACATCATGCTGATTTAAAGCAGAAGCAGGAGTTCCGTCTGGAATAATGTCACACATCAGTGCATTACATCCACTTATGGTATTTATATGCATTTATGCAAGGCATCATTTTCAGTCAGACAGTGACGGATGGGAGCAGGTTCATGTGATCTGCTACCATTGCCTTGCAGCTGGAAGATCCCTGGTTCGCATCCTGGCCTGAGATCTTTCTGCATGGAGTTTGCATGTTCTCCCTGTGAATGCATGGGTTTTCTCCGGGTACTGCGGCTTCCTCCTACAGTCCAAAAACATGCTGAGGTTAATTGGTGATTCTAAATTGTCCGAAGGTGTGAATGTAATTGTGATTGTTTGTCTCTATGTGTGGCCCTGTGATAGACTGGTGACCTGTCCAGGGTGTCCCCTGCCTTCAGCTGGGATAGATTCCAGCCCCCCGCAACCCTAACGAGGATTTAGCCGTGTCTAGATAATGGATGGATGGACATTTGAAAAACAGTATTGTTTCAGAAATGAATCCATCACGGTTCAGATCTGTCTGAGTCACAACCATGACTTCATGTTCACATGTCATTGTGTTTTGGCACCCTCCGGTTTTGATCTGGGTGATGCTAAAACAACCGCTGAGCTCAGAAAGCATCGCTGATGATGTGTCCCAGTCGTCAATGTGATGTGTGTGTAGAAAGCTACCCTATGTGGGAGAAGAAAAACTAGCAAAAGACCAGAAAGTTGGTGAGTGATGTTGCAGAGCTCTCTGTTCGTAGCCCTGCTGACTGAAGACACATAAACTGAGGCTATAAAGTCTGAAAATTTCATTCTGGAACAGTCTCTTTTCAGAAGTGTGCAGAAAAAGCCTGAAAGACTGGAAACTGATTCATGGACTACATTTGTTATATAATGTGTCACAACATATTTTCCGTACATCTGACTCTCTGCATGAAGTTATTCTCCGTTATTTTAGTTTTGAGTAGCAGACATCTGCTGAGCTCCATTCCAGACATCCATCCATCCATTATCTATACACCGCTTAATCCTCACTAGGGTCGCGGGGGGGGGCTGGAGTCTATCCCAGCTGACTCGGGCGAAGGCAGGGGACACCCTGGACAGGTCACCAGTCTGTCGCAGGGCTACATACAAAGACAAACAATCACTCACACATTCACACCTACGGACAATTTAGAATGACCAATTAACCTCAGCATATTTTTGGACTGTGGGAGGAAGCCGGAGTACCCGGAGAAAACCCACGCATGCACAGGGAGAACATGCAAACTCCATGCAGAAAGATCCGGGGAAAGCCGGGACGCGAACCAGGGATCTTCTCGCTGCAAGGCGAAAGTGCTAACCACTATGCCACTGTGCAGCCCCCATTCCAGACATTTAGGGAAAAAATCAGTGGCCCCCAGGACTACAGGATGGACTCAGTTGAATGTGTAATGTGGTGTGAATGAACTAAAAATGTGAAGGAGAGAACTTCACTGATGTGGGCAAGTTAATCATTCAGATATTATAATTTTGTGCAATGAATATAGATGGCTGCATATTTTGTTGAACATATTTGTGAAGGTCATCCAAAAGTCATAAAACCTAAGAACTCTGGGTACATCTACCTACAACTAAGGACCTTTTTGAACCAGGCTCAGCTGTACTTGTTGTTTCATATTGACAAATACTCTAATTCTAACCAGCTACACTACGTTGGTGAGTATAACAAACATGATCCACAGATATACTGTTCACAATGCATGTGTTGAGGAGAACTGGATACCAGATTACAGGAAGGCAGCTGATTCCTTCAGGTGAACAAAAATATTTTCTGAACATCAACATGATCTAACTGGATGTTGCTGTGGGATGTTGCAATTGAACAACTGATAAAACTGGAAGAACATGGGTACCCTGACTTCATGGTTACACTGAACCAAGGTCATGCTGACCTAGCAGAAATAAAGAAAGGGAGGTGGGCAAACTTTTGATACGATTACATCATACACCCCATAGATATCAATAAATTAAAAGATAATGATGATAGAAATTTCCTAATTGTTTTTTTAAGATGGATGGGTTGTGGTTTTCCAGAACAGAAGAGGAGCGTTTAGTAGAGGACGATGTAACATTTTGTGTGGTCAAATCTTGAGATTTTTCTCATGTTTGTTCGCATTGTTCTGAAGACTGTTTGAAGACTATTCTTTTGAGAATCTTTTTTCTGAAGAACTCCAATAGATGATCCAGAAGTGATTTTTGATTCCATGTTTGACAAAGCTGCCTCATCATCACTGGCCTCAGCTGGCAGATGGAGTCACAACACCACCTTCCTTTCTTTATTTCTGTCAGGTCAGTATGACCTTGGTTTCAACTCATGAGTGCAGATAGAAGGAGAGAGAGAGAGGTCTTGTACTTTAGACTTTGTATAGGTTTGCAGTCTACACAAAATTGTTCAGTGTATACATGAAGTTAGTGTACCCATACTCTTCCAATTTTATCACCTGTTCAACTGCAAAATCTCACATCAATGTTCTGCCACAGACCATGTTCATTAACATTTTTTTAGTTGTGCCCATAGGCCATATATAAAAAGATGGACACAGCAACCTTGACCTGTTAGTAAGATGGCTAAAATAATCCCCTAGAGGCTGCAAAGGCAGAGGAGTTGTTTAAATGAATATGTTCACCAATTTCTTTGACTCACTGATTCATTATCTGACTGAGTTTAGTGTAGGTTGGACTCTACTGACCTGCCATAGCTCTGAAATACCAGCAGCCTCTCTGTGCTGTGTTATTGATGGATCTGTCCGTGGTGCTGAAGTAGCAGATGGAGCTGTAACTGCACCCTTTTCTGTCGGTCCGGCCATTCTGTCCGTTTCGTCTTTGAACCATAAGGTTCTCCAAACCATGTACTATAGACTCTCAGTTCTATAGTACAGTGCAGCCTCTATATTCTGTAGAGTAGTGTCACCTTCATGATCAAAGACACGAGCAGCAGCATGCAGCCACAGAATACTAAGAGGTTCATCCAGACACACTGCTGTCTGTAACATCCCCATAATGTGCCTGTGATCATTCAACAGTGTCTCTTCTGCTGAAAGCCCACTCTAAAACCAAAGCACAGCCACGACAAAATATTTTAGAGGAGACCTGACTAAAGATACAGTTTCTGCTACAGATGTTTGATGAAGTGTAACAGGTATTGGCCAGTTGCAGTATTTGAGGTAAAGTTTATACCATCACAGCCAAAGTGTGTTGTGACAAGTAAGTATTATTAAAATGCATAAACCCCAGAACACACCGGGGAGTTTGGAAGGCATGTTATCTTTACAGAATCAGCAAAATGACACCATTTATCAGAGCAAGAAACCGTAGAAACAGAAAGAATCAGTAGATGTTTAACTATCTGACAGTCTGACATACTGATCTGTCAGGAAAAGCAGCCAAAAATAAACTTAGAATTCTGATATTTCTTCAATGTTACTCATTCTACATGTCTTATAAAAAAAATTCTGTGTCTTCTTGTAACCATGAAGCCACAAGTGAATTGATTAACATGTGACCAAAATTCAGGGACTTGTCGGCTGAACTGCAGGCAGTGTTTAGACAGAGCAGAGAACGTGACAAGTACGTTAACACATTGTAAATGGAAATGGTGAAATATCTATGACATGTGGAGCCATTATTTTTTTCTCCCACTAGGGTAACATCTGTGAGCACTTTAAAACAAATTGCAAGTATTTTTAGTTTTAATATAAAAGAAGTTCAACCTTATTTTTTTATGATTCATGGCATTATAGGTTTGTTATATTGCAGAGAAGACACTGAGGGTCCTCATCAAAAAGTTATTTTCTTATATCGTGTTATGGCATTACTAAATTCTTGCTCATTGTAAATGCCCTTCCTGTCTCTACACTGTGGAGAAAAGATGGGAAGAACTGTTTAACTCGGTCTCTCTGGACACATGTTTCTGGGTAAAACAAGTTCCATTAATTTGACTTGGGTATGTGTGATTTGTGTTGTGTGTTGGACTGCTGCAAATGCTGCGTGGATGTTAACAGCTAGTTTCTTACAGGTCTTAGGATGTGATAAGTGCCAGAATCTTGAAAAAACTCCTGCATAGCCATTAGAGCAGCCCTATTCAATTAGCGGCCCGCGGGCCACATGCGGCCCGAAAGCAACCCTCGAGTGGCCCTAAAGCAACTGCCGAGTGACTGGGACTTGGGTCCGAGAAAAACATCTTTCAGTAACACTGACAAGTTCTTACAAAAATTCCAACATTATTGCAAACATTGAATGCAACACTTACCGTAACCTAGCAACTAACCCACAATGCATTGTGTTGAGGAGACGCGTTTGAAAAGTTAACAGTAGTTCTATACAGGCGAAAATAGCAGCATGTCTTTTTCTATCCTGAAACGACAAATCGGCGAGGAAAACCGTCGGTTTAATCCTGCGTGGACTGACAAGTATTTATTTATTTACCACCAAGTCCGAACGCCAAACCAATGCGTTTACTCTGCAACGAGTGCTTTGCAGCGCTGAAAGATTATCATGTCCGAAGACACCACGTTGAAAAACATGCCGCGTTTCGGACAAACTTTCCCGAGGGATGTCATGAGAGAGCGGCTATAATTCAGAGTTTGACTGCATCTTACAACCGGAGCTGTACTACAATGAAGCGGACCTGCACAGCTCAGGAAAGGGCCACGAAAAAGAGGCTGTTCACAGACTCAAACTGTGAAGGACTGCATGTTGGCTGTCGTGGATGAAGTTTTAACGGACCATAAAGTTAAGACGAGTGTGACATCTGCTATCAAACAGGTCTGACACGTCAAACATTCTCACCACAGATGTCTTCGAGACATGGTAAGTGCAACAAAGCAGCGTGCTGTAGCAGACACTAAAGGTAGTTTTATGTATTTATGTGACTATTTTCTGGTCACTTGTTAGAAGTTTAATATTTAAGAAAGACATTTTGTTTTGACAGTTATTTCACTTAGTTGCACTTTATTATGCACTTTGATGTCAGCTTTATTTCGTTTCAAAGGGATAGTAACTATCACTGTGCCTACTGTTTATTTTTTTGATTATATGCACTGAAGATGTGACTGTCTCAGATGAGACCAAATATGGACAGGGACAAACTCTGTTTTTTATTATTTCAAAAGAAGAATAATGTCTCAAGTTCTGAAAAGTTACTGTTAAGCAAGTTACTTTTTAATGCACTTTGAGATGTGACCAAAACAAAAGATGGTGTTTCTAATCTGCACTTAGTTTTTATGTTCATATGCACCTTAACCTGTTCTTATATTTACCTATCAAAATGTGTTGAAGTTGTGTGTTTGAAATGTAAAATTTAAAGAAGCAGTATTTCAGCACAGGTTTAGACTAAGTACTGCTCTTCTATTGTGTTTATGTCCTTTTGGATGTGGCAATACGTTTATAAACATCCAGTGTGTTTGTTATCTGATCTGTTTGTGTTTATTTTAAATGGTTAACTTTGCTCACTGTCTGCTAAAAACATCCGGCCCAGCTCATGTTCTTAGTCTGAAAATCCGGCCCGAGTCAGTTTTTAATTGAATAGCCCTGCATTAGAGTGTGGAAAGGTAGATGTGTTCAGTTGCATCTCGTTACGATATAACAGCTTTCAGTAAAGAGGTATGGAAAATGTGAAAGTAAAAGTATTTCTTTTACTTCAGTAGTTGTCTGAGAGCTCAGTGGCACTTATCTGAAAGAACTTCTCCCAAGAAGTGTAGACGGCTTCCAGTACATTCTAACTTAGATTACTTTTCAAAATGAGTTGAGGCTACCACATTGAAGACAAAATTGACAGCTGAAGTGGGACACTGTTAGATACAGAAATGGTTGTCCTAAAAGAATCTTCTGTGACCAGGGACAGAATGAGGTGAATGTGCTTCTTGCAATCCTGTTGTCCTGCAGTGCACAGTTGAACCAGGAAATTTGGAAATATTTTCAAGAGAAGCTTCTTTTTTCCTGTACACTGGAGCTCTCACAGGGCTGTTCTGTGAGAATTTATTAAGGCCAAAGGTCCACCAACCACAACACCCTCATTATGGGAGGGAGGCATCTTTGACCTCTGAGGTGCCTGTGATCATAATAGTTTGTAGCAATTGGTGAAGTCTGGAAAATTATTTTACAGTTCTCTCTCCTTTTTTTTTTTATAACTCTGTTTCTGTATAGTATCCAACAACTTGCATATAAATCTTGAAACTCTACAGGGGTATTTGTCAATCTTACCTGTGACTATGAGGGGCAAGGTTTGCTTTATCAGATTAGCTTTAATTAGAGCTAATAAATGCATGGAAAAGTGGAGCACCACCAATTTTTATCATATTACCTTCAGAAAGGATTGGGTATAATAGTTAGCTTGATAGTTTGATAAAACTACTACAAAATTTATGCTCAACAATCAACTCAGAACACAAGTCTTATATATACAGTGGTGGAAAAAGTTTTTGGACACCACATGCATTTGTGAAATATTGCATTAAGAATCACTCTTAGGTCTTCCAATGCAATTTCTTTTAGTACAGTCACAGCCAGAATACTAAACAAATTCTTAAAAAAAAAATTTAAAAAAAAGCCATTAAAAGGTTAAAATTGATTGATTCCATAAAAATACATAAGAAATTCTGAGTATTGGGTCAATTTGGTGCCAGTGATCCATTAATGATGATCATGTTTTTTATTAGAAGACACAATTTTTGTTGCCGTGCTTCATGTCTATATAAAGCCAGCACATTTGAAAGTTCTTCAGAGACAAAAATGGCTAAAACAAGGAACCTAATGCAGGAAACATGTCTGAAGAGACAGATTCTCAGCCAGGAAGGGTACAGCTGCCACCAGATAGCCAGGAAGTGCAGATGCAGTCATTCAGTAGTTGGATACACTCTACAGAAATACAGACGAACCAACAGCTTGGAAGACAAACCAAGATCTGGTTTCTTCAGCAAGAAATGACTGCATCCTGATCTGCATGTGCAAGGAAAACCACAGGAGCTTCAGCAGCAGTGGTCAAACCAAATTGATGTCCAGTGGTCCAAAACTGGATGTTTCAACAAGATAATGCCCCTTGAACACACATCCAGGGCCAGTAGAACTTGGCTGCAGGAGCACAGTATCCAGGTCTTAGAGTGGCCAGCTCAATCCCTGGACATGAGTCCCATTGAAAATCTGTGGTGGATTATCAGAAAGTCTGTTTCAAAGCATAAACCAAAGAATATAGAAGAATTAAAAGCGGTAATTCAAGAAGAATGGGACAAGATCACCCCTCAACAGTGTGAAAGGCTCGTAGGGAACATGCCAGCCAGGATTAGAGCTCTACTGCGTGCTAATGGAAGGACTACTAAATATTAATTTGATGATGTGATAGTTCAGTTTTGAACACATTCTCTGTTACTTGTTGACTTTGATGTCGACAATGTTGAAAACTGGCATATTGAAACTGTCAAGAATTTTGCTTTGTTAAATTTTCTTGTAAACAATAAACAAAAAATATATATAACTTGTATTTGTTTGTGTCTGTCTAATGCAGCCACATCTTTGGAAACACAAAAAAGATTTTTCCACAAACATTTAATGACAATATCTGAAATTGCGTAAAAAAAAAATTTAAGGGTGTCTGAAAACTTTTTTCCACCACTGTATATAATTACTTTCATTTTTATCATGATCTGTGTAGAACTACTGCTAAATCTGAATATTACTTTGTGCATAAAAATGTATTATTCAGTCATCCATACATTCCACTGTATTATTGCATTTTTTGTGAAGCACACTGTAACTCTGGAATTGGAAACAAATAACATTTATTGCCATTATATATTTTCAAGTCAGGGATCAAACAGGCGGAACTCATCAATAAGCTGCTCATCAGATAACAGTTTCACATGTTTTACTCTGTCAGGTTTGGACAGTCATTTGTTACGTTGTGAAGTTGGAAAATATTGATTAGAGCTGCTTTAAGGGAATTATTGAACACAGACTTTCCTTTGTGGTGGTGCGCGTTGTAGTATTTGTTTATTTTTCTTTGAAAACTGACATTTTTCTAAGTTGCTGTCATGTCTGTATGGTGGTTTTTAATGTACTGGAAGATACATCATGCTGTGGCTGAGCATTTTCACCTTGAAACTGTTATATACTGATGACAGACTCAGAAACATGGTTAGACTTCATATGTAACAAATCTAAAGAACCAATTCTGTCAACCTATTATTATTAATCATCAGAATCGGGTTCCAGTACGAATATTTATGGCTGAATAACTCCAATATTACAGTTTGCTATTGTGTAATATAAAGTAGTTTTACAGAGTTGCCGGTGAGCTGGTGTGCTCGAGCTGCAGCAAATGATGGAGGAATGTGTGGAGACAGGTGAGAACTATGCAGATCCATGCATTCTAGGGGAAGCAACATTGTAGAGTTACATCTAAGCCATTTCACTGAAATGAGGGATCATTTTCATAGAAATAAAAAAAAACTTCAAAATATGTAACTTAGAGGTTTAATCAACTAGTGGAGGACTTGAAGTAAACGAGTGTTGCTTCTCTGTGAAGTATAGCCTCACAGAGCTGCTATCATGGCATATTTTCTACATTTACAACAAAACACATAATAATAACAGAAAGACAAACTGTGACCACATGTTTAATCAGAGTGCTATTGTACATATAGCTCCCTGCCAGACCTGCCAGAAGAGTACTTGAGTGAAATAATGTAGTGTGAGTGGGCACTGATTGGAGAAATTGTAACAAACTCTACTGTTCAAAAGTTTGATGTCAACCAGGTAGATGTAGCATGTAGCATGTAGAACACAAGAGTGATGGTTGCTGGAAATGTTCCTCTGTACCTCTATGGAGATATTCCATTAAAAATCAGTTGTTTTCCAGCTAGAATAGTCATTTACCACATTAACCATGTCTAGACTGTACTTCTGATTAATTTAATGTTATCTTCATTTTTTTAAAAAGTGATTTTCTTTCAAAAATAAGGGCATTTCTAAGTGACCCCAAACTTTTGAACTGTGGTGTAATTATGTAGAGACTGTCATGTAACAGCAGCCCAGAAAACAGATGCAAGTCATTTTTGCAATAGTCAGAAGGAAGACAGACAGAAAAGACAGATATTTACTGTTGTCTATATTGGTGGACAAATTATATAGAAGTGTGTTTGGTGTATATCTAAAATTTCTGTTTATGGTTAACAGGGTTCATATTTTGCTCAGTTCCACGTCTCTAAATTTACTAAATTATTAAATTATTAATTTAGAATGATTAATTCTGAATTAATTTAACATATCTTTATTGAAAAAAGCTGCTTTTCTTTCAAAAACAAGGACATTTCTAAGTGACCAAACTGTCCATGTTGAGAAAAAGCTCATAAAGTGCTGTCACCACCCTTACTGGACAGTTAGGATGAGATTTCTAGGTAGTGAAGTTATTTGATCTTTCTCTCTGACAACTTCATCCTGTACCACAGATGAGTTTGTTCGCTTTTTCACAGCTGTGGAGTCAGTGCGGTTTGATCACAGAGTTGTAATAATGCCACAAAGGATCCACTGAAATTCCTTCATCCTGACCTTCCTGCAAATTGCATCCCAGGTGGAACCACACAGCTCTCGTAGGGATCCAGTTCCCCTGCTGGGGAGGACATGTTTAAAACTGATGTGCTGGTGTTCCATTGCCTGCTTTCCTCCATCCACCCTCCAACCACAAAGCACCTCATCATCTGGCAGAACACATTCCTTCAATGATCCACATCCACAGGCACTGCGAGTGCCAGTGAGGCGATGAAGAGTGGCAGGAGGTTTTGTTATATTCACAAAATGTAATTACAGTCTTGCATCAGCTCCCCAGTGTTCCCCTGAGGAGTGACGGCTTGGAACCCGCCGAGGTTTGTAACCTCCCTCTTCCACATGGTCTCTGTTACAAGCCATCTTCTAGGCTACCGTCTTCTTCAGTTGTGCTTCATCAGCAGCATCAGCACAAGGTGATCAGGGTTAACTTTTTCACTGTAAGAACCTGGGAACTGATTATTAGCACCCACATTCTGGGACATGACTATTACATGAAGGTTAATTAATCTGTTCTACATCTAAAATCCCAAACCTTGCACTGAGAAATAACCCCAGGGAGACAATATTTACATGCTCATGTTAGATCTGTGGGAAGAAGTTGTGATTTGATTATGAATAATCCCTGATGGAGGTTTGTTATTTCAATGTAGCTGCCTGCTGCAAAAACCAAATGCTTTCCATTAGTCCCCAGGAAGAGAAATTGGACATAAAATTTTCATGTCCCCTGTGCAGTCATAAATATTCAACACTCATATCCACGATGAAGTCGAGTTCAGCTCATTTGTCTCTTCTTTTTTTTTCTCCCCACAAGAACATAATAACTCTCCAATAAACAGTCGCCGCCATGGTTTGGGATTCATTGCATTAAACGTCCAGACAGGCCTGATATCTGGGAACACGAGGACTGTGTGATGGAGTTTTTCTCGCTTTGTAGTGTCTGACAGAATTCACTGGTGAACACAAAAGTGAAATTTTTCTTCTTTTGTTTTGCATCACATTGTCTTGATATTTGTGCAAAATAATTTGCCAGGTTTTCAGACTGACTTTAGTTGTTGATGTAAAATTAAAGATACAAATCATGTTGTTTTTGTGATGTCAGTTATTTCAAAATTTAAGGTGCTTTGAGCTAAATACTTGCATCTTTCCTGTACTATAAGAGCATAATGGGGCCTGATAACTTTAATGAAAGTTTCTTGCCAAGCGTATGAACCAAAAAGAGTTTTCTAGCTTCTGGGTCTTCTTTTACTGGCACCCCTCTTTGCCCCCTCAGCCCACTGACTTTATACTGGGGCAAATACACAGCAGGGCTGAGTGTTGGTGCCATCTCTAGTTCTTTTAATGTAGTCAGTCAGCCGGTTGCATCAGCTGTTTGCAAGTTAAAACTTTAGCTAGTTGTAATGTAGGTTTGCTACATACTACAGCTACTAATAAAGCAAAGAATGAGTGTGTGTGTGTGTGTGTGTGTGTGTGTGTGTGTGTGTGTGTGTGTGTGTATACACTACTGGTCAAAAGCTTGGGATCACTTAGAAATGTCCTTATTTTTGAAAGAAAAGCAGTTCTTTTTAATGAAGATTACATTAAAGTAATCATTGTTAATGTGGTAAATGACTATTGTAGATGGAAACAGCTGATTTTTAATGGAATATCTACATAGAGGTACAGAGGAACATTTCCAGCAACCATCACTCCTGTGTTTTAATACTATATTGTGTTAGCTAATGGTGTTGAAAGACTAATTGATGATTAGAAAACCCTTGTGCAATTATGTTAGCACATGAATAAAAGTGTGAGTTTTCATGGAAAACATGGAATTGTTCGGGTAACTCCAAACTTTTGAACGTCAGTGTATGTTCTTCACATGTCGACAACTTTTCATCCAGTCTACTTCAAATTTGGCGAGTTTATTGCTGGAAACCCGAGGAAGTGCGATGTCAAGTTTGACATTGTTTGGATGAATGGTTCCCAAGAAACAGTGTCGATTCCCCTGTAGAACAAACTGCAGCTAGAAGAACCTTCTACAGTGTGGCAGTATTTTGGACAGAGACAGTGTGCTGCTCTGTTCTGTTGGCACTACAAGCTGGAAATTGCTGATCACTCCATTACAACTGTTTGTAAGCAAGTGATACATTTTTAATTAGCTCACTTGTGAAATATATGAACCAGAGCAAAAACAACGGGACTACAGCAGCTTTTAAAACAAACAATTACACAGTTACAACTGCAGTCTCCGTCACCCTTTGTAGACGGATACAGTACAGCCACAGTATGTCGAAAATGAAGTTATGTGTGGACAGATTTGCTTTATTTGAATAATATGGAGAGATAAGTCAAAGTGTATGTATCCCAAACTAGTAGTGTTATGGATTTCACGACCTCAAATGTGGTCCAGACATTCTGGAGTTTGTTTTTGCGACAGAGATAATATTCATTGCAGAATTGTGTCGCAGTGTTACATCCAAGTAAACCCAAGTCTACTCATGAGTGTTGGTGATCCGGCCAACTCCAGGTGTTTACCAGGTATAAAGTTTATCTTGCTAATTAGCCTTAAACATAAAATATAGATAATAATGAGGTTGACATCAGCAGTTTATAAAGCACAATACTGGACTAATTTAAATTCTGACCTGGTGGTTTTAGATGAAAAGTCAAAGGGATCCACAAAGTTGTTACGGTTTATCCTAAAACAACACGAATGTTTGTACCAAATTATATGGAAATCCATTTGATCATTGTCAAGATCCATTCATCTATCCATCCATCCATCCATCCATCCATCCATCCATCCATCCATCAATTGTCTACACACCACTTAATCTTCATTAAGGTCACGGGGGGCTGGAGTTTATCCCAGCTGACTTAGGGTGAAGACAGGGGACACCCTGGACAAGTCACCAGTCTATCACAGGGCTACACATACAGACAAGCAAGCATACTCACATTCACACCTATGGACAACTTAGCATGTTTTTGGACTGTGGGAGGAATCCAGAGTACCTGGAGAAAACCCACTCATGCACAGGGAGAACATGCAAACTCTATGCAGAAAGATCCTGGGAAGGCTGGGACACGAACCAGGGATCTTCTAGCTGCAAGGTGAAAGTGCTAACCACCAAGCCACTGTGTAGTCTATCATTGTCAAGATATTTCACTTTCAAAACCACAGATGTTAGCCTCATGGTGCCAGTGAAAATATCTAATAATCATTAAAGTAATTGAGATTCATCCTGTGGATATGAGTAGTCCTATAGCTGTCTCAAAACTACAAATGTCCACTGCAAGGTGGAGCTTCAGGGAAATTTTGATTCATCCCCTGGGGGCAGTGAAAACCTGTAAATAGTGTCCAGCAGTGAAGCTATTACAGTCAACTGCACTGTTCTGCTAAAAGTCAAACATCCTTCCATCCATCTATCCATGTCAGTACCTTGCCTGGACTCTATCTCAGCTGATTTAGGGTGAAGGCAACGTACATGCTGGACAAGTCACCTAAAAGTCAAACAATACTATGAAACAGTGTGTGACTAATAAAAATAGTACACTACTGTTGTTCTCATTAGGTTGTTCTTAAGTTTCTAGCCGAGATGCCAGGGACTTTAATTGGTCCTGCACAAGTTCCACTGTGAGAACAGACAGTGTGGTAACTGGCTAACCAATTTAGAGATGACAATCTGTTGATGAGGACCCACATGCCCAAAGTTAATTTAATTACTGAATCCATTTCAGCGAGCCTGTAAAAGACTGCAGATGCCTTCTCAAAGTCACAGTCTGAGGTGTCCCTGTGTGCCCTGATACAGTCCACTGTATATAAAGCACACAGAGGCATCTAGTGACAGGTTTCAGGAGTAAATCATGTCAGATATTAGGTCCAGTATCTAATCATTCAAGCTGCAACCTCAAAAATAAGCCTTAACGATTAGAGCACAGGATGTACAGGCAGGCGGCAAATTGTTTTCATTTATTCTTGGTGTAAAGTACATTTGTTCATGACAAGCTCAGAAAACAGTGTGAACAAGAAAAGCACTCAGAGTGCACAGTACTCCACCAAGGCTGTTCATTCCCCCATATGGCATCGTCAAGAATGCAGCTTTTTTTTTTTTTTTTAGAAATGCAGCATTAATTTATTAGTTATTGATGATCAAAAATCACAGCACTATAGAATGTGGACATTTAATATAGATTAACCCACAAATAAAATGACCTTGCGCTGAGCGTGTGTTATGCATGTGTACACTATGTACGGATACCGAATCGCGTGACCTAAATATGTAGCGGGCGGTGGGAATGGATGGGACTCAGAAACCCCCCCACAATTTAATCAATTGTTCCTTGTATCATTTCCGACGGATAAGTCCCGATAAGTCCGCAGCGGTGGATTTGTAGTAGGATCCCAATCATTTGATCCTCAGCAGGCAGCTGACATAGTGTTCATTTGTTGTCATAGTTATAGTGACACCATGTCGCTATCTCACAGTGATACAGAAATCTTTAACAAATCCGTGGATCCAAACTATACGTCGCATCACTGCCAAAATCTACTCATTTGGTCCTTGTGTCTTTTCTGACCTTTCCTGAAAATTTCATTTAAATCCATTTAAGCTCCTTGTCGGAGTAATTAATAGAAAATTCTTGAGTTTAAACTGGCATGAAACACTGACATATCACCAAGTGGCAACCTTCATAAGGCTGTGCTATAAAGCAAAATGTATCAATGCACAGCTAACCTGCTCCAGTAGAGATTCTGTTTAGAGTTTAGGAGTTAAATCAGCTGTAAAAATCTTCTTCCTTCTCAGATTCTCAGCTAAGGTTTAATCTGCAAACCTGTTGAGCTGTGCGTTACTGATCCCACTGAACAAGGTAGAGAAGCACAAACTGTGTGCATATCTTCAGTTGGATGATGCAGAAAAAAGATTAGTTTTAAACTTGGTTCTGATTTGCTGCAAATTCTACTTTACACTGCTGGTATTGCAGATGAAAGAACACTGATTATAAAATGAATTTAAAATGAAGAGAATATTCATTAAATAACTGCAATTTTAATTTCACTTGTGGCCAAAAAAAAAAAAAAAAAAAAGAAAACAGATTTCCTTCGTTATGGGACAGTATCAGACCCAAATACACTTCTTCATTGCCATGTTTAAATGAATGAAGTTTAAAGTTTAAAAGTTCTAATATCTAGCTGCCACATTAGAAATAAGCAGCAGCATTTAGAGCCACTGAGTGGTAAATGATCACCAGTCTTCCACCAGCATTTATCTCTTGCATCATTTGCCACTCTGTCCATATTGTGTGGAAGAAGAGTCATATAACGTGTTAAACGCCCCCAGAGACTGAAGAGGAAAACCTGGTTAAAAATGAAGCTGATAACCACCATAATGACAGCCGTTATCTCTGACAGCGGTTTTAGGTTTTGTAGAGCTGATTACAGAAAGAGAGCCTGACTGTGTCAAATTTGCTTCATGGTTTATCCCTCGGGGCTGAAAAATAGAGACAACACACTGCATTTCCTTGAAAGTCCACTTGCGGTTGAGTCCAAAAGTGAGTCAATGTTGACCTAAATGTTAAAATGTCCAACTTTACAGCAGAAAAAACATCTTTAAAGCCTGGTTTCTTCATCTAACTTCACTATACGTGATACTACACAGGGGTAGTGAACTTTTATAGAACTCACATGTTTAGATTGCATTAATTATATATAGTTGCACTCGAACTCTTTGGGTATTTTTGAATGAGCCAGGAGTTAGGTGGAGTCAGGCACTGGGACAACCAGAGTTGCGACACTGAGCTTCAGAACTGCTCTTCTGGAAACCTATGGGTTGGGAGGGTTGGTCTATCTTTAAAGCCAGTCAAAGTGTACCCTCACCTCTTCAGTTGTAATGATAAACTTGTTAGCAAACAGTTGCTTATTTACATCCAGCAGCTATGAAACAACAAATATTTGAGTTGTGTTTGTCGCTACTGAATAAATGTCCAATATATACTGTCTTTTAGCTCTATTTTGGTCTCCACCACCTCCCGAGGGAACCATGGCTATTAAACACTCCACTATGTTCACTAGCTAGATTCTAACTGCATCTGTGTGCTGAACAGGTAGTGTGCCATGGCTTTTTAGAGTTTTATTCTCTGAAAACTGCTGCCTGCTGTGGCTGGAAATGATGCTATGAGAGCAGTGAGAGTGAATCAAAACAGTATCATAAACTGAAACTGAAAATTGCAGCCAATTCAAAGTCAGTTTCCTGTCGCAGTGACATAATTGCATTGTGCCAGTGTGTCGGGGGTCCATGTACGGATCTGGTAATTGGATTTTCCGTTCTGAAACGAGTATTGAAAAACAAAGAACGAGTGGTTATTTGATTTTCGTTTTAAAATACAAAAATTAAAATTGAAATACAAGGCGTTTTTTCCTTTTCATGATCAAAAAGGGATATGCGATTTTTTTTTTAAATGCTTTGATTTTCGTTTTATATTTAGAATAACAAGAAAGTAAAATCAGTAAGAGACAGAATCGAAAAAAAGGTCAGTTTTTTCATTTTCTGAGACCGGAAGTGGTCATCAGCAAGTGTGGAGCCAAACGACAACAAGATTCTCAGAGGGCGGAGCCAGAGAGCAGTGAGACCGTAGATAATATAGAAGACAGCGCGCTAGCGTATCTAGTATTCTATGTATCTATGGTTGGCAGTAGTGATGGCTGATCGAGGCTTTGTTGAAGCTTCGACACTTCATTCAAAACATGCTTCATTACTTGAGGCCTCAATGACACACAGTGCTCGAGTAGGACATCTAGTGGTCAATAAAATGAAGTGCAATCAAGACGTGGTCCTTGGTTCATGGATTGTTTTGGATTTGATTCGCCATGCACACATTCCTTAGATGATTGTATGGGTTCTAGTGGACACAAAAATAATATTACTAGTAATAATAATGAGAATAACTATTGAAGAGCACGTTTCTTATTTGCCATGTTTGTCTGTAACCCTATATACTCTTCACTTATATTCTGTGTTATGAAACATTTAAATGGTGCTGCTACATTCATCAGATGCTCTACAAATACAGACTGATGTCATTTTCACATGGGGCTGGTGCAAATAAAGACTATATGGATTATTATGGATTTAGGCAAAGTATGTCTTGGGGTTTATTGGTAAAGAGGTCAGTAAAGAGGGTGTGCTTATGTAACTGGTTATGAGTTTTTATTGAGAAATAATTTACCAATAGTTTTGGGACTCAAGCAGTTCCTTCTTTTACTCACTATCTCCCCAGCCTTAGAAAAAAAAAACCTGTTCACACGGCACAGATGAGGCTGAGGTACACAGGAAATGTTTGGCTCCATTGTACAAGTTTGGGTAAACGGTTTTGTGGGTTGCCCAGTAAGCCAGTGGGTCTGCCGTTCTTTCTACAATTGCATTTGCCAGGCTCTACTTGCGTCTTCATCCAATAGGCTCCACAGTTGAACTGAAAAATATTGAAGATCATCATCATCATCACCATCACCAGAAATGTCAGTCATTCCCTATTCAGTAGAGAAAAAAAAAATACCTGTGGAAGGTCCTGCTGGTGGTGGAGGACGAGGCTGTGGTGGTGCTTGTGACGTAGATGACTGCTGCTTGGCATTCTTTATGTTAATTGTTGTGCATTCTGTCATTAAACGTCCTTTCACACTGGCTGCTACTCTGATTGGTGAATCCAAAAGTTTTGAACTGCAGAGCCGCAAGTGTAGCAACAGCCAGTGAACTGTTTTTTTCTTTGGTTTGTAGTCTGTCAGCTAAGCACCTGACAAGGTTCTGTGCCCGGTGTTGTGTCATGGGGGTGGTGAGTTGGGAATATATATATATATATATATATATATATATATATATATATATATATATATATATATATATATATATATATATAAATCTATCTATCTATCTATGTATTCTCTACGAAATACGAAATCTGACATACTACTCTCTCAAAGCAAATCACGGCAACAACAGCAAAAAAAACAACCTACTCTGCGAAAAACAATTCACATGAACAACACGAAATAGGGATCTCCTATCCCGGAACACTCTCGATCCCGCTGAGTGATTCACATAACAAACCGAACCAATCAGGTGATTCGAAGCAGTTGAGTGCTTCAAGCGTCACTGAAGTGATTCAAACGTCACGAGTCACGTGACCAAACCACGCCTCGGCACAGTGGCTCGATACGTTTGCTTCATGAGCTACAGCGCATGTGTCGAAGCCTCGGGTATCAGAGGACCGTCACGAGTTGGCAGGTCTGGTAGCATGTCTGGCTGCTGTTGACCTTGTTTTTTGGAGTAAAACACGGTAAGAAGATAAATACTTCTAACCCGTAGCGTTATTTTGTTGTACGTTAAGTCAGCGACTTGTGAAGAGTTGTGTTTTGTCGTGTTTGAGCAGTTGGTCCGGACGCGTTAGCTAGCTAAGCGGCTAAGTTAGCTGGCGGGCTAATTAGCACAGGTGGCTAACTTACTGCTGAACACCTGTGTTAGTTGCTGCCCCAGGTGTCCGTCATTATTAGAATGACCTTCTCAACCTGTATTTCTCTGCTGTGTATTTTAGCTTTTAAAAAAGTTATTTTACTTTAAGGTTAACTGAAACCCGTTTAGCTGCACTGAAGTTTAACATTCAGCTGGTTTGAATTAAACTGCGCTTAACTTAACATTGCGCAACATTACCTCTCTGAATCTCCACAATTTCATTAAATTCCTTCTCTCTTCCACTGCTCAAGTTCAATCCAGTATATAAAATGACATTAATAGTGAATAAACTAACAACCAGCCATTGTATTTATTTATTACTGCATGTATTTGTAGTAAAACATGAGTTGAAACATCCTACTTTTGGATCTAGAACTGCACAAGCCGTTCATTTTCAGTCACCTGATGAGTTAAACTCCCCTTTTTATGTGAGGTTGAAGCAGAAAGTCTGAGTTAACAAAGAAAGTTGTTTATAATTTGCGATACCTGTTATCTCTGACTGAGGCTTTAGTTTCTGTTGAGCCGATTTACACATAGAAACTTTGTTCAGGAAGATTTCTCAGTAGCTCAGAGGACAAGCTGCTTTTTATACAACCTTGTAAGAGAATGTCTGTCAATGCTTTCAGCAGAATTTAGAAACACAACACTTCTTAAACAGATATTTTGAGGCTGTGAGGTTGAACGTTTGAGAGTATATCAGTGTGTTTGTTTGTGGTCTTTCTGTTTCTAGGTGGAAGCTGAATTAGTGAGGATGACTCCTGCTCCTGTCATCTCTAAGCTCCTCACACATCTTTACCTGCACATGAGGAAAATCACTCCTGTAGAATGCAGGTATGTTTGTCATTATTATAAAAAGATGTTGCCTGGTGACCTGTCAGAAACCCATTATACAGAGTCAGCCAAAATAATGTTTACACACATCAGGAAAAGAAAAACTTGCATAAATAATTCAATACCAAATTTATTCAGACATCACGAGATTAATAAAAGTTATCTTTGGCCTCTACAATTACAAGAGGTGCTCAAAGTGGTGGCCACTGGCTTCCAGACATTTCTGTTGTGTTGTAGACGTCACTTGTTGATGCTCCATTCATGAGGGTAGCGCCATCTGTTGGGAAAACATCGCACAACAGGACAGAGAGTTATCGTGATTTGATCAAACTTAGAAAGAGGTATCTGTATGTATAGAAGTACTTATACAAATGAAATATTTATAAAAGTTTTTCTTTTCCTGATGTGTGTACATTATTTTTGGCTGACTCTGACTCTGAACTTAAAGAGAACAAAACTGTCATTTAATTGTTGCTTTGAACGCTTCTTTAGTGAAAACTGTTTGGTGTTCTGCTTTGAAACAAATTGCTGTTGATGTCTGTGTTTTTAGGTTTAACCCCACAGTTTCTGAGTGAACTGATAGTTTTTTTTTTTTCCTGATCAATGTGGACGTTATAATTGATGGTAACATTTACTGATCATATAATCAGCATGACAATATAACAGTCTAACATTCTGACCACCTGACTAATAATGTGTTGGTCCCTTTATGCTGCTAAAACTCCTCTGACCCAGTGGTTCATCAGAACCTCTGGGGATGTCCTGTGGATTCTGTGGGTCCTGTGGGTTGCAGGGTGGGTCCTACCTAGACCAGGCTGATCCTGGACCATCCCACAGATGCTCAATCAGATCTGGATGTGGGGAG
Organism: Amphiprion ocellaris; assembly: GCF_022539595.1. Taxonomy (NCBI): domain Eukaryota; kingdom Metazoa; phylum Chordata; class Actinopteri; family Pomacentridae; genus Amphiprion; species Amphiprion ocellaris. The sequence continues at coordinate 18,293,955 of NC_072780.1, read as the reverse complement.
TGTGGAACCCAGGTGAACAGCTTAGCTCTGTCGTGTTCCTCGGACCACTCCTGAGCAGTTTAATTTGTCCTGCAGAGGGTGGCAGCTGGCATCAAGGACTGCTGTTGCCATGGAGACTAGGGGGTTGTTTGTCCTGCAGTGTTTAGGTGGTGGTACATGTCAAACATCCACATGAATGTCAAGGTTTCCCAGCAGAACGTTGCATTAGAACAAGATGATGGATGTTGTTCTCTTCAGCTGTCAGTGGTCAGAATGTTGTGGCTGATTGGTGGATCTGTCTGCCTTTACTCTGACATCCAGAGTTATACAAAAGTGTAGTATGTGTGCAGTGCAGAAGAGATTTACTTTATTGTATGCATTTTTTTTTTAAGGGAGAGCATTTTTTTTTATCCACCTGAAGAAGACCTAATCTTTCCCTTCAAAGGATAGTTAATTGTTACTACGGCTTCCATAGTGGTCCCATCAGAGAAAATCATATCCATATACAGATTTTTATTAATTCCAGGGCTGGTTCAGTAAAGATTATAATAATAACTACATCAGATAATTCTTGGTCGCAGTTGGAATTTTGCAGCCTGAGAGATGGTTGAGAAGGTTTGCAGTTCTTGTTTTAGCAAAATATGTTCTAATAGAAGATCTTTATTGTCATTGTACATGAAATTATCTGCAAACCAGCAAAGTGCATCAGTCTGAGGTATCTAAAAATAAATAAGTAAAGAAAAATGCTTCTAAAGCCAATAATAAACAGAATATTTTGAGGGAATATTCTAAAAAGGAAAGAAAAGCTCCATTCTCACTCCTCTCAGGATAAACTGTCATTAAAATTGACTTTAAATTTAGCTTCAACACGAGATAAAAACATTTACTTTCATTACTGATGTTGTCAAGTTTTAATAAAGTTCATGCTACTTTTATAAAATGATGAAAGTGAATAAATTGTACTTCTGTGATCTGTGTTTGATTTCTGTCTTTTCTCCTGTCATCCAGATGTTCAGAGGGAGATGATGCCACATCTGGTCCAGCTGATGGAAGGTCTTGAAGTTCTCTGACTGGCCTCGACTGAAGATGGTCGTCTCACTGGATTTAAGGTTCAGATGCTCAGTAACAAACTCCACCAATGAGCCAACAGGGAAGCTTTAGGTTTATTAAATGTTGCTATGAAGGTTTCGCTGTTTTTCTTTGTGAATGCAATGTGCTCCAACTGAAACTTGAATTAGAACTTAGAAGTAAATCCTTCCATCTGAAAGGATTTAGTTGCATTAATAACCTCATAACATTCAAATTTTTATTCCAGTCTTGGTTGGAAATAGAATCTCTGTATTGATTCAGGTAAAAACTGAACTTCACAGCATGTTGGAGCAAAACAACCAGATGAAAACTGTGATGGTGTTGGATTGTCAGACCGTAATGTTGCAGCTCAAAGCAGCTTTTCTATCTCAGTTCATTCTGACATTCAGCTATGAATCAACACAGCAGATGGTGATCCATGCTGTGGAAGTCTCACATCTCCTGATTTAATGGAGCTGCTTTGCACTTTTTACACTGTTTATTCACCAACACTTTATTTAATAAAAGTCCCATCTAGTTTTTATGAGGAATGTGATGTTTTAATTTCTCTGTGAATAACTGCAGTCTAATGCAACAGCTGGAGTTGTAACATCTGTCCTGATATTGATCATGAAGTATTGATCAGAATACTTATGGTCAGCAGTCATCCCTGAAGTTTTACATTAAAATCTTTACTTGTGTTGTGAACTTTGGTAAGAAGCAGAAACGTTAGCGTTGCCATGGATACATGAGTGTTAAATTCTGTCCATGTTTCCATTTTGGGAAATGCAGTCCAGTTCCAGAATGTGGAGGAATTTAGTCTCACAATCACAGACAACAAATATTATCTGAAAGTCGGGTTATTGTTGTTTATCAGCACAATACAAAAAGATTAATGTTAGAAATATTCCAGTTAAGACTCTAGAATATCATGATTTATGTAAATTTACCTCAATAATATGAATGTTCAGGTTAAGATTGTACAGTGATATTTATTATGTAAGTTTAGCTGATTAAAGTTTATGACTCTGCACTAAAATATTATTTAAATTGACATCATTATTATAATATTTAGGGTCAGACCCTACAGTATTGAGATTAAGAAATCAAATATTCTATAAAATGTAAATACACTGAACTCATTTGGATATATTTAAGTGAGACTCTACAATATTATTTGACACAAATCTATCTAAATCAAAATTTTAATCATTTTTACTCCAAACATTTACTGGACTGATTTAAATATTAAAATCACTCCTTTCTAATCCTCTGCTGTACGTTCAAACCTGAGGCCTTAAATAGAAACACACAAGTATCTGATTGAAGGAACTTCTGCAGAGTCCTGGTTCCAGAACATGATGATAGAATTATAGACAAACTTTAACAAAAGCTGCCTGAGAGTTTACAGGTTTTTATGTTGGATTTCTTCAGTAATTTAATGAGTTATCAGCAATAATCAAGTGTTCATTTGATGAACTTCATTTCCTAAAACATCCAGAATTGGAGCTCATATCTTTGGCAGCTGTAAAGTTTCTGCTCCTTCAAAGTTCACAACACAATGAATGAATTCCTAAAACACTCTCAATGCTGGAGAGCGTTTGTGATGCTGAAGCAGTGATCAGTTTTTCTGTTTCTTCTCTGGAGATGCACAATGAGGGACGTCTGCAGAGACTGAGAAAGAGTCTCACCACATCCTGACATGAGGAAAAAGACTTTATTGAAGACTACAATGAGAAAAACTATCAGACAGCAGACGGCTGCATTCAAGGTGAGCTCTGAACATTTGATCTGGAACAGGAATTCAATAACGGCAGCATGAGCTTCATTTCAGTCTGTAGCTGCTGAATTCATGGATGAATCATCTGGCACTAGAGAGGAAGACCATCAAACATCCATGTCAGCTGATGGAGGTCCAAGAGTCTCACCAAACAAACAACCTACAGAGTGAAGACCTCAAATCTGATTGGACGGCCTCCTATTCAGCCACATGTGTGAACAAATGCCTCTAAGTTGATTTGTTTTCTAAAATAAATCTAGTTTGAGTCCTAATCTATGCCTGTGTGTTTGCTTCTTTACACCGCTGTTAACAGTTTAGGCTGTTAGATTGTTCCAGATAAGACAAGTACAAGATTCTTCAGAGCCGTTCTACCACGAGCCTGACAGGAAGAACTCCAACAGCTACTGAATGTTCCTGTGGTCCCCTCAAGGCTACAGGAGGAGCCCTACGAGGACGAGCCGGTCCACCTGATGGTGGCCAGTCGCTGCGGTTCAAAGCCAACACCGACTACGTGGACTTCTACTGGACCACACGGAGGCCTTCAAACCGGACCAACAAGTTCAGCGACTCCCCGACTCGTGGGTCTGAGGACGCCGCCGAGCCTCGGTCCAGCCGGCCTCCTGTCTGTGGGTGTTTGAGTGCTGAGAGGTTTGTGGATGCATGTGAACGTGTCTGTGTTGAAACAGCAGCTTTTGACTCAGTAACGCCGGGAAAAACCAAGAGCTCCTTTATTTGTGACTTCCACTAAAAAACTGATGAAAATAAGTTTGCCAGGGTTCTGACTGATAACAGATTATTAAATAATGAAAATAATCAGTTTAAATATTCCTTTAAACAATCCTTTTAGGTCTACATTTCCTTTACACTGACTTCTTGGTATATGTACAAGTATTTTGGGTGGAATATACCATTAAGCCTGATGTTCAAGGGTTCTTCTGGGAATATACCATTAAACCAACCTTTTAGGTAAATGTTCCAGGATGTTGGGTAGAATATACCATCAGATCAACCTTTTAGGTCTACATTGGAAGATTTTAGAGTAGAATATTACTCCAAACCATCCTTTAGGTCTACATTTAAGGTGGAATACTCCTTTACACGAAGATTTTTTGGTCTACATTGAAGGATTTTGGGTGGAATATACCATCAGACCAACCTCCAAGGTCTACAGTAGTGAATTTTAGGTGGAATATACCATTAAACTCACCTTTTAGGTCTACATTGGAGGATTTTAGGTGGAATTTTCTTCCAAACCGTCTTTTAGTCTACATTTAAGGATGTTTAGGATGGTATATTCTTCCAAACCAACTTCTCAGGTCTACATTTCAGGTGGAATATTCCTCCATACTAACTTTTTTGGTCTACATTGAAGGATTTTTTCTAAACCACCCTTTCGGGTCTATATTTGAGGTTTTAGGTGGAATATTCCTTTTAACCAGCCCCTCAGGTCTCTTTGAGGATTTTGGATGGAATACTCGGTTAAACCAACATTTTAGGTGCATGTCCAAGGATTTTTGGTGGAATGTTCCTTTAAGGTGGATGTTTGAGGACCTTGTAGGTGGAATACTTCCTGAAACCAACCTTTTAGGTCAACATTCAAAGATTTAAGGTGGAATATTCCTTTAAATCAACCTAAATTTCATGTTTTGATCATTATCAAGTGAGAAACCTCAATCCAGACTCCTCATAATGACGTTTGAGATTTATGCTGCTGTTATTTGTTTAGTCCAGACTAAATGACAGAAATCCACAACTGTAATTTTATTTCAGGACTCGGTTATTAAATGTCAAAACAATCCATGTGACTCTAAAAACTCAACAGCTGTACAAACTCTAAGATTAAACTCTCCACAAGGATACAAAATAAGTTGGACTTCTACATGAGAGCTTTAATTATTCTTCATCTACTTCCTGAAAAGTTTGGTCAATAAAAAAAGACAAAAACTAATATTTTCAGCTGAACTAAAGACAGACTTTGTGATTTTTCTGCTCACATGTTGTGTTGTTGTAAACTTACTCTTTCAAATAAATAGCTGCCTAACCCCCTGGAAACCAGCGTTTGTCCTGTTTTTGTGTTGCTCCTCGGCGACCCTAGACAGCCGGGTTGTAATGTTTTTTGAGCAACACACCATACTATGACGTTTTTACAATGATGGTTCTACTATGGAAGCAGTTTGACATGTTCAGGCATTCTTTGTGTGAAAACTCAGAGATTTCAGGTATCAGAAGGTGGTTTTCAACTTTCTTTGTTAACTTTCTGCTTCAACTTTAAATTTCCTTCACTAACCCAGCCCTCTGGACTTCCAGTAAGCTGTGTTCCTATTGGCTGTCCAGGTGGCTGCTTGGTGTTATCAGGAACACCTGAGCAGCTCAGTGTCTTCCTGCTTTATTTGGCTGCAGACAAACATTTCCTCTGCTTCTGTTCACCACTGAACCTGGTTTGGCTCAGTTGCCTTAGTTTGTTCTTTAGGCGTTGGCTTGCAGCTTCCAGCAGTAAAATCGTCTTTAATGTGTTTCTTGGTGTGTTTTAGGGCTTTGTACTGGATAGTTGTCTTGGTAAATGTGGTTCTTTAGCCACAGTTAGCACATGGTGCTAATGTGTGCAGTGATTAGTGGATTTGGTGCAGCTGAGTTGTGTCTTTATCTTGGCTGTAGTGAGTCTTTAGAGGTTTTTGGTCAGACACATTCTGTATTCTTGTTTGAGAACCAACGTTGGTTGTCCAGAAGGTAAGAGTTCCTGTCCTGATTCTCTGTTCTCAGAGGTTCTCTGGTAGGCTGCAGGAGACTTTAGCATTTGGGTTGTGCTAGTTTGGTTTTTGTACGGTTTCATTTGGACGACTATCTTGAGGCCCCTCCATGTGGTTTAGTGAGGTTTTCTGCAACAGTTCTACAAAGCAACCTGCAGCAGAAGAGACTTTGAGAGTTTTTAGGAAGTTCTGGAGACCAGACTTTAGAGCAGCAGAAACATTTGTCAGCAGTTTGAGCAGGAGAAGGTGAGCTTCAGAGTAGAAATGAGACAGAAACCTTCTTGACCCGTGTGGTGAGGTCCTGTACCAAGAGTTTGAGCAGGTTGTGAAGAGTCTGTAGTTCTTTGGTCTGAAAGCACAAGAAGAGTCGACTCATTAAAGGAGAAAACAGGAGATATTGTTGGTTCTTCTGTCATTCTGCAGTTTCCAGTTTCCTTAGACTGAATATCAAGTTTATATTTTAAATGATTTACCATGTGAGCCCAAGAAGACTTCAATAAACTCCCTCCATCCCCTGGACACGTTTTATTACCATGTTAAATCTTTTTTTTTTTTTTTTTTTATGTTTTTGAGTTTTAATCATAGTTTTGGCATAGTTTTTTCTCTTTGCTTGTTTAGTTTTGTCATCTGTGTGAAAGGTGCTAAACAAATAAAGTTGAATTGATAAACTGAATAATTGACTAACTCATGATTGTGACAACAGAAGCATTTTCATTGTGATTTAAGGGTTTGTTTCATTTCTAAGGTTGAGGTTAAAATCTTGACAGAAAGAAAAGATTAAAGAAATAAACTACATTTTTAAAAAGCAATTGAATCAAAGGAAAAAATGTTTAATACAACAAAACTTTTAAAAAGAAAATTAAACATTAAATACAATTAAATTATATTAAACAGACAAAATATTCAATTAAATAATTAAACAGAAGATACAAAACATGTAATTATGAAATTAAACAAAATTTTCTATCCAAAATATGAAACATTAAAGATGAAATATTTTAGATAATTAAACATCTAGAAAATAAAACAAGAAGAATATTAAACATTTAAAAAAAATACAAAACATTGAATTAGATTATTAAACCTTTAAAATGACAAAACATTGAATTACAAATTAAATGTTTAATTAGAAAATTAAATCTTAAAGACAATAAAACTTTAAATAGGAATTAAACAGAAAATACAATGAAGCATTTAAAAAGAAATTAAACATTAAAAGGTGGTAAAACATTTAAAAAGAAAAACCTTAAAGATTTAATCGAAAAATTAAACATTGGGAAAGAAAAGGAAATTTTTCAAACAAGCCCATAAAACATTTGAAAAAACAAAAATTAAACATTAAAAAGACAAAACATTTTGAAATCAAATCAGACGTTAGAAAAGAATAAAAGGTGAGAAAAGAGCAAAACTAAACATTTAAGAAGAATCAAACTAAAGACAAAACATTTGAAAAGACACCAGTTAAACTTTAGAAGATCAAATTAAACAGAAGAGACAATAAAATGATCAAAAAGAGCAAAACCAGATAAAGTTCTTAAAGCGTTTTCTAGTCTGAAATGAAAACATCAAGTTGTTTCTTCAAACATTTCCTCTTTCTATGTTCTTGGTTTGATTGTGGATAGATTTACTAAGAACTCATTTCAGAAAACTGCTTTCCAGATAAAGTCTACTAGTAGTTGAAGGGATTTATCAAACTAATGTCACCTTCTGATCGCCACAAACTTTACTGTTCAGTGAAGAGAATCAAAGTTTGTTGAGGATTTCTAAAAAACCCACAGGTGAAGGTCTGAGAAGAACTCAGATGGATGGTCTAAATGTGAAATCAAGACTCATGGTCACAAGTTTTAAGGCTTCTGTTAACCATAAAGTTCAAACTAACAGAGAAGTACTGAGAAACTTTAAAACTTCAGTCCTCAGACTGTCTGAAGGTTCAAACTAACAGAGAACTACTCAAGAACTTTTAATATTTCAGTCCTCAGACTGTGGAAAGGTTCAAACTAACAGAGAACTACTCAGGAACTTAGAAGATATCAGTCCTTGGACTGTCTGAAAGTTCAATCTAACAGAGAACTACTGTGGGACTTAGAAAATTTCAGCCCTCAGACTGTGTGAAAGCTCAGGTCCTGAGGACTCGGGAGGTCTGGAGGCTTTGGAAAGTCTTGGAACTGAAGGTTTCACCCTCCAGCACAAAGGCTGAAGTCCAACCTCCTGAGAAAAACGGCCGAGTTGAGAATCGAGTTAAAAAAAAATCGAAAATGTCAAAAAATAGATGATAAATGCGCAAAAAAAGGAAGAATTAGTATCTGAGCGAGTAGCTCAGGGGATAAAGAGACAGACTACCAACTGGAAGGTCGCAGGTTCGAGACCCACCACCGGCAATTTTCTTTCTTTGCCTTTGTCAGGATTTGATAAAAATTTAAGAAGTGTCTGGTCTTGAACCACCGACCTGCAGCTCCATAGGCAAATCCTTAACTCACTGAGCTACAGATCAGATACAAAGAAATAAATTCGTCGTCCCTTTGGCATCGCAGTTCGTGAAGTGACCACATGGGCAGAGCCAAGGCGGAGTCTGGGTGGAGTCAGGGCGGAGAGTAGGCGGGGAGGTGGGTGGCGGCCTCCCCCCTCTACTCCCCCACCACCCACCACACCTTCCCCCGCCCGACGAGTTCTTCGAGTCTCCACGAGTTCTTCGAGTCTCCATGGGTTTTCCCAAGTTTCTGGAGTTTCCACGAGGTCGGAGGCAGAACAAGTTGTCATGAAGAGATGTTGAAGTCAGTCATGATGGACTGACTTTTTACAGCGACTAGAAGGAAGACGACTAGAAGAGCAGGTCTTCAACCACCATCCATAAAATCCATGGAGTCGACTCCAGAGAAATGAAAGAAGGTCAACTTTTATCAACCTCCATCCAGATGTTCAACTTGATATCTTTACTTTGACATTTTTAGCACCACAAACCTTTAGTATCACACTTTATTATCATTTATTAGGACTTTAATGGAATCCACCAGCAGATTTAGTTTTTGTTGACAAACGTTCTTCTTGTCATCGTGGGACTGCAGTATTTAAAACTGTTCCTTCTATTTGACCTCATGTTTATTAGTTTTAGTGGAGAAAGTTATTTTAGTTGTTGATTAGTCTCTTAAAAACAATAAACTGGATTAGTCAAGAGGTTTAAATTTCTTACTTTGTCATATTTTAAATATGACAAAAAATATAAAGTGTCTTGAGACAATTTGACCTGTATTTGGCGTTATATAAATAAAATTGAATTCAAATTGTATGTATCTTGTAATGTTGGAGTAATTCAGCCATATATGTTGGAAAACACATTTTCTTTGTCCATTAATCTGTTGATTGTTTTCTCCAGTAATTCATTTCTTGTTTTGGTTTATAAAATGTCAAACCCAAATATATTCAGTTTACTGTCATAAAAACCAAAAAGATTTACATTCATGATGCAGGAATCAGGCAGTTTTTCACTTTTTATCTTAGTTTAGTCAGAAAGATAGTTGATAATGTGTGAATTGTTGCAGCTTGTGAGCCGTAGAAGGTTTTAATCTTTGGGGCCGAGTGTCAAAAAACATTTAGAAACAAACATCAACAAAACACTCAAAGATTTGAACATCATTTGCATGACAATGTCAAATTAAAGGACATTTATTTCCAACGTAAATGTGTGATATTCATCCTCTGGAGCTTTCTCTTCACATCGTCTTCCACCTGGACTGGTTTGGTCGGGAGCATGTGCAACAAACATTTGAAAAACTGCACTTTAACATCAATGAATGACACTGAAGTTTAATCTCTACATAAATGAGACTGAGTCTGAATGTGCTGCTCTGTCATTAACTCCTAAGTTTAGGGAAAGTTCAAACAAAACAGGACAGTTCAGATAAGACTTGAGAATGAGCTTATTTTGAACAAACATCTCAGACTTTCTGAGCTTCAGCACCTCTAGCAAGATATTTTAACAACAAGCAACTCAAGAGATCCAGAAGTTGGAGAGAGTTAGCTTTAGCTGAGCCAAAGAACATGTGGGACGCTAACCTAGCAAACATTTCAGACTTTTCTCTGTGAATTCTGAGAAATAATTTCCTATTTAATGACAGAGCTACACATCTTAACTCAGTCTCATGAAAACAGACTCTAATTCAGTGTCATCCATCCATATTAAAGTGCAGTTACCCAAAATGTTTGTTGCATGAGCTCCAACAAAACCTGTCCAGGTAGAAGGCCACTTTGACAAACAGGAAGTGGAAGATTCCAAGCAGATTTATAGAAGGGGGAACCGGACTGTACTAAGTGTGGTCGAGTATAGAGGGGTGTTTTGTGGGTTTTTAAGGCTGATAATGATTATTAGTGAGACATTTGGAGTATATTCATTTGGATATTCATTTGCAGTAAATGAAAGTATTTAAAATCTTGGAGTTAAACTTACAAGAACACAAACTTTAACAGAAAACTTTGTTGATACGTTTTTGTTTTGTTTACAGATGTTAAGTTAACCCTTAAACATCCTCACCAAGAAAAAGGCAATGAAAAAATTATTTCTTTATCTTATCTCTTTGGGGCACTAATAACAACTCAATGTTTTTTTTATGAAGAGACCCAGCGATTTTTAAAATATTGACCTCTACCAAACGGTTGAGAAAAATTATTTTACCCTTTTAAATCTTTTTTTTACATTTCAAATGACACATTTGTGTTCAGCAACTCCTTAGGCACCATAATATGTCAAAAGTATTACTTTACCTTTGAAAATCACAGCAAACAGAGGCCTCGTGAGGAGTGATTTTGCTCGTGCTAACTTCCTGTGAGCAGACTAACTTGCTCTGCATGCTATTTCAAAACACAGTGACATCTACTGGATTTTTTTTTGTATAATGTACCTTAGAGTGGTACCTAATGAGGGGTAGAGATGGCTGAAACAGGTGGACTTAAGTAAAACATATTTTTCAATAAGATTTAGTGTTGAAAAATGACATTTTTCGACATAGTATAGTAAGGCGTTTTTTTTGCGCCAAAATTCATGATGATTTTTTTTTCAAAGAAAACCTTTCTGGAGTGTTTTTCACGGCCTCCTTTACATTATTTCATCATATGGCACGTTTTTACAACATGTTTGAAAAATCGCATTTTTTTTCGACATAGTATAGTAAGGCGTTTTTTTTGCGCCAAAATTCATGATGATTTTTTTTTCAAAGAAAACCTTTCTGGAGTGTTTTTCACGGCCTCCTTTACATTATTTCATCATATGGCACGTTTTTACAACATGTTTGAAAAATCGCATTTTTTTTCGACATAGTATAGTAAGGCGTTTTTTTTGCGCCAAAATTCATGATGATTTTTTTTTCAAAGAAAACCTTTCTGGAGTGTTTTTCACGGCCTCCTTTACATTATTTCATCATATGGCACGTTTTTACAACATGTTTGAAAAATCGCATTTTTTTTCGACATAGTATAGTAAGGCGTTTTTTTTGCGCCAAAATTCATGATGATTTTTTTTTCAAAGAAAACCTTTCTGGAGTGTTTTTCACGGCCTCCTTTACATTATTTCATCATATGGCACGTTTTTACAACATGTTTGAAAAATCGCATTTTTTTTCGACATAGTATAGTAAGGCGTTTTTTTTGCGCCAAAATTCATGATGATTTTTTTTTCAAAGAAAACCTT